>NC_035437.2:26039409-26639409 GCF_002127325.2 Helianthus annuus
CAGGGCTTTTCGGTTGAGCGCAAAGTTATCCGAGGGCATTACCATGTTGGTAAAAGTCCTAAGGTCCTTAAAAACCAAGTTTGGAGGTTTACGGATCGAGAAAAGTAGCCGAAACAGCACGTACAAGCTCAGGGACCATCTCTGCCAAAGATTGAAACTTGTTGGCTGATCAGGAGGGTCAGGCGACCCGCCTGGACATGCCCAGGCGGGCCGCGTGGGACTGCCAGCGACAGAAATTCGATTTTTGGGTTATTTGGGTCCGAATTCAAGTGTTATACAGCTCATTTTCGCCTCCTCTTGCACCAATAGCATGCCATGCATGCCTACTACTACAGGAACCTCGAAATCTTGGCTTTAAATCAGATTATTGATCATTTTCTTGGACATTTGCAAGTGATCAAGAACACATTCTCACAAGAGCTCTCAAGAACTTTCAAGGCAAGCTTTCTGGAGGGATTCTGATCAACAAGGCCGACTCCTAGTGATCATTTAACACCTATAGGACTCTTGTAAGCCTTCAATTCGTTCTTTAATCCGTTTTTGCTTTGATTATTAGTAAAAGTCAAACTGGATGTTCATAACCTTTGACTTTCTGATTAAACGGATTTCTTTCAGTAATTTCTCGAATTGAAACTTGTTATAGATTGGTATTTATGTGGGAAACAAACCCTCTAAAGGGTACTAACTGACTCCCACTACATGCATGCTAAATGTCGAGTCAAACCTATTTCTAAAAAGTCAACAGAAGCGATTTTTGTGAAAAATGACATGATTAATGATATAGATGACATGCAACCTGATTGATCATTAAAAATAACTTGTAATACATATAAGAATGTGTTTTAATCATCATCAACTCGACGATCTATAGCATAGCCACGGATCGGAACCGAAAGTCTTGTAAAACGATTATTTCATAGACTATCGATTCGGATTCGTACATGCATGTTCGAGATCTGTATTGGAAAGTATTTTTGACTATTTTTATTTTAGTTAAACTTTCTGGAATTTCCCTTGATTGAGTCTATGTTTAGCCTATTCGAATGCTTGTTTCCGGTTTATGCATAAAGTTGACTATTTTGCCCTTTTTGAGTTAAAACGGGATTTTTGGAAAAGTAAAAGAGTAGAGATCTTTATTTTTATTATATAAACTTGCACCGAAAGTTTCGGATCAGTTGGTGGTCCAGATTGTGAGTTATGGCCATTAGCGTAAAACTATATTATAAATTTACATAAACGGTCCTTTTCGCGTAGAACCCGTTTCTGGCCACGTTTTGGTACAAAACTTTTTACCAACTGATTATATATAATATTCTGGGAATTTTGATGATTTTTAAGTAATTTTTGGCTGAACGGATCCTAGATCACCTAGTCATTTCGGCTTATGTCGGTTTTGACCGTTTTAGCCATAAAATGAGTTTTACACATCCTTTTGACCCGAAACCTTTTTCTACTGATTTTATATGATGAATAAATTATTTTAAGTATTCTGGAAATATAAAAATCTCAGATTTACTGTGAAAACCCGAAAACGCCCTTAAATCGTATTTTTAGCGTTTTAACGCATAGTAAAGCGTTATACTTGTTTTAAACCTACAAGACTTATACCTACTGATGTAAATTACATATTTTCATATAATAACAGTAAGTATAATATTTTGAACTCAGGTTTCCAGTTTTGGCAGTTTTAGCCCTTGTGAAATTACTAAAATACCCCTACGGTGCATCGTTTGGTTTTAAATGATATATTTGGTATATGGGTCATACCCTACTGATATAATATGTTATATTAAGTATATTTACTGTATGAACCAGACCCGAAACTCAGATTTCTAAAATTACCCTTTTATTATCCTTTAAATGACCAAAATGCCCTTCTAAGGCATAAATTGGGTTTAAAATTATCCCGGGCAATATAGAACATAACTTACTGATATAATATCATATTCTAAGCATATTACTTCAGGGAACTTGCATTTGAATCATTTGGCTACCCGTATCGCCCTTATTGCGTTCGGTTCGGTTTACGTAACTAGTTTGCGTAAATTGACCGAACCGGGTCAAACGTCATCATTTTTATCTCAAAATCCAGAATGTATTTAGTATACCCATGATATACAAGTATTCAAACTTGTCGGGTCTAAATCACATTCTATCCGGTCTTTCGCTTAATCGTGCGTAAACCGTATCATTCCTAAAACTAACCGGTCAAAGTTTAAGCTTAAATAAAAGGCCGTTAGGAATCTAATAGGTTAATTATAAACCTTTGTTCCAGATTAGGAAGCCCGGTAAAAGCTATCAACACTTATCGTTTGTGACTTATACTTGCTCAGGTAAATACATTTTGACTTATTTTCCCTATACGGGCTTGGGGTACGGTATTTAAAATACCGCTTGATCGGGCGCACAAGTCCTGCTCCTTATAGGTGTTCAGTCTTGAATAGCTTGTGCGACTTCATTTAAACAGTTTTGTCTTACTTAAAGGCTTTGGGGGGTTTTTGACCGTGTCCCGGATATCCTTGGCATTATCTTACGAGATGGCCACGACCAGAGCACGGGGTGTAGGCGTACACCCGTCGTGTATAACTCTTTAATGTGGTGTGTCAATTAAATCTCTAGCCCGGACAGTAGATCCCGGGCCACCAGAGATATAAGTGCATGTAATTCGTTCACAAGATTATATTATATAATTATCCCAAGTTAATAAAAATATTTATGCCTTGTGCATTTAAATAAATTTTCAATCATTTTCAAAATGAGTCAGTCGATTTGTATTTACCAGTGTAAACTGACGTATTTTCCCAAAAGATTAAGTGCAGGTACTATACGGAAATAGGCTGGCTGTTTCCTAGAGAGCGTCCACGATAGTCTCGCAAACTCGGACGACATTTATCTGTTGAACTATTTATTTCTATTTTTACTTGATCCGCCTGTGGATCCATTTCAACGACTGTGATATTTATTATTGCACTTTAATTAAAGTTGAAATGTTTCTATTCTGCTTCCGCTGTGCATTATTATATTGTGTTGTTTGTCTATGACGATGCCAACTACGTCACTGTACCCCACACCGGGCCCACCGGTGACACGTGGAAATGGGGGTGTGACACTTACAATTGTGGTTAAACTGCTTCGTGATTTTTGATACATACATATTCATGCATCATACTTTATTGCTATCACTCCATTTATTACACACAAAACTATAGTGACAAACTTGATGCACAAAAGCACAGTTAGCACAATGAACGGATAACCCAGTAAACATGCTGACATTGCCAGCACTAGACAGACACTATCTCTAAGGCTAGTATGAGCCGGGAATAGTTTACTACACTAGTAGGGAGTGTAGGGAGGTGAGGACTATAAAACTGCGTCACTAGGTGATAGTTATAGTGACCGGATGTGCCTAAAACATGCGTTAACTATAAAATTCTGCACTTTATTACAAAATTCAGCATTTAACTTAACTAGTAAAGTGCAAAAACATGGGAAAATAATACTAGACACTTTCCAAAGTGTCGGGAATTCATTGTGTCACTAAAAACACTATAAAAAGCACTTTAAAGCTTTACTTGACACTTTAACGGATCAATATCCAACCGAACAACCGGACTTAACCCGGAACATAAAAATATTGTCAATAACATTGTTTATCCTTTTCTGAGCTAGTTAGGGTCCCCGAACACCCTAACACCCGTTATATTACATAACACACTAATAACCTACTTAAATCCCTAACTAACATAACTAGACACTTAACTATTTGGTTGAAATCAAACCATAACCCCCCCCCCTCAACCGATCGGTTCCCCTAGGGGGACACACTCCACAAATTTTTGAATATTTTATTTGAGGTTGTCCAATATCTTGGTGACACTTTGTATGAAGGATAAAAATCTAATGTGGATTATAAATTTAACGAAGAGGTCACCCTCATCTCTCATAAACACCAACACAAAAAAATTGCTCTCTCTCTCTTCTCTCCATAGTGTTCGGCCGAGAACACTAGAGCCACCACCATCATCATCAAGCTTCGATCTAGCTATTCCACATACATCCCAAGGTGCAAGGTGACATACGAGGAGACCCGGTGCTTTCAGAATCTCATGAACCTCTCTACATTGCTTTTATCCACCTTGTTTACGCTTTGATTCTTCCCTAGCCACGAGCTAGTAGTAAGTGCTTCTAAACACCCTCTTGTTCTTGTTTAAGGTGGTTAATAAGAGATTTAACGGCTAAAACTCAAGAACACACAAGATCAAAACATAAAGTCTTGAAAGTATGATGAACAAGTTGGTTAAAGAGTAACTAATGGTGTAAATCTTGTAAATCCTTACTAGTTGTGATTATTTTATGTTGTTTGATGCTAGTAGTGGAACGGATCGTCATCTAACCATGCTAGATCATGTTCATGGAACATGAACTAGCAATATGTAAAGTGTGAAAGTTGCAAGATGATGAACCCTTCCACACATGAAAATGAACTTGTGTAAAAGTGATTTTTCTTGTAAAATAGAGTTCTAAACTAGTAGATCTAAAGACCTACAAGTGGATTTTCGGAAGGGCCAAGTGTAAGATGCAAGTCTTGTTTAAAACCCAGACATTTCATAAACTAAAAGCATTTTTGTGAACAAACAAGTGTGTGAACACTTGTGTGACAAAAGATTTAACAAAGAAATATTTTCGTAAATATTGACTAGAAGTTGTGAGATTACATATTCTTTAAAAGTAAAGTTTTCGAGAAAATGATGTTATTTTTAAAGAAAACAAGATCTACTAAATATGTTAGGAAGTTGCTACATATTTTTACACAACTTACAAGTTCATAAGTTTGCGATTTATAATTATTTTTTACTAGTTTGATGTTTGAATATTGAATATTGATGATTGGAAAATTGGTTGACTGAATTTTTAAAAGAAAATGATACGCTTGTAAGCGTGGCCACCTCCAGTTACAGAGGAAACTGGCGAAATTTTTCCAGAAATATAACACTTGGAAATATTTTTGTGACAAGTATTATGAATATATTTTTAACTTGTTTTTCCCAAACAAAATTCGTCATGATATTTATTATAAAATAACCAAGTGTCGGAGGTGGATTTTCGTAAATAAAACTTGTTAAATATATATTTCATAGCAAAACGCTTGTGTGATTTTATGATTATTTTGTGAACTATATGTATATTATTTTTAGAGTAAAAATAATATAACTTGAATACACTGAGAAGAAACGACTCCAAAATAATATCAACGCCTTCACAAATAAATATTTAAGTTACACCGGTATTGTTATTACACCACGAACTCTAAAATGTAACTTATGTATTTTCGGAAAACACTCCTAGGTGTGTATTTTAATAAAGTATTATTTTGGAAATTGTATGGAATAAAATATAATATTTTTGGGAAAAATATGTATATTTTGGAGATAGAATACTTTAGACAAGTGATTTAAAATATATTTTATTAAGTGAGACTTAAAAATATATTTTTGGAATTATAAAAACACACATGTATTAATACCCTCATCCTTGGGAAGGAATATTTATACAAAATAATTAAGAAGTGTAAATACGAAATAGTTGTCTAACTATTTCCCAAAGACGTTAAACCTTAAGCCAAGGCACGGCCGTCCGTCTAATAGAAATTAGTACATGTAGGTCATTACGCAGCAGGTTGATTGGGATTTACTATTTCGAGACGCACTTCTGTGAGTTCATGTCCCCCTTTTCTTTTAACTGTTTTCAGTTTTTATACTACGGGGGTGAAATACATGTTACTATGATTACGAATACTTTTTACATGGTATGGTTAGCGTAAGGAGGGTTACTACTTAGATCATGTGAGTGGGTAGGCGGAAACTGGAGGCCATTAATCCTCATTGTAGGACCGAGGGTCATTAGCGGTAGATCTATCTGGGTGTAGCGAGCCCAACTCCAGGCCCAACAGAACGGACCTCGGGGTGACTTTGAGCCCGACGTAAAAATCTGCTAGGTTTGAGTCTTCCTACTGCACTTCACACATATCATTGGCCTTGCAAACCAATGGTGATCTCATTTTCCTTATTTTCTACATACCAGGGATTTTTCATACTTACAAATGTATTACAAAGGTTTTACATACTCACTTTACATGAACTCGCTCAACATTTTTGTTGATTTTTCAAACTTACATGTATTTCAGGGAATTAGGGATCTGGCGAGGTATGCTATGCCTTCATGCTGCGTAAGAGGAGTGATGTCATCCACGTTTAGGGGTTGTGACTTTTGCCTGGACGAGTCACAAGTCTTAAACGATGTTTATTTTATGTTTGTGGTTGTGTCTTATGAACAATGTTTTTATTTTGTTGGGTTGTAACTCGTTGCATGTGTCAACTTTAAACAATGTTGTCGTATTTTATCTTTTAAAACTTGAATCAATGGATGAACATCATGGTTTTATTTTCATATACTTTGTTGTGGTTAAGCTATGGTATTAAGAAGTCACACCACATAAACCCACGCTTTCGCAAAGCCAGGGTGTGACAGCTTGGTATCAGAGCTTTGATCATAGCCAACTAGGATTCCTTCTCGAGTCTAGACTATGATCACTAGGGCTCTCACGAAAACATTTTTACACTGCATACATTACGTCCAGATCCCGGATACAAAACATTTTTACAAACAAAAGTTTGAGCACTTTTTTTAAAAATTTATTGTTCAGTCGGGGAGACTGAGGGAGTTCAGCCCTAAAGGCTGGGAGGTTCAGTCGGGAGACTGAGGGAGTCAGCCCGAAAGGCTGGGAGGTTGGTCGGGGAGACCAGGGATTCAGTCAGGGAGACTGGGAGGATGGTCGGGGAGACCAGGGAATTAGTCTGAGAGGCTAGGAGGTTCAGTCTGAGAGGCTGGGAGGGTAGTCTGAGAGACTAGGAGGTTCAGTCTGAGAGGCTGGGAGGTTAGTCTAGTGGGACTAGGAGGACTATTTGATTGCTTATTGGTGACTAACATGTTTATTTGATTATATGATTGATTATTTGTGCATATGTGTGTTTGTATTACAGACATCATGCCTTCATCAGATACTGGAGAGTCAGACACCACAGATCCCATGGTTATAGTATCAGATGACATAGTTTCATCGGAGCACGAGGTTTACACTTCCGATACTACCAGCACAGACGATGACGACTTCCAGCCCTTTGCGCTGCCTGATGTCGTAGCCGAGCTTGCTGATGGCCATCTCGCTGGGGATTTACCACTCGCGGTGATCCCTGCTCCTGTGCCCCTCGCTGCTTACCCGATTATTGATATGCCCATCGATATTGTCTCCAACGACGACGTCGATTTGTTTAAGGAGGACCCACTTGAGGATGACCTTGAGGGTGAGATCCATATTGCTGCTGGTGATATCCTACTTCTTGCTGATGCTCCTGCAGAGGAGGCTCCCGTTCATTCACCTGTTCCAGACTCCTTTGAGTCTGTGGCGTCCGCACCTTCGCACACTCAGGGAGTGCAGCACCACTCACACGATGCCAACCCAGACATGGCCTCATCAGCTGCACCGGTTCCTGCACATAGCTTTGAGTTTGATCATGATGATGATTCAGACCCTGTTTTTCCACCTGGTTTTAATCCAGACCATGATATCGAGTTTGTACACTTAGACCAGCCCTTGGAGGATCCTGTAGCCCCTGTCGATCCCTTGTTTGCCAATCCAGCTGATTTTGAGATGGAGTTTGTTGATCCGGAGCCTGTTGTGGCCCCTGAGCCAGTTGTTGCTCCTGACCCCGCACTAGAGCATGACCCTGTTCATGCCGATGCACCTGCTGTTGCTCCTTTTGTTGATGATATACCTGTTGACGATCATCTTGTAGTTGCCTCACCGTTGGTGGATGGTCATGCTGTCGATGCTCATATTGATGCTCCACTTTTGTTAGAGGATCCCGTTGTTGCACCTCTTCCTGATCCAGTGCCGGTGCTATTCGACCATGCACCTTTTGCGACCCATATTGATCCACGATACGCGCACACCTGCAATGGGTGGATAGACGATGACGATGATTACCCACCTTTCGTGATACCAGTTACACCACCTGTAGCACCCGTTTCAGCCCCTGTTTCAGCTCCCATCGATGTTCCTTTGCTTCCCACACACACCCCAGATGTTCACCGCACAGACTTACCTATCACGTTCCTTCAGGATATACCTCCACCACGTCCTGGGGAGGGTTCATCTCGTCAGCTTTTTGGTCATACACCTTTCATGACAGGAGGAGATCAGTTTGTACCTCAGATTTCTCAGCACCATTTACTGTACCATCCTTCGCTCCATCTAGTGAGCCATTCCTCTGGACTACACCCCCGATTATGCCATTGTCCGATCCATATCACCCATACCACGTCGGGCAATCCACAGAGGACATCCTTACATCGCTGATGATACAGCAGGAGGCGCTGACCCGTCACATGCAAGAGCTAGAGAGAGCTCAGCGACTCCCGTTCCAGTGCCAGACTCCACCTGCAGTATCACATCCTCCGCGTCCACTTTCACCCGACTCTGCTGCTCGCTTTTGGACTCCTGAGCAGCAGATAGCATATTTGTTGCGCTCTCATCGCGCTATGGAGGAGGACTGGCTTCATATGCGACGTTTACTCTTTTCTCGTTTTCCCCCTCCTCCACCGCCATCAGCTTAGGCCTTTTTGTACGACGCAGGTAGACTTTTGATGAGAGGACCGCGATTGTGCAGACTATACAGTCTTTTTGGAGACCACATTTTGGATGATTATGATTTTTGATGATTTGTATATTGGTTGTTATTATCACTGACTAGATAGTTTGGACTAGGGCGATGTGGCCCTTAGTCATTGATGATGTACGATACGGTTATGAACTTGTAAACCTTGCATTGTGGTCTTGATTTATGATAGCGCAATCGCAGTATTCTCATTATACGTGATGTTGGATTGATTGTGTATATTTTATAACATGTGATGTTATGTGTTTGGTTTATTTATAATATGAGATGTTATGTGTTGATGAATAGAATACGTATGGTTCATTTACTTATTATGGCCTGACCTACGTGAACACATCTTTTAGAAGATGTCGCCGCCCGCCGAGACGTGGTCCACACATGCCTACTAACGAGGCAGAACTCCAACAAATCATTGTTGCCGCCATTGCACAGTATGCAGCCTCACAAGGAGGAACCAGTGGAAGTAATTCGAACAACAACGACAATAACAATCCACCCCATGGGTGCACTTACAAGCAGTTCCTCGACTGCAAGCCCGTGAACTTCGACGGCACCGGAGGTGCTGTTGCTTTTGTAAGATGGGCTGAAAAGATTGAGTCTGTTCTTCGAATGAGCAAGTGCGCTCCAGAACAACAAGTGACTTACATTTCTGGGCTATTTTTGAACGGAGCCATATCCTGGTGGAACTTACAAGTGCAAACTCTTGGTGAAGCCGCCGCTTATGCGATGACATGGAATGAGCTGAAGGAGCTCATGCGAAGAAAGTATTGTTCTCGTGCGGAGATTCAGAAGTTGGAAACGGAATTCTGGCACTTGAAAATGGAAGGTCCCAAAATTGCGGAGTATGTTCAGAGATTCCACGACTTGTTACATGTGGTACCTTACATGGTTACACCGGAATTCAAGCGACTCGAGCGCTTTATTTGGGGTTTAGCACCTCAAATCTTGAGTATGATCGCTACTTCTAAGCCTGCGACAATCACAGAGGCCATCGATCTGAGCGTAACTCTTACTGAGGAAGCTATCCACTTGAACAAGTTCTCGAATGTAGAGTAGAAAAAGAAGGAGACTCACGTAGAGTCGTCTGGAGAGAACAAAAGGAAGTTCTCGAATTTTAAACAGGGTACAAGCGGTGTTGGCAAGAAGGGAGAATCAAACACACCGGCAAAGGCTGCAATCGGTGTTGAGAAGAAAGGGAAAGGTTATATGGGTACACAGCCCAAGTGCAACACCTGCCAGCGTCATCATTCTGGCCGGTGTGGGCCAAAAATATGTGAAGCTTGTGGAAAAGTTGGTCATTTGAAGGATAATTGCTGGGCTAGTGCTGCTCGGTGAGGCCAAGGAGGTTTTGGTAATAGGAACAATAACCGTGGTGGTAATGGAAATCGTTCACAAGGGAATAATGGAGGCAATGGAAACCGAGGAAACAATGCAAATCAAGCTGGTAATGTGAATCGAAATCAAAACAACACTCAAGCTGGGAATGGAGGTGGTAATGGGCAAAGACTGGGTTTTTTTAACTGTGGTGATGTTGGGCATTTCAAGAAGGAATGCCCGCAGCTGAATCAAGTCCGCGGAAGAGTCTTTAACATCGAGGCGAGGGAAGCGCGCCAGGATCCCAATGTTGTTACTGGTACGTTCCCTATAAATTAACGCTTTGCATCCGTTTTGTTTGATACTGGTGCCGATTATAGCTTCGTGTCGTTAGAATTTAAGAATATGCTTGGGTTAGCCGCTAGTAAATTAGATATCCCGTACTCAATTGAACTGGCTAATGGAAAGCTGGTTGAAGCTAATGAAGTTGTCAGAGGTTGTGTAATCGAGTTGGGAGAGCGTGAGTTTACTTTGGATCTACTACCAGTCAAGTTGGGGAGCTTCGACGTGGTAGTGGGGATGGATTGGTTATCAAGCCACAAGGCTGAGATTGTATGCCACGAAAAGATCATTCGCATCCCAACAGAAGATGGAGAAACGATCGTAGTTCATGGAGAAAAGCGCGATACACCTCTAAGAATCATCAGCTGCCTGAAAGCTCGAAAGTGTTTACAGAAGGGATGTGCTGCCTTCTTGGCACACATCGTGGATAAGAAAGCTGTTGAGCCAAAGATCGAAGACATCCCTGTCGTGAAGGAATATCCTGAAGTCTTTCCAGAGGACTTGCCAGGATTGCCACCACAAAGGCAAGTGGAGTTCCGTATTGACTTAGTTCCAGGCGCCGCGCCTGTGGCTAAAGCACCTTATCGACTTACCCCTTCAGAGATGCAGGAGTTGTCCACACAACTCCAGGAGCTACTGGACAAAGGGTTCATCAGACCAAGCTTCTCACCTTGGAGAGCTCCAGTTCTGTTTGTCAAGAAGAAAGACGGTAGTTTTCGTATGTGCATTGACTACCGGGAGTTGAACAAGTTGACTATCAAGAATAGGTATCCTCTGACAAGGATTGATGATCTATTTGACCAGCTGCAAGGTTCAAGCTTTTACTCGAAGATCGATTTGCGATCTGGATACCATCAGCTGAGAATACAAGAAGAAAGTATTCCTAAGACCGCTTTTAGAACTCGTTATGGACATTACGAGTTTCTGGTAATGCCGTTTGGGTTGACAAACGCGCCAGCTGTTTTTATGGATTTGATGAACAGAGTGTGTAAGCCGTACCTAGACAAGTTTGTGATTGTGTTCATAGACGATATCTTGATCTATTCGAAGACAAAGAATGAACACGAATAGCATTTAAGGGTCATTTTGGAATTGCTGAAGAAGGAAAAGTTGTATGCCAAATTCTCGAAGTGCGAATTTTGGCTACGGGAAGTCAAATTTCTTGGACATGTAGTAAATGGAGATGGGATTCATGTGGACCCCACAAAGATCGAAGCGATAAAGAATTGGGAGACCCCAAAGATGCCAACTGAGATTCGACAATTCTTAGGTTTGGCTGGGTACTATCAAAGGTTTATTGAGGATTTTTCAAAAATCGCTCAACCACTGACTTACCTCACGTAGAAGGATAAGAAGTTTGACTGGGGAATCAAACAGGAAGAATCATTCCAGATGTTGAAAGACAAGCTTTGCAATGCGCCGGTTTTATCGCTACCAGAAGGAACTGATGATTTTGTGGTATACTGTGACGCCTCACGTCAAGGTTTGGGTTACGTGTTGATGCAACGCCAGAAAGTCATAGCCTACGCGTCACGCCAATTGAAAGTTCATGAGAAGAATTATACCACACATGACTTGGAACTAGGCGCAGTGATATTTGCGCTATGTGAAGATCTGTACAATCTTTACGGATCATAAAAGTCTGCAGCACATATTCGACCAGAAAGAGCTGAATATGAGACAAAGACGCTGGGTCGAATTATTGAACGATTACGACTGTGAGATCAAGTACCATCCAGGGAAGGCGAATGTAGTAGACGATGCCCTAAGTCGAAAGGAAAGGATCAAGCCCAAAAGGGTTAGGGCTTTAGAGATGATTATCCAGACAGATCTTTCCCTGCGCATTCGTCCCGCGCAGAAAGAAGCTCTTAAGGAAAGGAACATTGAGGAGGAATATCTCCGTGGGATGGAGAAGCAGTTAGTGCCAAACGAGGAAGGAACATTATGCTTCATGAAGAGGATTTGGGTTCCTCTGTTTGGTGGTTTAAGAAAAGTTATTTTTGATGAAGCTCACAAATCACGGTACTCTATCCATCCAGGAGCGGATAAGATGTACCAGGATCTTAAGGATTACTATTGGTGGCCTAGGATGAAAGGCGATGTTGCTGTTTATGTTAGCAAGTGTTTGACGTGCGCCAAGGTAAAAGCTGAATACCAGAAGCCTTCAGGACTTCTGCAACAACTTGAGATTCCCAAGTGGAAATGGGAACAGATTTCAATGGATTTCATAACAAAGTTGCCAAGAATGCCAAAAGGTCATGACACTATTTGGGTAATAGTAGACCGGTTAACGAAATCTGCGCACTTCTTACCCATCAAAGAGAAAAATAACACGAGCAAATTAGCTGAGATTTACATGAGAGAGATCGTTGCACGTCATGGAGTGCGTCTCTCGATCATCTTTGATAGAGACGGAAGGTTTGTGTCAAGGATTTGGCAGTCCTTCCAAGAAGCTTTTGGCTCACAGTTGAATCTGAGTACAGCATTTCACCCGCAAACTGATGGCCAGAGCGAGAGAACTATTCAGACATTGGAAGATATGCTGAGAGCATGAGTTATGGACCTGGGTGGTAGTTGGGATAAACATTTACCGTTGGTCGAATTTTTGTACAACAATAGCTACCACACCAGTATTAGAGCCGCGCCATTTGAAGCTCTATATGGCCGCAAGTGCAGATCACCGCTTTGTTGGTCTGATGCAGGTGATAGACAATTGGTTGGTCCTGATGTGGTCCAGGAAACCACAAATAAGATTGCACAGATCCGAGATCGCATCAAGGCGGCTCGTGATCGACAAAAATGCTATGCGGACCGAAGAAGGAAACCTCTAGAGTTTGAGGTAGGAGACATGGTATTGTTGAAGGTATCACCCTGGAAGGGTGTGGTACACTTCGGAAAGCGTGGAAAGTTGAATCCGCGTTATATTGGTCCATTCAAGATTCTGGAGAGAATCGGTTTAGTAGCATACAAGCTGGACTTACCTGCCGAACTGAATGGTGTTCACGATACATTTCATGTATCAAATCTGAAGAAAAGTCCAACGCAAGAAACTGTTGTCATTCCCACAGACGAGATTCATATTGATGACACGCTCCATTTTGTCGAAGAACCGGTTGAGGTTACAGATTGGAAGATAAACAAAACCCGCAGGAGCAATGTCAAACTCGTCAAGGTTCGTTGGAATGCAAGACACGGCCCAGAATACACCTGGGAACGTGAGGACCGAGTGAAGGAAAAGTACCCCACTTTTTTCCTAAGACCCCTGCAACTAGAAGCAGAACCTAAAATTTCGGGACGAAATTTTCTTAACGGGGGGAAAATGTGACAACCCTCACCAAAACAGGTATCCGTACAAATTAATTAATATTTAATTAATGCTTAATTACTACGCTTGCTTACAATTGTGGTCAAACTGCTTCGTGATTTTTGATACATACATATTCATGCATCATACTTTATTGCTGTCACTCCATTTATTACACACAAAACTATAGTGACAAACTTGATGCACAAAAGCACAGTTAGTATAATGAACGGATAACCCGGTAAACATGCTGACATTGCCAGCACTAGACAGACACTGTCTCTAAGGCCAGTATGAGCCGGGAATAGTTTACTACACTAGTAGGGAGTGTAGGGATGGGAGGACTGTAAAACTGCGTCACTAGGTGATAGTTATAGTGACCGGATGTGCCTAAAACATGCTTTAACTATAAAATTCTGCACTTTATTACAAAATTCAGCATTTAACTTAACTAGTAAAGTGCAAAAACATGGGAAAATAATACTAGACACTTTCCAAAGTGTCGAGAATTCATTGTGTCACTAAAAACACTATAAAAAGCACTTTAAAGCTTTACTTGACACTTTAACGGATCAATATCTGATTTACGTTAAATTATACATGTTTTTATACCCCAAAACACTTCCGTTTTAAGCATTTTTGACAGAAAACACGATGGTTAGGTACCAAAATCGGTACTTTTATATTTTCAGGTCTTAAACAGAGTATAAAGGAAAATTCTGATGAAAACGGACAAATTCTGATGCATTTCTGATGAAACGGGCAAAATTCTGATGACTGCCAGGTTTGGCACTACCGTGCCACCAACGGCACTACCGTGCCATTGCTCGGAAGCACTGCTAGTGCAATCAGGAGTGCCGACTATTTCTCGAGCCGCACTACCGTGCCACCGACGGCACTACTGTGCCGCTGCTACGATCTCGGAAGCACTGCTAGTGCAACCAGGAGTGCCGACTGTTTCTCGATGTTAGTGCAGTGATGTCTATCGCCTGCGTCAATCAGAACCGTAGCTGAAACTGTAGTAAAATAGGCTTTATATTGTAATTAATAGAGAAATAGGCAAGGTGGCAAACTTGTAAATAAGGGGAATCCCTTATAACCTTGTGCCTATAAATAGGAGCCTTAGGTTTAGAGTTAAGGACTTTTGCCACATTAGAGCTTGGAGAGCTAGGTGCTTAGAGAGAGAAACTAGAGAGAGAAAGTGGCAAAACGTGATTCACGGAGCTTGTATACGACGTCATCTTAATAGAATCACGACATTAGTACGATCTCGTCTGTTTGGTCACACACGTTCACGGATTCCGCACGTTGAACGTGTCGTTACGCAATCGAATCGGAGCGAAACCGGACCTAACAAGTGGTATCAGAGCAGGTGCTCGGTTGCGAAGATCAAACGCACAGATTCGTACTGGATTTCATCAGAAACAGATTCGAATTTCATTCAGATTTGTCAATTTTCTTCATTTTTACTTGTTCTTCACGTTATTAACTGAATTTTGACGATTTGAACAGGTTTTCACGGTCGAAAATTGCTGATTTTCGGATATGTTGTGCGAAAGTGATTGATCTACAAGCCTACAAATTTTCAGATCTTAATTCGAAGCCGTTTGAGAGAAATCTTGGATTTTCTGTTCGAAAAAATTGGGATATGGTGACTGTTGCTGCATTTGTTCATGTTGAATGCCAACCGATCGGTTAGCCTAACCGATCGGCTAGGCTACTCGATCCAAAGCATAACATTCATTAAAAAAAAAAAAAACGTTGACTGGTTGACCTAGCCGAACGGCTAGGAATCACCGTCTTTGTCAACCAATCGAACAGCAAAAAGGTTGACTTATTGACCTAGTCGATCGGTTAGCTGCCTCGATCGAATAGGAATCCATTCACCGTTTCATATAACCAATCGAACAGCAACATCATCTGACATTGTTGACTTTGACCCTGTTCGATCGAATAGCACGTGTAACCTGCACGATTTGCATCACTCACAACTTGAATCGAACAGCGTGACACCGTCATATTTACTCAATCGAACAACATAATTCAGTGAAAATTTTCAGAAATGCATGTGATGAATGGAACGGTCAAATGAAATTGTGATAATTTGAAAGGTGTCAGTAATACGTGTCAACACATCTCAATCGAACAAGCTAATTGTTTCACAGCACATCATTCATTATCAGTTTTCATTAATTACAATATCTTAGGGGCATGTGATCTGATGTCATAACGAATCTATCTCTGTTAAAAGCACACTATTTGGGGTTGAATAAAAGTCAAATACATTTTTTTATATCAAAACGGTGCCGCCCCACTTTATGATTTGTTAATATACACCGCCCCACTATCATTAGATAACCAATCGTTGAGGTTTGCCGCCCCTTTAAAAGTTCATATATATAATAGCGGATATCAAAATCAGAAAGTGTTGGATATAGCACTTTAATCGAGTTTTGTAGTGAAGTGATTTGTTTGTGTTGTGTCCTCAATCGAGTAGCCTACTCGAACGGCTATCAAAGTGCTAATCGATCGGCTAGGAAGTTTCATCAATCGGCTAGGCCACTCGATCGGCTAGGCCACTCGTTCGGTTAGGACACTCGTTCGGTTAAGCCACTCGAACGGCTAGCATACCTTTGAATCGAACAGCAAACTGAATCGGTTGGCTAAACCGATCGAACAGCAAAGCACAAAAGGTGAAACTGAATCGGTTAGCCAAACCGATCGAACAGCAGCATATTTTGTTCGGCTGGTGTAGCCGATCGAATAGCAAATCCTATTCGATTCACCACTCTATTCAACCAATCGAATAGCATTTATCATCACTGACATATGTCTTGTCCACCGTTCGATTAAGCTAATCGTTTCATGACACATCATTCACTTCAACTTACAATGCATGGGATCAAAAAGTGACTTTATCAGATTAAATAAAAGTGATTGTCGGCCACATTCTGAATTAGAAAACTATTAATTGATCATATTTGCATAGTGCACGAGAATTTATTGAGCATCATGAATTGCACGTGATTTTGATTGTCAGCCATTATTGATTACATATGAAATACAATAAAGTTGATCAAGAAAATTAAAGGTCAAATCAAAGGTTGTGCATTCAAGACAGTTGTCGGATTTGTTTGATTGAATTAAAAAAAAAAAAAAAAAAGGAAACATATCTTGATAGAACCGCCATTTTCATGTGACTTTATCATAGGCCCTATCACAATTAGCCCACCGCCCCACTAACAATTTAATACCCAATCTCATATTTTACTTGCACCACAAAATTGATTGACTTAGTGTATTTGTCTGATTAGAGTCTGTTAATGCCGCCCACCTTTTAGTGCAGACAAATCAAACAAATTTTGCCGCCCACCTTTTAGGAGGTCATATAGAAATCAAGCTTGTGTGTCAGATCTATAGTGATTGTCCACCGCCCCACTTTCTTAGATATCCAATTGTTCATTGTGCCGCCCTATTAATCCAATCCAAGTTCTTTAATCAATCGCACACTTACACATTTGTTGGTCTGGTTGTTGTTGTTGATTTGCAGGTAACACGAAGGAATTTAGAAGGTAATTCAAGTTCATGGCGAAAAATGAACCTATTCTGTGGAAAGATAATCGTACAGAGGAACAGAAGTATACATATCGAAAAATGGTTGCTGAAGCAAAGATCATCCGACTCTCAGGTGTCTATGAGGAAGCAAAACGTGCAAACCGATGGGATCCAGATAGAGAGTGTTATTTGGATGAATATGGTAACATTGCTGTCGACCACAAGAAGATAGATATTGAAGCCATTATCCAGGAATACAAAGAAGAGGATGATTATTGGCAGAAGAAATGGTGGGGAGATGAAGAAGAGAAAAAGAAAAAGAAAGAGTTATTAGATGAAATAGAAAGAAACTCAGAAAATATAAGTTTGGATGAGTTTAGTGAATTAATCAACAGGGTTAGAGAAGGAATAACAAAGATTGAAGAATCTAAGAAGGATGAAACTTCAAAATGTGAAGTTGTATGCTCGAAATGCGAAAAATCAGAAGCCGACAGTGCGAAACTCTTGAAGGATGTGGAGAGTTTGACATTGGAAAACAATACCCTGAAAAACGAGAAGAAAGCTGATGGCGAACAGATTCTGAAATTGAGATCTGATAATGACAAACTCTTAAAGAGTCTTGAGAGTTTGTTATTGGAAAACAACAATTTTAAAAAATTGGAAAATGATTTCAAAAGTCAAATGAAGATTTTACAAGATGAGAGAGATATTTTTGGAAAGAATAATTTGGAAAAACAAAGCGAAATAAACTCTCATCTTGCTAAAATTATTCGACTTGAGCATGAAGCTGTAGATGCTCAAAAGAAAATTGCTGAGTTTGAAAAAGATTTTGAAAGCAAAAGCAAATCTTCAGAATCTGAAGATTTCTGGATTAAACTGGAAAACAAAAATTTAAAAGAGAATGAAACAAGATTTCAAGAACAGTTAAAAGTTTTGGAAAATGAAAAATCTGTTCTTGAAAATCTTAAAATTGAAAATGAAAAATCAATCAAGTCTTATCTTGAGAGAATATCACAGCTTGAAAATGAAGCTGAGAATTCAAGGATCAAGATTGATGAACTTGAAACAAAATTGAAAGGTTTTGTGACTTCATCAGACAGGTTGAAGTTTCCTTGTCCAAAACCGATCAATTCTGTTCCAATAAGTGACAAGGTCACAAATTTTGACAAAGTCAAAATTGAAGATTGTGATGACAAATCTGATGATGAAAAAGAAAAGGAAGAAAAAAGAAAAACATTTTTGAAATTAAATGAAATGTTTAAAAATACTGTTTTACAGTCTACTGAGAAAGGTGAATGCTCAACGCAAAAACCTGTAAAGAAGAATGTGGAACAGAAACAAAAAGATAAAAATTTGAAAAATCCTAAAAAGGAAAATAAAAGCTCATCAGATCAATCATCCAATCATTTTCAAAAATCAGAAAATTTTAAAAATGATAACTTACAAAGTGTTGGTAATAAGTGGTGCAGGTTTGACCACAGTGCTTCAAAGACAAATCCAACATTGAGAAGGAGTGCAGATTACCATAATGCCAGACAGTGTTATGATCTGAGCATTTGGAGTGAAGATAATATATGGTATGATAACAGAGTGTGTTACTCTTGTGGAGTTAGAGGTCACATTGCTGTTAATTGTCAGAATTGGAGTTATGAAACGCGAAGATGCTTTAACTGCCAAATTCAAGGACACATTGCCAGAGATTGCCCAAGGAGATCAATGGGAAGATCGAGGGCTGAATCTCAAAGTAAGGCAAAGAAACCAGTCAAAGTCAAGCCCAAAGAACAGAAGGTTCAACAACCTAAAGTTCCGGAAACAAAAGTAAAACTTTCACAGGGGCAGAAAGACAGACTGCGTAAGAAGAGGAAGAAGGCGAGAGAGTATCTCGAAAAGATTTTGTCCTCAGGTTCTTCAGTTGGTAAGAATAAAAGTACTGATGAATCGCTTTATTCGACTGCAAAGTCAAGCAAGTCGAGTTCATCAGTTACAAATTTGAGGACAACAGAGAAAAAGGAGAAAAAGAAACGTGTCGGCGATGAATCTGACAGGTCAAAGTCAGACAAGCCACACTCAGGCAATGATTCTGGTTCGTCAAAACCAGAAGAGCCAGTTGTTGAGGTAAAAACCATCAAACCCAAGGCTGGTCAGGCTTGGGTGACTCTGTTTAAATGAAAAACCCTGACTTGCCGGAGTTCCCAGGTTGGTAAGCGTGGAACATGAATCGGCACATTTCTTGAGAAATTTCACTATGGTGATTTTTCGTTCTTCAAAAGATAAATCAGGGACATTAAGTTGTACTTGATTCATCTTTCCTACAAGTGATAATATGAAAAACAATGTGATGAAACCCCGAATTTATAAAATGTCACACAAAACTAATTTTCCGGAAAAACCATTTTGATTAAAACAAACTTAAGTGTTTTGAAATCACAATGGGAAAATAGTTTGTTGTGAGGGGGAGTTCTGATTGTTTATGTCAAATGAATGGCGAATTGAAGTGATTCGATATCAGTTTGTCATTTTATTTGTACAGTTTTCAAATTTTCCAGAAAATCAAAATTGAAACATATTTTGATTTTAGGGGGAGAAAAATTTAAAAAAAAAATTAATTAGAAAATTTGAAAATTCCAAAAACATTGAAAAAGCAAAAATGAGTTTTGTTGATAAAAGAGGAAATGATAGTACATCAGTGGACTATCACAGCACGCTAAGGAAATGAATTGTCAAATGTGATAAACGGTCTCACTGATGATGTGACGATAGGTTTTCGTACATTTAGTAAAAATATTCGGGATATAAACCTAAAATTTCAAACTTGCGAAATTTGTGGGGAACACTACTTGGATATATAGGTAACCCCTGAAATCTCGTTTGAAAGGTCTCGTATTCTGATATACTAGGTGTTAATACTCTATGATGTCTGGGGTATTATTCCGGGACTTCTGCTGAACGGTAGTTCTGACCTAGTCCCTGGATAATGCTTTGCAGTAAATGCTTGAAACATAGCATTCTAGCCCTCAGTGATTAGACAATAAAATTGATAATCATCTGTTGTAGCTAAAAAGATCCTCTAAAGGGGACACACTGCTAAGTCGAAGCTGATATCTCTCTGCTGAACGGAAGTTCTGACCTGAGATCCCTCAGTTCTCGCATTTAACCCCTAATTTATGTACAGACATCATTGTAGTATTCTTGCCTGTAAGACTGAATATTGAGATTCTGGATACGGGAGTATATTCAAGAGGTGGGACACATGAATTGAGCTAAGTTCCTAAAACATCTAAACCGTATCCTGAATAGTTTGAAAAGTGTGTGAAAATTTAAGAGGACAACTATATCGTCAATCGAGGTGAATCGTTTAGAACTTAAAATGATTAAAAGCTTAACGGTGCTAGTGATTTGTCTCATGAACTGATATGATCCTCTTACACAAACTCACAAAAAATATTATTTGTATATATTTGTTTACTGCATTTTTTTCAAAAACCAAAACCCAAAAAGATTTTCGGAGTGTTTTAGCATAAATTTTGAAAAGTCAAAAAGATTTTCGACAACTGATTTTGAAGAGCTGATATTCAAAATTCGAGTGCTAAACATGATGAACAGGATTGGGAGAATATGTTGAAAAACTTTGAATGTCATATACAAAGGTTTTGAAAGATTGTGTGGAATAGTTAATCAAGGTCATTCATTTGAACTTGATGAAACTATATATAAATTGTTGAACAAATTATTTCTACCAGTAAGTTTACGGGAATTAATTGATTATAAATTTGTGAAACTTATTGTGAGGTAGAGGATATGCAGGTTAACCAGGTTTCAAGTCCTGAGCAGATGTAGAACAAAGCCAGGAATTGATCCTGAACTTGTGAAACAATGAAAGCCAGACTACGATCCCGACAGCTGAGTCTAAGGGGGAGTCTGAAGACGAGCTCAACGCAAACGAAAGCATGGATTCAAAGAGCCAGGTATCGTTCCTGGAAGAGCTTGTAATCGGAAAGCAGGTGTCGATCCCAAAAGCACGGAAGCTTGACGAAAGGGGGAGCCTGAAGAAAAGGAGTCTAAGCGAGAGGGGGAGCAACGGAAGCTCAAAAACAGATCCACGGGGATTTTGTTTGAGAAAGAGGGAGTCTATGGTTGCTGATACCGTCAAACCTTCAAAGAAGACTCAGAGAGAGAGAGAAAGACAAGTCGCTACGAGTTTGACTACAGATTGACTGCGGCAATATCCAAGGGGGAGTCTGTTAGTGCAGTGATGTCTATCGCCTGCGTCAATCAGAACCGTAGCTGAAACTGTAGTAAAATAGGCTTTATATTGTAATTAATAGAGAAATAGGCAAGGTGGCAAACTTGTAAATAAGGGGAATCCCTTATAACCTTGTGCCTATAAATAGGAGCCTTAGGTTTAGAGTTAAGGACTTTTGCCACATTAGAGCTTGGAGAGCTAGGTGCTTAGAGAGAGAAACTAGAGAGAGAAAGTGGCAAAACGTGATTCACGGAGCTTGTATACGACGTCATCTTAATAGAATCACGACATTAGTACGATCTCGTCTGTTCGGTCACACACGTTCACGGATTCCGCACGTTGAACGTGTCGTTACGCAATCGAATCGGAGCGAAACCGGACCTAACACTCGAGCCGCACTACCGTGCCACGGATGGCACTACCTTGCTGCTGCTACGATCTCGGAAGCACTGCTAGTGCAACCAGGGGTGCCGACTGTTTCTCGAGCCGCACTACCGTGCCACCCGCGGCACGACCGTGCCAATGCCAAATCAAGCCTTCTGACCAACATTTCTGGTGAGTGGCACTACCGTGCCACCAGTGGCACTACCGTGCCGATCTGACGACTTAGGCAACTTGTCCACTAGTCCACTTGGCTGACTCGGGATCGCTGAAATTGACGTCACCCGACAAGACCTGACCGCACGGCCGTGCCAAACTGAAAATTGCCTATAAATAGCAGCATTCGCTACTGATCAAAATGTTGTGTTTTTCTCCATGTTTCTGGGCGATTTCTGTGTTCCGAAGAAGTCCTGATCAGACCCATTTGAAGCTTAAAGATCGAGTAGAAGCATAACCAATCCAACCCATCAATTCCTTGCTTGTTTATGGTTCGATTCCTTGTTCTTAAAACATGTATTCTGGTCATTTTGCAAGTTATGAGCTGATGTTAGTTTATGTTTAATGCAGTTTATGTAATAGTAGTTATAAACTTGTTTCTTGAATAAATCTTTATGTTGTAATCTTGTTTATATGAAACTTAGTACTTTTTCTTGTTGAATCTTCATGATTATATAATGAATGTTTCATTGATGTTGAGTTCTTGATTATGTTTGATTATCTTGGATAATGAATCTGTGGTTAGTGGGATGGCAACTATTTCTTGATTAATCACTTATTTGTACACTTTGTTTACACCATGAAACCAGACCAGGGTATTGGTTTTATACAAGATATATCTTATTTTGATTAGGAATACATTCTTGCATGTAAGGGTTCTAACGAATTATATGGTGTTGATTGCATGTTCTTAGATGCGGTTTATGATCCTTGTTTAGTAGTTTTGGTCTGAAATTGCTGACATGGTAGATTTGTGTTTAAGACGTGTAAAGGTGAAATTGTTTGTTATATGATCTACATAATTGCTTATCCTCGTGGCTGTATTGTGACCATCGGTATTGCTTTCTTTGATAAGTGAGGTTAGGAATCCAGACCCGGTAAATAACCTATCTTTAAAAATTCGCATGAATGAATATCAATAGCTCGCTAATGAATGATTTTAGGTGGTTAACCTGTGACCATCGCGTTAACTTTCCGAAGAATCATAATGCTAGAAATCTAGGCCCGGTAACTAGTTGTCTCGAAATTGGAAAATTGATTAAGTGCTTTTGTGACATATCTGATAGATAACATGTTTAGGTTGTTTGTGAAACAAGATAATAGTATATTTATGTTTTAGTTGTAATTTAGATAGCTTAGTTAAACAACCATTCACTTATCTTTTTATCTGGTAATCTGATGACAAAGATTTAGTACATTATAACGCCCGTGTTCTATGGATCGATATCTGGCTCTTACCAATACTTTACTGAATATATGACGGGATACACTTGTCCTTTGTTGTGTGTGTTTTAATGTTAAGGTATAAACCATTTTTATAAATATAAAACACCCTTTCGTCGGGCGCGGTTGTAGATACTGTAAATAAATGTGTATAGCCGCGCTCACGTCAAGTTTTTGGCACCGTTGCCGGGGACACGGCAAAATTAATGGAAAAATCCGAGTCATTATTCTACCGGTGTACAAACTGTCAATAACTGTTAATATCTATAAATTTTTGTATTTATTTTCTTATACTTAACTGTTTAACTAACTTTTCTTTTCTGTTTTACTAACCAACTAACTTTACTAACTCACTAACATACTAACTTTTTATTTATTTATTGTTCGACTAACATTTTTTTATTTATTTATTTCACTTTTTTATTTTAATTCAGTTATGTGTTCGGAATCGAACCATTTACTGGTAATCATTTAATTCAGTATCTTAAATTTCAGTAATTTCATTTCTGTACTTCATTCATTTATTTATTTCATTTCAGTATTTCATTTATTTCAATTTAGTTATTTTAATTCAGTCATTTCATTTCTGTACTTCATTCATTTATTTATTTATTTCATTCCAGTACAGTTATTTCAGTATTTTATTTATTTCAATTCAGTCATTTCATTCCTGTTTATATTTATATTTATGCCCGTGTTCGGAATCAAACCGCTTATATATTTATTTATTTATTTCATTCATTTATTTCATTGATATTCATTTATTTCAGTTACATTTATTCATTCTTGTTCATTTATTTATTTATTTATTTCATTGTACTCAATTGTTTATTTATTTACTCTACAATAATAAAATATAATATTCTGATAAAATCATCAGATTTTCTGATGAATTCCAATGAATTTATCCGATTTTCTGATGGATTCTGATAAACCCATTAGATATTCTAAAAACAACAATTTACATTTCTAATGAATTTACCAGATTTTTTTGGTAATTCTGATGGATTTATCAGGAATTCTGATGGAACGAAAATTTCGTCAGATCTTATCAGAATTTTATATATCAGATTTTCTGATATGTAAAAAAAATAATAAAATAAAATAAAAAAAAGAAAAAAAATAATAAAAAAACGAAGTTACCTCAGATTTCTGATGATTGTCATCAGAAATTCTGGTAAAAAAAACTGCTCTCGATGTAAATATGTAAACAAACAAGTTAATATTTGTTTAGATTTGCTTAAAAACTTGTATACAGATGTATATTATGTATTAGTACTGTTATTTATACTTATTTCCTATATTATTATGTTCTTTTTTCTGTATAATGCCTTCCTTTTTATGTGCAGGCTAATGTCCACGCCCCCTGCACCCGCTAACGCTGAGCTAGCCAACGAACCAGAAAATAACTTAAGAAGAAGTCGGCGGCTTCACGAAAGATCGCTTGTTGTTGCACAAAGGATTGCGGCTTCAATCGACGAACCGGTGATTCTTTCTGATAGCGAGAGTTCAGAGGACGACACAGGAAGCATTATGGCAGAAGACGACCAGCCTCTGAATGAGACCGGCCGTCCAGGAAGAGAGGGCTTGCTACCGAGCATCGCCCGACCTACGATAGCAGCACTGAGTTTTGAAATCAAATCTAGTATAATTAACATGTTACAAAACTCTGTGCAGTTTGATGGGAAGGATCACGAAGATCCAGGTCAACACATCGCATCATTTCTCGAAGTGTGCTCGACTTTCAAAATTCGAGACGTTTCTGAAGACGCAATTCGTTTGCGGCTCTTTCCATTCTCTTTGCGAGACAAAGCCCGATCTTGGCTTTTGTCACTTCCAGCAGGGTCCATCACGACTTGGAACGAGATGGAAGATCTTTTTATGCAAAAATACTTCCCTCCGGAAAAGACAGCTAAGCTAAAGAACCGTATCATGACATTCAAACAGGACGAAGGAGAATCTCTACACGCAGCTTGGGAGAGGTTCAAAGATCTTCTAATCGATGTACCACATCATGGGTTGTCCAAAAGACAACTTGTGTTGAACTTCTACCAAGGACTTAATTACGACTCACAAGAACGCATAGACGTATATGCAGGAGGCGATCTTGGAACAAAAACACCAACGGAAGCCTACGCAATTATAGAAAAAGCTACCTTGAAGTCGAGTTCGCGTCACAGTGGAGTGCGAAATAAAGCATCATCTATTCCTGGAGTTCATCAAGTGGATACGTATACGGCTCTTGCAGCGCAGATTGGAGCTTTGGCTGCAAGGTTTGATCAAGCTCAGAATGTTTCGAAGGTACAATCGTCATGTGAGCAGTGTGGAGTGTCACACGAGCCAGGTACTTGTGAGCAGGGTGTTATGTTTACAGGCCACGAGGAAGTGGACTATCTGAGCAATCAAATAAGGCCCCAAAATAACCCCTACAGCAACACGTACAATCCGGGGTGGAAGAATCACCCAAACTTTGGGTGGAAATCTAATTCTGGGAACCAAAACCCACTCGGATATGCTCAGCGTGCTCTCGCGCCACAGCAGCCCCAGGCACAGCCTTACCAGTCTCAAGGTCAATCCTTCCAGCCTCATTACCATCATCAAGGCTCCGGGAGCAGTCCCAGCCTCGCGCCTCTCAGAGTAACTCTAAGCTAGAGGAGATGATGACACAGCTGTTAGGAAACTTCAATTGTGCTAATCAGATAGCTGAGAACCGCTACCAACAAAACGAGGAACGATTCATGGCCCAAGAAGGGGAGATGCGGAGTCAGAAAGCTTCTATACAGACCATTGAGAATCAGGTTGGACAGTTGGCTAAAATGTTGTCTGAGAGACCCCCGGGTGGTCTTCCAAGAAACACAGAGCTGAATCCGAAAGGGCGTGTCAATGCCCCACACGTTTAACAAGTGAGGGGGAGAAGGAGTCTAGCTATCGACTCGCTGACAAATTTAGCGAGCGTGTTTTCACACGCTAATGGTATTTCCTTGTTCGTTAACTTTAATTTCTCGCATTTATTTCCTTGTTCGTTAACTTTTCCTGTTTTTAGTAGGTTTGAACAAGATTGATTCATGTCTTTGGAAGTTTTGAAGATAGTTTAAAATTAAAACATGTAAAAACCTTGCAAAAAAAAAGGTGATATCTATTGAGAAAAAGGAGTTGAAGAGCATTCTGTTACTTCTGTCTGCAGAATATACAGATGACACACGGCCGTGCACCTGATCCGCACTACTGTGCACTTCATAATCACATCTGACCAAGAACAACATGCATAAGGTGGTCATCGGACACGCAATACCGTGTGAACCGATTGCACCGTGCATAGCGGCACAACGTTGCGAACCACTGTACACAGGTTGATGCGCACGTCCGTGTACGCTTTTTAGCAACAGTAATTTTTCATGGTATAAAAACTACTTTTCTACAAAAAAAAACCCTTCAAAATTACTAACCCTGGCCGCACACTCGTTCTTGGCTCTCCCACTCCTAAAAAAAACAACCAATTTTTGCAACGATTTACCTCAAATCTTCAATCAAGGTATGATTCCTTACTTGTTTTTAGTGTGTGTTTATTTTTGTTTAATAATGGATTTAGTTTTACTCATCTAACGGTTTGATCAATAGTAATGTTTGTTGTTTTAGTTAAGTGACGTACTTGGCAGGTTTGTAAGGAATGCACACAGAGTTGAGAAGACTTATATTCAAAATCTATTTCATACAAGTCTACTCCAACTCTGAGGGAGTACCCCTATCCTTTTTCACATTATTAGTTTAGCTCTTCATAATCGCTTAACTAATACGTGTTTCACATTAGGGACAATGTAAAGTTCAAGTGTGGGGAGGGGTTAAGGTTAAGGTTAACTTGGTTTGTGTTCTTTAGAAAGCATCATATTTGATCAAAACCGACAAGCCAAATCGATTTTTGAAAAAGATAACTAAAAGCATGACGAAACCAAAGAAAGACTAGCCTGTTTACCTTTATATTTATACCCATTCCTTCCATTTACGTGAGCATATTTTTGAGCCTTTACTTCTTTCTTGACAATGCTTCTTTGTTTTTGCGGAAAATGAGTGAGCCGGATGTTTCATGTAATTTAGAACTTGTCATTTGTATACTTTGCAAGATCATGAATATGTGTAATTGCATGAAAATGACGGAGGCACTTAGGATACCCTTTTGTGTTAGCCTTTTTCTTTGTTTATATCCCGCACCCAACATTATCCATTAGTCCGCCATGTTGAGCCTATTTTCCGTGTTTTTCTAATTTTACCCAACTACTTATCCTACTTAACCAAATTTAGCCTTTTTATTTTTTTAACCTTTGTGTTAAAACTCGGCCAAAGTTATTATCCAACTAGCTTGTTTGTAATTTTTTCCCTATAAAAAAAAAGAAAAAAAAGAAAAAAAAAGAAAACCTCTAGAAAATAGTGATCGAAAAACAGATCAAAAGACGATCAAATTAGAGCAATTTTAAGCACTAAATAGTATTAATATGTTGTATAGCTCGAAAAGTGTAAAATCGTCTTTAAGCGTTATTTATGTATAGTTGTTGATTCATTTACGCTAGTTACAAATAACCGCTGAGTTTTAACCATTTAGCCACTTTTAAATATCCATTCCATACCCTTAACCTTAGCCTAGCGTTACAACCCATCAAAGACCTCTTGATTTATGTTTTTCACATATTAACTGGTGGAGATTAGATCTTTTGACAAGCTTATGATATTGCATGATTCATTGACTAGGCATCGAGTGTTTAACATACACATTATATGTATGATTCAGAAATTTAACCGAGTGTGTGTGAACATTATGAGAAATATAAGGGTTTGCATGCTAAGTCAATCGAACGTTGAATCATTGCTTTATAATTATCCTTTCATACATCTAACAAAACTTGTTTTGTTTTAAATCTTTGATGATGACTTTTGAAAACCAAATTGACCACCAAACAAATTCGTAATTTTGTAAATATTCAGATTTGATTCCGTATTTTATTTTAAGTTTGCTTGAGGACAAGCAAAGTTCAAGTGTGGGGATGTTTAATATACGTTAAATTATACATGTTTTTATACCCCAAAACACTTCCGTTTTTAGCATTTTTGACCGAAAACACGACGGTTAGGTAAATCGGTACTTTTATATTTTCAGGTCTTAAACAGAGCATAAAGGAAAATTCTGAGGAAAACGGACAAATTCTGAAGCATTTCTGATGAAACGGGGAAAATTCTGATGACTGCCAGGTTTGGCACTACCGTGCCACCAACGGCACTACCGTGCCATTGCTCGGAAGCACTGCTAGTGCAACCAGGAGTGCCGACTGTTTCTCGAGCCGCACTATCGTGCCACCGACGGCACTGCCGTGCCGCTGCTACGATCTCGGAAGTACTGCTAGTGCAACCAGGAGTGCCGACTGTTTCTCGAGCCGCACTACCGTGCCACCGATGGCACTACCGTGCCGCTGCTACGATCTCGGAAGCACTGCTAGTGCAACCAGGAGTGCCGATTGTTTCTCGAGCCGCACTACCGTGCCACCCGCGGCACGACCGTGCCAATGCCAAATCAAGCTTTCTGACCAACATTTCTGGTGAGTGGCACTACCGTGCCACCAGTGGCACTACCGTGCCGATCTGACGACTCAGGCAACTTGTCCACTAGTCCACTTGGCTGACTCGGGATCGCTGAAACTGATGTCACCCGACAAGACCTGACCGCACGGCCGTGCCAAATCCGCACAGCCGTGCCAAACTTAAAATTGCCTATAAATAGCAGCATTCGCTACTGATCAAAATGTTGGGTTTTTCTCCATCTTTCTGGGCGATTTTTGTGTTCCGAAGCAGTCCTGATCAGACCCATTTGAAGCTTAAAGATCGAGTAGAAGCACAACCAATCCAACCCATCAATTCCTTGCTTGTTTATGGTTCGATTCCTTGTTCTTAAAACATGTATTCTGATCATTTTGCAAGTTATGAGCTGATGTTAGTTTATGTTTAATGCAGTTTATGTAATAGTAGTTATAAACTTGTTTCTTGAATAAATCTTTATGTTGTAATCTTGTTTATATGAAACTTAGTACTTTTTCTTGTTGAATCTTCATGATTATATAATGAATGTTTCATTGATGTTGAGTTCTTGATTATGTTAGATTATCTTGGATAATGAATCTGTGGTTAGTGGGATGGTAACTATTTCTTGATTAATCACTTATTTGTAGACTTTGTTTACACCATGAAACCAGACCAGGGTATTGGTTTTATACAAGATATATCTTATTTTGATTAGGAATACTTTCTTGCACGTAAGGGTTCTAACGAATTATATGGTGTTGATTGCATGTTCTTAGATGAGGTTTATGATCCTTGTTTAGTAGTTTTGGTCTGAAATTGCTGACATGGTAGATTTGTGTTTAAGACGTGTAAAGGTGAAATTGTTTGTTATATGATCTACATAATTGCTTATCCTCGTGGCTGTATTGTGACCATCGGTATTGCTTTCTTTGATAAGTGAGGTTAGGAATCCAGACCCGGTAAATAACCTATCTTTAAAGATTCGCATGAATGAATATCAATAGCTCGCTAATGAATGATTTTAGGTGGTTAACGTGTGACCATCGCGTTAACTTTCCGAAGAATCATAATGCTAGAAATCCAGACCCGGTAACTAGTTGTCTCGAAATTGGAAAATTGATTAAGTGCTTTTGTGACATATCTGATAGATAGCACGTTTAGGTTGTTTGTGAAACAAGATAATAGTATATTTATGTTTTAGTTGTAATTTAGATCGGTTCCCCTAGGGGGACACACTCCACAAATTTTTGAATATTTTATTTGAGGTTGTCCAATATCTTGATGACACTTTGTATGAAGGATAAAACTCTAATGTGGATTATAAATTTAACCAAGAGGTCACCCTCATCTCTCATAAACACCAACACAAAAAAATGCTCTCTCTCTCTCTCTCTTCTCTCCATAGTGTTCAGCCGAGAACACTAGAGCCACCACCATCATCATCAAGCTTCGATCTAGCTATTCCACATACATCTCAAGGTGCAAGGTGACATACGAGGAGACCCGGTGCTTTCGGAATCTCAAGAACCTCTCTACATTGCTTTTATCCACCTTGTTTACGCTTTGATTCTTCCATAGCCACGAGCTAGTAATAAGTGCTTCTAAACAACCTCTTGTTCTTGTTTAAGGTGGTTAATAAGAGATTTAACGGCTAAAACTCAAGAACACACAAGATCAAAACATAAAGTCTTGAAAGTATGATGAACAAGTTGGTTAAAGAGTAACTAATGGTGTAAATCTTGTAAATCTTGACTAGTTGTGATTATTTTATGTTGTTTGATACTAGTAGTGGAACGGATCATCATCTAACCAAGCTAGATCATGTTCATGGAACAAGAACTAGCAATATGTTAAGTGTGAAAGTTGCAAGATGATGAACCCTTCCACACATGAACATGAACTTGTGTAAAAGTGATTTTTCTTGTAAAATAGAGTTCTAAGCTAGTAGATCTAAAGACCTACAAGTGGATTTTTGGAAGGACCAAGTGTAAGATGCAAGTCTTGTTTAAAACCCGGACTTTTCATAAACTAAAAGCATTTTTGTGAACAAACAAGTGTGTGAACACTTGTGTGACAAAAGATTTAACAAAGAAATATTTTCGTAAATATTGACTAGAAGTTGTGAGATTACATATTCTTTAAAAGTAAAGTTTTCGAGAAACTGATGTTATTTTTAAAGAAAACAAGATCTACTAAATATGTTAGGAAGTTGCTACATATTTTTACACAACTTACAAGTTCACATGTTTGCGATTTATACTTATTTTAGACTAGTTTGATGTTTGAATATTGAATATTGATGATTGGAAAATTGGTTGACTGAATTTTAAAAGAAAATGATACGCTTGTAAGCGTGGCCACCTCCAGTTACAGAGGAAACTCCGGCGAAATTTTTCCAGAAATATAACACTTGGAAATATTTTTTTGACAAGTGTTATGAATATATTTTTAACTTGTTTTTCCCAAACAAAATTCGCCATGATTTTTATTATAAAATAACCAAGTGTCGGAGGTGGATTTTCGTAAATAAAACTTGTTAAATATATATTTAGAATATATATTTCACAGCAAAACGCTTGTGTGATTTTATGATTATTTTGTGAACTATATGTATATTATTTTTAGAGTAAAAATAATATAACTTGAATACACTGAGAAGAAACGACTCCAAAATAATACCAACGCCTTCACAAATAAATATTTAAGTTACACCGGTATTGTTATTACACCACGAACTCTAAAATGTAGCTTATGTATTTTCGGAAAATACTCCTAGGTGTGTATTTTAATAAAGTATTATTTTGGAAATTGTATGGAATAAAATATAATATTTTTGGGAAAATATGTATATTTTGGAGATAGAATACTTTAGACAAGTGATTTAAAATATATTTTATTAAGTGAGACTTAAAAATATATTTTTGGAATTATAAAAACACACATGTATTAATACCCCCATCCTTGGGAAGGAATATTTATACAAAATAATTAAGAAGTGTAAACACGAAATAGTTGTCTATCTATTTCCCAAAGACGTTAAACCTTAAGCCAAGGCACGGCCGTCCGTCTAATAGAAATTAGTACGTGTAGGTCGTCACGCAGCAGGTTGATTGGGATTTACTATTTCGAGACGCACTTCTGTGAGTTCATGTCCCCCTTTTCTTTTAACTGTTTTCAGTTTTTATACTACGGGGGTGAAATACATGTTACTATGATTACGAATACTTTTTACATGGTATGGTTAGCGTAAGGAGGGTTACTACTTAGATCATGTGAGTGGGTAGGCGGAAACTGGAGGCCATTAATCCTCATTGTAGGACCGAGGGTCATTAGCGGTAGACCTATCTGGGTGTAGCGAGCCCAACTCCAGGCCCAACAGAACGGACCTCGGGGTGACTTTAATCCCGACGCAAAAATCTGCTAGGTTTGAATCTTCCTACTGCACTTCACACATATCATTGGCCTTGCAAACCAATGGTGATCTCATTTTCCTTATTTGCTACATACCAGGGATTTTTCATACTTACAAATGTATTACAAAGGTTTTACATACTCACTTTACATGAACTCGCTCAACATTTTTGTTGATTTTTCAAACTTACATGTATTTCAGGGAATTAGGGATCTGGCGAGGTGTGCTATGCCTTCATGCTGCGTAAGAGGAGTGATGTCATCCACATTTAGGGGTTGTGACTTTTGCCTGGACGAGTCACAAGTCTTAAACGGTGTTTATTTTATGTTTGTGGTTGTGTCTTATGAACAATGTTTTTATTTTGTTGGGTTGTAACTCGTTGCATGTGTCAACTTTAGCAATGTTGTCGTATTTTATCTTTTAAAACTTGAATCAATGGATGAACATCATGGTTTTATTTTCAAATAGCTTTGTTGTGGTTAAGCTATGGTATTAAGAAGTCACACCAAATAAACCCACGCTTCCGCAAAGCCAGGGTGTGACATTTGTGCTTGTTGCTCCCAACATGGTCTTTCCGATTGGGCTTTATGTGAGAAATTCTATAACGGTCTCACCCAAGAGACTCGTGATCGTTTCGATACTAATGCGGGGGGGGGGGGGGGGGGCATATGATGGGTATTCTTATAGTTGCTGAGTGTCTAGAGCGTTTTGAGGCATTTGCTCAGTCTCAATCGCAATCGCGAGCCGATCAGCGGTATCAAAGTGGTAATTCTAATACCACTACTAGTGCACACGCCCGAGGGGTGAACCATGTCACCATGGATCCTAGTTTAGCCGTTGTTTTGGAAAACATGTCTAGGGAACTTAAGGAAATTAAGGCTAAGGTAGACAAATGTGAGTATTGCCGAGGGGGTCACGATACGAGTGCGTGTCCATTGGTAGTTGGTGAGGAGCAAGTTGATTTCGTAGGAGGAGGTTTCGGTAGAGGTCAATCTAGCGGGTTTGGTAATAATAATTTTGTTTCGGGTTGGCATAATAATAATAATAATAATAATAATAATAATAATAATAATAATAATAATAATAATAATAATAATAATAGTAATAATAATAATAATAATAATTTTGCTAATAATAATAATAATAATAATTTTCGATCAAATGGACCCCCTGGTTTTCAAATAGCTCAAAATCCAAATAGAGGTCAAGGTTCACTTTTTGGTGGGGGTTCAAATGGGCAGTTCAACAAAGGGTTCAATGGGCAGGTCAAAGACGGGGGTCAAATAATCCGGTTCAAACAGGTCAAGGTTCAAGCTATGATTTAGGGGTTAGTCTAGAAAGAATGGAGTCCATGATGAGTCAATTAATTGTTAGGGATCAAACCACCCAAAAGACCCTTAGTGAACATGATCTCATGCTTAAGAACCACCAAGCTTCTTTTCAAGACCTCCAAAGGGTCGTAGGTGATATGTCTAGGAAGCTAGAAGAGAGATTACCCGGTCAGTTCGCGGGTAACACCCAACCGAACCCTAATGCCTATGCTAAAGCCATTACCACCCATAGTGGTAAAACCGTAGGGAACCCGAGCGTAGAGGAGAGAGTAGTCGATGAGGATGGAGATATTATTGATGAAGTGATTGAGATGGAGGCTCCCGGCAAAGTGCAAAAGAGGCTAAGCCCAGCAAGTACCGCACAGCCTGGTGAGTCTCAAGTTGAGAAGAAAGTTGAGAAAACCCCTATAGACGTTAGACCTTCACCTTTAGTAGACCATTCGTATATCCCGTTTCCCTCACGTCTTAAGAACCAAAAATACTCAAGGAAATACAGGCAATTTTTAGACATCTTAAAGCAATTGAAGATTAGTCTTCCGTTTATCGAGGCACTTCAATCGATACCTAAATACGCAAAATTCTTGAAAGATCTTCTTAGGAACAAAGAGAAGTTGGGGGAGTTGTCGAACGTTCCGTTGAATGGAGGGTGTTCCACCGTTGTGTTAAATAAGCTTCCCGAAAAGCATACCGATCCCGGTATTTTTACCATTCCTTGTCTATTCGGTAGTAATACCAACACTAGAGCTTTGGCCGACTTAGGCGCTAGCATCAATTTGATGCCCTTTTCTCTTTATGAGAAGCTGGACGTAGGAGAGCTTGCACCTAACCGAATGACATTATCCTTAGCCGATCGGTCCGTTAAATACCCTAGGGGCATAGTTGAGAACTTGCTAGTTAAGGTAGACAAATTCGTGTTTCCCGCCAATTTCGTCATTCTCGATATGGAAGCGGATGAGAGAGTCCCCATTATACTAGGTCATCCATTCTTGCGTACCGCTAAAGCTCTCATAGATGTTTACGATGGTAAGATCACCCTTAGGGTCGGTGAGGAGAGAGTTACTTTTGATATAGACCGTTCCATGAACCACCCGAGTGGTTCGGATGACTATAGTGGTCCTTGCCATTCCGTCTACTTCTTGAATTCGTTCATTTCGTGTGTCGATCATTGCTTAGAGTATATTAGTGGTGCGGACCTAGTGGTAGGAGAAAAGGTAGAAGAGGAGGTGAAGAGTGTAGATGAAGTTGAAGAGGAGGGGATTCCTTTAATCCCCGATGTGTTAGCGGTTAGTGATGACACCACCCAAACCCCACCCTTAAGCTTAAGGTACTTCCATCTCATCTAGAGTATGCTTTCTTAGGGGAGGGTTCCGAGCTACCCGTTATTATTTCATCCGCGTTAGAGGAAAGTGAGAAATTGAGGTTGTTGGATGTGTTGAGGGCCAACAAAGAGGCCATTGCATGGAGGTTGTCCGACATCAAGGGCATAAGCCCTTCTTATTGCACTCACCGGATACTCATGGAGGATGATTATAAACCGGTGGTGCAACCCCAAAGAAGGCTTAACCCCAACATGCAAGATGTAGTGAAGAAGGAGGTTCTTAAACTCCTAGATGCGGGGATGATCTATCCCATTTCCGATTCTCCATGGGTTAGTCCCACTCAGGTTGTCCCCAAGAAGGGGGGGATGACCGTTGTCATGAATGAAAAGAACGAGCTTATCCCTTCACGTACAGTCACGGGGTGGCACGTGTGCATCGACTACCGAAAGTTGAATGATGCCACCCGTAAAGACCACTTCCCATTGCCTTTCATAGATCAAATGTTGGAGCGTCTAGCCGGTCAACAATTCTATTGTTTTCTCGACGGCTTTTCCGGGTACTTCCAGATCCCCATAGCACCGGAGGATCAGGATAAGACCACGTTCACATGCCCCTATGGCACCTATGCGTACCGACGCATGCCATTTGGGTTATGTAACGCTCTAGCTACTTTTCAGCGGTGCATGGTTGTAGGATCGTTTTACCGACCAAATGAGTCAATCAGAGGCAATACACACTGTTTGAGAGGTGGAAACTAACAAACAGAGTAGAATCAGTGAAGAAAAGAGTAGAAACAGAGTTATTTCACTTTAAAACTATCTTCTCATTCAAATTAAACTTGATTGCACGGCAGGAATTCGACAGCACTTCGTGACACTGTAGCTAATTTCGTGCCAAATGAGAAGCTAACATCACATATATATAGGCCTTGTAATTCCGATTGAAACATACCAAGACAGTTCAAACGGAATTACCCAAGGTAATTCCGTGCGGAATTACACAGAACCATTACAAACGAAATTACATAGAAAACCCTAAACTTTGCATATTTGACACTTTTAACCCTATACATTATGACCTAGACTTAAGACGTAGGCTATAGACATCGTGCACTAACAAACTCCCCCTTGGATATTGCCAGAGTCTTTAGTCTGGTCTTCACCACTTTCATAGTGACTTGAACTTCTCTTCTCTCTGCTTTATTTTTTCAAATTTTCCCAGAAAGTCAAAATTTGAAATATAATTTTGATTTTAGGGGGAGAAAAATTTTAAAAAATTTGAAATTTTGAAAAAAAAATGATAAAATCTAAAAGGCCAAAAACATTGAAAAAATCAAAAACGAGTTTGTTGTGAAAAAAGAGGAAATGATAGTACATCAGTGGACAATCATAATACGCTAAAGAAATGGAAAGTTAAAATGTGATAAACGGTCTCACTAAAGATGTGACGATAGGCTCAGCTAGACTAGTTGATTTGCGATAACGTTACAAACTTAAATGAAAAAGTCTAAGTTCTAGTGGGAAACGCAGTTGAAAGCATAGTACTTAGTTTTATCCTTCATGACTGTGTATCTACTCAGTAATCGCTGAATGCTAAAAGAGTATAAAAACCTGTCAGTTTGTGAACTTTCACAACTTGCTGAAAAAGTCTCTGTGATTGTGCATTTCTTTTTGCAAAGATTTAAACTTGTTTGATTTCTTTATTTTGTTTAAGCATTGGACATCCTCTGCGTATACGTGAGTATCGAACTGGAAGTTAGTACCTGAACGTTCTGCTTTATTTTTCTTGGTGTTTCATTTAAATCTTGGATCACCTCTACGTATATGTGAATATCGATCTGGTGGTTAAGATCTAAGCATATTCAACTTGTTTTTATTTCTTATTTTGCTTAAACAATGGACTTTCTCTGCGTATAGAAAGATCGACCTGATTGTTAATGTTTAAACATTCTGCGTTGTTTTCGCACATATCACAGTTGATGAAAGTTTAAAGGCATTACTTGAGTTAGTATAATGCATGATGAGGATATATGCTGAGATCGTGGGGTCCATAAGAATTTAGTGCAAAATTAATATATCTTAACATATCGGTAAGCATTTTGAAAGTTTTTAGATTGAGTTTATGAGGACAACAATATCGTCAATCTAAGTGAATCGTTTAGAACTTAAAGTCTAAAAAGGTCAACGGTGCTAGTGATTTGTCATAAACTGATATGATCCTCTTACACAAACTCACAAAAATATTGTCTGTAAATATTTCTTTACTGCTTTTCATTAAAATCTAAAATCCAAAAAGAATGTGTTTTAGCATAAATTTTTGAAAAATCAAAAAGATTTTACTTCATCTTATTTTCGACAATTGATGTTGAAAAGCTGATTTTCAAAAATTCCAAGTGCTAAACATGATGAACGATAGTGGGTTGGGAGAGTTTGTTTGTGATGAGAAATGATTTTGAAACTTGAATTTCAAAATGAAAATTTAAAAATCGATAAGTTGGATAATCAAGGTTATTAATTTGTACTTGATCATCTGTGAGGGTTACTGATTTTTATCATGCTTAAAAGTCAAATATGATAATAGACATTTATATGTTTAGAAAACTCTCACCGGTCAAATCTGAATATTTGAATAATGATAAGATTTGACAGGAAGCTAAATGAAAAAGGGGAGCAAGATTAAGCGTCAAATCTTAGAAATTCGGGGCATCATTCAAGGGGGCGACTGTGGTTTCACTTGAAGATGTTATCCAAGGCAGTTCAAGACTAAACATCACAGATTTCTAGCTATGTCCAAGGGGGAGATTGTTAGTGCACTATGTGTGTGGCCATAGATAGAAATCTAACTGTACATGTAAAGTCTAGTATCTTGAGTTTGTAAAATACCGGGCAGAGGTTTCGCTAGGTTTCACTAGGTGTCGTTAGGCAATGTCAGGTCAGTATACGGTATGGCACGATGTGAAGAAACTGAGCAAGATCCAAAGTGATGTCATCATTATGCAATGATGACATCATATTCAATATTATATGCGCGAAATGTCAGTATACATTTGTTTTCGTACGAAATAACAAGAATGCATGGAGTTCAGTTTCGCACGGAATTGGGAGGGTCACATTCATATGAAATCATGCAACTATAAATATCAGTAATTCATTTCACACGGAATTAGTGATCGGAGAACATTTTCACACAGTTCATAACCGTTCATATCCTTCAAGCACAAGTTGATCAGATCTTCATCTAAACACTCCGATTACATCACGTTGATTAGATTTTGAGTGTTCTTTGTAGAGATCAAGTCGAAACTCTGTACGGTTGTCGTTGTTACATAATAAAATGTTGTTTAATTACGTCTTCGCGCAAGATTACGGTTCGATTTAACGGTTTCCGCACGTTAAATCGAATTCATCGCAGATCTAATGATCGTTTACGATCCGATCCTGTACTCACAATGGTCGCCATATTTTAGGATATGATAGAGAGTTCCATGGAGGTTTTCATGGACGATTTTTCAGTTTATGGTGACTCTTTCGATGCGTGTTTGAAGAACTTGGAGAGGATGTTGAAGCGGTGTGTGGAGACGAAGCTTATGCTAAACTGGGAGAAGTCTCACTTCATGGTGACGGAAGGTATTGTGTTAGGGAATAAGATCTCTAGGGAGGGTATTGAGGTAGATCGTGCGAAAATAGATACCATTAGTAGGTTACCTCCGCCCACGAGTGTGAAGTCGATTAGGAGTTTTCTAGGGCATGCGGGCTTCTATAGACGCTTTATTAGGGATTTCTCAAAAATCACCCGCCCCATGACCCGTTTGCTAGAGAAAGATGTTCCATTCGTCTTCGACGAGGAGTGTCTTAAAGCCTTCAACTTCTTGAAGGAACAGTTGGTTAGTGCACCTATTCTTATCTCGCCCGACTGGAGCTTACCGTTTGAGCTAATGTGAGATGCGAGTGACTATGCCGTTGGAGCGGTATTAGGACAAAGAAAGGATAAGCACTTCCACCCCATCTACTACGCGAGCAAAACGCTCAATGATGCTCAAGAAAACTACATTACCACGGAAAAAGAACTTCTAGCCGTAGTTTTCACTTTTGATAAATTCCGCTCGTACCTAGTTCTTTCCAAGACTATAGTCTTCACCGATCATTCCGCGTTGCGCTTTCTTTTCCAAAAGAAAGATGCTAAACCCCGACTCATTCGGTGGATTCTTTTGCTTAGCGAGTTCGATATTGAGATTAGGGACAAGAGAGGGGACGAGAATGTGGCGGCCGATCATTTATCGCGTCTAGAGGATCCCAAGAGAGAAGAGATTCGTGAGGAGGAGATTGGAGACACGTTCCCTCATGAGTCTATAGAGTTTGTTGAGGCCGAGAAAGAAGGATTGCCATGGTTTTGCGACTTAGCGAATTATCTCTCTAGTGGCAATGTTGTGAGAGGGATGTCTACAGAACAAAGGAAGCGATTCATTAGCGAGGCGAGAAAGTATGTTTGGGACGATCCTTTTCTCTTTAGGATAGGAGGAGATAGAATACTTAGACGTTGTGTGTCGAGATAGGAGGGGTGGAATATCATAAAACATGTGCATGAAGGCCACACGGGAGGACATCATGGTGCACACAAGACCACCCAAAAGGTACTCGATTGCGGTTTTTATTGGCCTACCGTACTTAGAGATGCCGTTGAGTTCGTGAAGATGTGTGATGCATGTCAACGAACCGGCAGTATTTCCGCCAAAGATGAGATGCCTCAAAACCCATACAAGTAGTAGAGGTTTTTGACGTTTGGGGCATCGATTTCATGGGACCTTTCCCAAACTCCAAAGGAAACCGTTACATACTCGTGGCGATTGACTACGTGTCTAAATGGGTTAAGGCTCAAGCTCTTCCCACAAATGAAGCCCAGGTAGTGTTGAAATTTCTTAAGAAGCTCTTCTCCCGATTCGGTACACCTAAAGCCTTAATTAGTGACCGTGGCACTCACTTTTGCAATGCATTGATGGAGAAATTGCTTGCACGCTACGGTGTCACTCATCGTTTGTCTACCGCATATCATCCACAAACAAGTGGACAAGTGGAGAATGCGAATTGCGGTATTAAATGAATCTTAGAGAAAACAGTTGGTAAAAATAGGAAGGATTGGTCCGACAAGCTAGACAATGCATTGTGGGCGTTTAGAACCGCCTACAAGACACCCTTAGGAACTACACCTTTCATGATCGTCTACGGAAAACCTTGTCACCTTCCCGTAGAGTTAGAGCGTAGAGCGCTTTAGGCATTGAAATCCGTTAATTTAGACTTGACCGAAGCCGCTAGGAAGCGATTCTTTCAAATTCATGAGCTTGAGGAGCTTAGGGATACGACGTATGCTAGATCGTTGGGAATCAAGGAGAAAACGAAGGTGTTACATGATAAGAAGTTGAGAAAAGTGAAGGAGTTTAGCAAAGGCGACAAAGTGCTTCTTTATAATTCAAGGTTGAAGCTCTTTGCGGGTAAATTGAAATCGAAGTGGTCGGGACCGTATATGGTTCATTATGTGTTTCCGCATGGAGCGGTGGAGATCATGGATGAGACGGATGGCCGTAGTTGGAAGGTGAACGGCCATCGTTTGAAACATTACATTGGAGGAGCGATAAACAAGAACGAGAGGGAGGAAACTCCTCTCGAAATCCCACCTAAAGCCGCCAACTAATGTTTTGGGTGAAAACCCAAGTGTATATTTTGTATCGTTTGTATCTTCATTTATTTTTCGTAATTTTTAGTAGCTAACAGTTGTTTTTCGTAGTTTTTCGGGTCCTTGTTTGTGTTTTGAGTCATTTGCAGGAGTACATTACCGAGGATTTGCAGGAAATTGCGAGAGAAATTAAGGTTCCAGGTGAGATTTTATACTTAGAAAAATTTTGGGTGATTTTTGATGGGTTGAAAAAAAAAAGGAAAACTCAAATTTTTCGGAATTATATATCGTGGTGGCGGGCCGCCACCCACTTCAGATATTTCTCGCGGCCGCCAGAAGCCATGTCTGTAGCCCACAAATATAAAAACACCTAACTTTGTGTTTTTTTTGGAAATTTATATCGTGCTGGCGGGCCGCCACTGTTGGTGCATTTCATCTGTTGATTTCGTCTTGGATCAAGTCTTAGTCTTAGAATATTATTTTAGGGCTCATTGTACGAGAAATCATGAGATTGTACGTGTTTAGAATGTTAGGTTCGCTTATATGGCTTATTTGTGAGGAGATCCGCTTATTTGACCATATGAGGTTCGCTTATATGGACATGTCCATATAAGCGAACCAAGCTGGTCTTATAAGCGAACCATGGAGGCTATAAATATGTAGCTTGAGCGAATCTGTAAGTGGAACGGGTGTTGGTCTTGTTTGGTTAGGCGAAGCCCTGCCAATTTGTCTCCAGAGCTTGTAAACAGTTGATTAATCAATAAACGAGACATAAAATAGTGAAATCAAGCTGAGCGAAGACCGAATCAATGAATTCCGCCTCTGATTCTGTCTAAGCACTCTTCTGAACGACTCGTCGGATTTGAAAACGATCCTACAAGTGGTATCAGAGCTCAGGAGGAAGAGTTCTTATCGTTTAGATTGATTTTCGCTCAAAATTCTGTTTTCTACACCTTCTTTCATCAGTTCAGGGAGTTTTACCGGATAAAATTGGACCAAAAGTTCACAGATTGAGTGTTATTGAACATAGACAAATCCTGGAAAATTTTGGACCAAATTACGGACTAAAAATGGGTCAAGATTGCTTCGAACTGAGGTTCGCTTATTCAGACTGAGAATAGGTTCGCTTATTTGGACACTTTGTAGTAGGTTCGCTCCAAATAGCACCTAGGTTCACTCAAACAGATCCGCTTTTAGATACAGGTCCGCTCTAAATTGCACCTAGTTTCGCTCTAGAGTACATCTTTCAGGTTCGCTCTTTGGGTTGTTGAACTGGTTCGCTTTTTGGGAGTTTATTTCTGGTTCGCTTTTAGGGTATTTGTCAGGTTCGCTCTTGGGTACATCAATCTGGTTCGCTTTTAGGTATTGTTTCCGGTTCGCTCATAAGCTCAAAAGGTAGGTCCGTTCAACCGGTTCTGATTCGCTCGACCGGTTCGCTTATTTGAACAATTGTTGGTTCGCTTTTGTGGACCTGATTAGATTCGCTCATTTGATCATTACTGTTTCGCTTTTGTGATTAACAAAGATTTGTCGGGAATATTTGCAAAATGGCATTGAGGTTTGATGAACAAGAAAACAATAAGCTTGAAGATTTTAATAATTGGTATATGAAAAATATGGATACCGATTATAGAAATGTGAGTTCAGATATTTGGGCTAAAAGTTTTGAACTATTCATATGTCAAAAGGATGAAACGTTGAATGAGATAGAAACACGGTTTAAAATTTTAACGGACAATATGTGGAGAAAGGGTATTAGAAGGTCAAATGATGAACTAATATCGAAATTGACAACTGCATTACCTGCTAAATGGGATGAATTCATGGTTGAGCTAAAAAGGAAAGATTTTTTTCAAGAGCTTTATCCACATCAGTTCTTTAATGAGGTTAATGCAGAGTTTCGTAAGGAAGATAAGAAAAGGAGGGACTTTTTGAACGTAATGGAAAAGAATTTAAATAAATTGGAGTTGGATGTACTTATTGAAGTTGATAAAAGAATTTGTGGATTTCTTGCAACAAAGAGTACTCTGAAATATGATATCAAAAGGAAATGTTATATTGATGATAGTATGAATCCTTTTGATTTTGTTAAACTCTTTCGTGCAGGAACATACAAGATGGAAACAAAGGATACTCCAAAGAATGAGGAATCTGTAGAGTCTGGATCTTCATGTTCTGCATCAGTGTGCTCAAAATGTGGCAGCTTCAAGACTGAAAATGACAAACTTTTGAAGGATGCGGAAAGTTTGACATTGGAAGTTAAGAAGTTAGAAGATGTGAAGCAGGCTGATGATACGCAGATTCTTATTTTGAAAGAAAATTGTGAGAAACTGAAGGTTGAAAATGACAAACTGTTAAGTAATTTGAACAGTTTGACATTTGAAAACAAGAAGTTAAAAGAAAAAGAAAAAGTTTTTGAAGAGAAAATGAAGCTTTTTGAAATTGAAAAATCAAGAAGTGAAAAAGAATTTCAAAATCAAATGAAAATTCTTGAAGATGGGAGAAATGTTTTTAGTCAAAACAACATTGAAAAGCAAAAATTGATCAATTCCCATCTTCAGAAAATTATTAAACTTGAAAAAGAAAATGAATGTGCTAGAAAGAAAATCAAAGAGTTAGAAAAAGAGTTTGAAAGCAAAAAGAAATCGTCAGAAGATGAGGATTTCTGGATTAAGCTTGAAAATAAAAATCTGAAAGCAAATGAATCAAAACTTCAAGAACAGATAAAAGTTTTGGAAAATGAAAGGTCTGTTCTTGAAAATTTGAAAAATGAGAATGCAGATTCAATCAAGTCTCATCTTGTTAAAATTTATCAGCTTGAAAATGAAGCTAAAAGTTTCAGAAGCAAGATTGATGAACTTGAGAAGAAATTGATAGGTTTTGGGACTACATCAGACAGTTTGAAGTTTCCTTGTCCAAAACCAATCAATTCAGTTCCAATAAGTGACGATGTCACAAACTTTGACAATGTCAAAGTTGAAAATTGCGATGAGAAATCTGATGATGTATATGAAAAATTAGAAAAACAAAAATTGTTTTTGAAATTAAAAGAAAAATTTCAGAAAACTGTTCTACAATCGACTGAAAAGGGAGAGTGCTCTAAGCAAAAACCTTTGAAGAAGAAAGTGGAACAGAAGCAAAAAGATAATAAAAGTTCATCAGATCGATCATCCAATCGCAATGAAAAATTACAAAAAATAAAAAATGAAAACTAAAAAATTGTTAGTAATAAGTGGTGCAGGTTGGACCACAGTGCTTCAAAGCCAAATTCAGCAAATTTGAGAAAGGAATATCACCAAGCCAAACAATGCTTTGATCTGAGCGTTTGGACTCAAAATGGTGATTGGTACGATAACAGAGTGTGTTACAGCTGCGGATATCACGGACACATTGCTGTTAACTGCCAGTATTGGAGTTATGAGACCAGGAGGTGCTTTAACTGCAACATCAAAGGTCACATTACCAGAGATTGCCCAAGGAGATCGAATGAAAGATTGAGGGTTAATTCTCAGAAAGTGGCAAGAATTCCAGTCAAGGTCATGCCCAAAGAACTGAAAGTTCAAGAACCAAAAGTTGAAAAACCAAAAGTTCAAGAACAGAAAGTTCAACAGACGAAAGTGAAGCTTTCACAGGGGCAGAAAGACCGACTGAGGAAGAAGAGGAAGAAAGCTCGAGAATATCTAGAGAAGATTTTGTCCTCGGGTTCATCCGTTGGAAAGAATAAAAGTTCTGATGAATCAACTCCCTCAGTTGCTAAGTCAAGCAAGATGAATTCATCAGATACAAATCTGAGGACAAAAGAGGAAAAGAGGAAGAAGAAAATGGTCGGCGATGAATCTGACAGGTCAAAGTCAGACAAGCCACCTGCAGGCAATGATTCTGGTTCGTCGAAGCCAGAGGAGCCATTGGTTGAGGTAAAAAAGGAGAATTCTGGTTTAACAATGGATGATGCAAATTTTCCACCATTGTTGAATAAGAATTCGAAATCACTCAAGGACCGTCAGGCTTGGGTGAATCTGTTTAAATGAAAAACCTGACTTGTCGGAGATCCCAAATTGGTATCGTGGATCATGAATCGGCATCCTTCTTAATCTGTGTTTGAGGTTTTGTAGGACTTGCCGGAACTCCCAGGTTTGTAAGCGAGGAGTAGGAATCGGCACCTTGAGAATTCAACCTATAAAAGATGGTAATTGGTTGAAAAACAGGTTTGAAAAGCTTAATTGCTAAATCTACAAGTGGTTGTATGTTTGTGGTTGTTAAAAGTGGTTCAGAATGAGAACCGGTTGATCTTACAAGTGGTTAAATCAAGGTCATTAAATTGAACTTGAGTTGACTATTATTCAGAAGATTGATAAAACAATGTTATGATTGGATCCCCAATTTTACAAAAGGTAAAAACAACTAAACTTATTTTCCGGAAAAACCATTCTGATTAAAACAAACTTAAGTGTTTTGAAATCATTATGGGAAAATAGTTTGTTGTGAGGGGGAGTTCTGATTGTTTACGCCATGTGGATGGAGAATTAATGCGATTCTCATCAAGTTGTCAACTTTGTACAGTTTGTTTCGAATTTTCTCAGAAAATAAAAATTGAAACATATTTTGATTTTAGGGGGAGAAAAATTTAAAAAAAAATAGAAAATTTGAAAATGTCAAAAACATTGAAAAATTAAGAATGAGTTTTGGTGCAAATAGGGGAAATGACATCAGCTAGACTGGCACAGTACGCTAAAGATTTGTAATGTATAAATGCAATTAAGCAGTCTCGCTAAAGATGTGTCGGTAGGTTTTCACAGAATTAGTAGATCAGTTTGGGATATAAACATAAATTTCACTTACGTCTACGTGGGGAACACCTCCAGGATATATAGGTAACCCTTGAAATCTAGTTTGAAGGGTCCCGTATTCTGAGATACTAGGTCTTTATGCTCAATGATATCTGGGGTATTATCCCGGGACTTCTGCTGTATGGAAGTACTGACCTAGTCCCTGGATAATACTTTCTGCAAAAAGCTTTGAAATATAAGCTAGCCCTCAGCAATCTGATTAAACAATAAAATTGATAATCTTTGCTGTTGTAAAAAAGATCCTCTAAAGGGGACCCACCTTAAAGTCGAAGCCGTCATCTCTTTGCGTATACGGAAGTATCGACCTGAGCTCTATCGACCTGAGATATCAGCTGTGGTATACTCACCTATAAGACTGAATACTGGGGTCTGGATACGGGAGTATATACTGAGGTGGGACACATGTAGATGTTTTAAGTTCTAAAACACTAAATCTGTATTCCGAACGAGTTGAACATTTTGTGAGAATTTAAGTGGATCAATATATCGACAATCAACGCGAACTGTTTAAAAGCTTAAAATGAATTAACAGCTTAACGGTGCTAGTGTTTAGTCAGCAGCTGATATGATCCTCTTGCACGAACTCACAAAAATATGTTTGTATATATTTCATTTCTGCATTTTAATTTCTGTCGTTGCATTTGTGTTTCATATTTGAAAAATCCAAAAAGATTTTCGACAACTGATGTTGAAGAGCTGAAATTCAAAATTTCAAAGGCTAAACATGATGATCAGAGGCTTGGTTAAAGTGTTTTGAAATGGTTAATCAGATTTTGGAAAGTTTAATAAATTGTTAAATGTGAAAAATTCTTGAATATTCTTAAATGATCAGTTGATTCATTAAGTTGAATCGCAATTGTGTTTGTTTGTGATAGATTGTTTGAGTTGTGCAGGTTTCTGATCCTGTTGCTACGGAAAGCCAGGAGATACATCAGAACCTGAGAAGAAGTTTAAACTGATAAAGCCAGGAGTTGATTTCAATGGTGATAACGATTTCCGAACGGCGATCCCAGCATGATGATAGGGGGAGTCTGATGAAAGTTAGAGCCAGAGAAAGATCTGGGTACATAATTCCAGGAGATTTCCTGAAGAAGACCAACATTGAAGAGCCTAGACATTGATCAAGACTAAAGAATTACAGGTAGGAAGCAGCCAAAGAGTTGATGAACGACTCCATCAACATCTGAGGGGGAATCTGTTGGTGCATTTCATCTATTGATTTCGTCTTGGATCAACTCTTAGTCTTAGAATATTATTTTAGGGCTCATTGTACAAGAAATCATGAGATTGTACGTGTTTAGAATGTTAGGTTCGCTTATATGGCTTATTTGTGAGGAGATCCGCTTATTTGACCATATGAGGTTCGCTTATATGGACATGTCCATATAAGCGAACCAAGCTGGTCTTATAAGCGAACCATGGAGGCTATAAATAGGTAGCTTGAGCGAATCTGTAAGTGGAACGGGTGTTGGTCTTGTTTGGTTAGGCGAAGCCCTGCCAATTTGTCTCCAGAGCTTGTAAACAGTTGATTAATCAATAAACGAGACATAAAATAGTGAAATCAAGCTGAGCGAAGACCGAATCAATGAATTCCGCCTCTGATTCTGTCTAAGCACTCTTCTGAACGACTCGTCAGATCTGAAAACGATCCTACAGCCACCCACCTCTCCTGCTACTCGCGGCCGCCAGCACGTAAGGTGTTTTTTCGATCCTTTCTCACTCGGTGGCGCCTCGCCACCCACCACCTGATGTTCTAGCGGCCCGCCAGAGCACACATCCGACGCCGAGAATTTTTTTAAAACCCTAAATTTTCTTCTCTTCGACCTATTTCTCCACTATCAGTCGCCGATAAACCCCTACACCCACCATATTATCATCGATAACCTCCATGATCATTTATCGCGTCTAGAGGATCCCAAGAGAGAAGAGATTCGTGAGGAGGAGATTGGAGACACGTTCCCTCATGAGTCTATAGAGTTTGTTGAGGCCGAGAAAGAAGGATTGCCATGGTTTTGCGACTTAGCGAATTATCTCTCTAGTGGCAATGTTGTGAGAGGGATGTCTACAGAACAAAGGAAGCGATTCATTAGCGAGGCGAGAAAGTATGTTTGGGACGATCCTTTTCTCTTTAGGATAGGAGGAGATAGAATACTTAGACGTTGTGTGTCGAGATAGGAGGGGTGGAATATCATAAAACATGTGCATGAAGGCCACACGGGAGGACATCATGGTGCACACAAGACCACCCAAAAGGTACTCGATTGCGGTTTTTATTGGCCTACCGTACTTAGAGATGCCGTTGAGTTCGTGAAGATGTGTGATGCATGTCAACGAACCGGCAGTATTTCCGCCAAAGATGAGATGCCTCAAAACCCATACAAGTAGTAGAGGTTTTTGACGTTTGGGGCATCGATTTCATGGGACCTTTCCCAAACTCCAAAGGAAACCGTTACATACTCGTGGCGATTGACTACGTGTCTAAATGGGTTAAGGCTCAAGCTCTTCCCACAAATGAAGCCCAGGTAGTGTTGAAATTTCTTAAGAAGCTCTTCTCCCGATTCGGTACACCTAAAGCCTTAATTAGTGACCGTGGCACTCACTTTTGCAATGCATTGATGGAGAAATTGCTTGCACGCTACGGTGTCACTCATCGTTTGTCTACCGCATATCATCCACAAACAAGTGGACAAGTGGAGAATGCGAATTGCGGTATTAAATGAATCTTAGAGAAAACAGTTGGTAAAAATAGGAAGGATTGGTCCGACAAGCTAGACAATGCATTGTGGGCGTTTAGAACCGCCTACAAGACACCCTTAGGAACTACACCTTTCATGATCGTCTACGGAAAACCTTGTCACCTTCCCGTAGAGTTAGAGCGTAGAGCGCTTTAGGCATTGAAATCCGTTAATTTAGACTTGACCGAAGCCGCTAGGAAGCGATTCTTTCAAATTCATGAGCTTGAGGAGCTTAGGGATACGACGTATGCTAGATCGTTGGGAATCAAGGAGAAAACGAAGGTGTTACATGATAAGAAGTTGAGAAAAGTGAAGGAGTTTAGCAAAGGCGACAAAGTGCTTCTTTATAATTCAAGGTTGAAGCTCTTTGCGGGTAAATTGAAATCGAAGTGGTCGGGACCGTATATGGTTCATTATGTGTTTCCGCATGGAGCGGTGGAGATCATGGATGAGACGGATGGCCGTAGTTGGAAGGTGAACGGCCATCGTTTGAAACATTACATTGGAGGAGCGATAAACAAGAACGAGAGGGAGGAAACTCCTCTCGAAATCCCACCTAAAGCCGCCAACTAATGTTTTGGGTGAAAACCCAAGTGTATATTTTGTATCGTTTGTATCTTCATTTATTTTTCGTAATTTTTAGTAGCTAACAGTTGTTTTTCGTAGTTTTTCGGGTCCTTGTTTGTGTTTTGAGTCATTTGCAGGAGTACATTACCGAGGATTTGCAGGAAATTGCGAGAGAAATTAAGGTTCCAGGTGAGATTTTATACTTAGAAAAATTTTGGGTGATTTTTGATGGGTTGAAAAAAAAAAGGAAAACTCAAATTTTTCGGAATTATATATCGTGGTGGCGGGCCGCCACCCACTTCAGATATTTCTCGCGGCCGCCAGAAGCCATGTCTGTAGCCCACAAATATAAAAACACCTAACTTTGTGTTTTTTTTGGAAATTTATATCGTGCTGGCGGGCCGCCACTGTTGGTGCATTTGTAGGACTTGCCGGAACTCCCAGGTTTGTAAGCGAGGAGTAGGAATCGGCACCTTGAGAATTCAACCTATAAAAGATGGTAATTGGTTGAAAAACAGGTTTGAAAAGCTTAATTGCTAAATCTACAAGTGGTTGTATGTTTGTGGTTGTTAAAAGTGGTTCAGAATGAGAACCGGTTGATCTTACAAGTGGTTAAATCAAGGTCATTAAATTGAACTTGAGTTGACTATTATTCAGAAGATTGATAAAACAATGTTATGATTGGATCCCCAATTTTACAAAAGGTAAAAACAACTAAACTTATTTTCCGGAAAAACCATTCTGATTAAAACAAACTTAAGTGTTTTGAAATCATTATGGGAAAATAGTTTGTTGTGAGGGGGAGTTCTGATTGTTTACGCCATGTGGATGGAGAATTAATGCGATTCTCATCAAGTTGTCAACTTTGTACAGTTTGTTTCGAATTTTCTCAGAAAATAAAAATTGAAACATATTTTGATTTTAGGGGGAGAAAAATTTAAAAAAAAATAGAAAATTTGAAAATGTCAAAAACATTGAAAAATTAAGAATGAGTTTTGGTGCAAATAGGGGAAATGACATCAGCTAGACTGGCACAGTACGCTAAAGATTTGTAATGTATAAATGCAATTAAGCAGTCTCGCTAAAGATGTGTCGGTAGGTTTTCACAGAATTAGTAGATCAGTTTGGGATATAAACATAAATTTCACTTACGTCTACGTGGGGAACACCTCCAGGATATATAGGTAACCCTTGAAATCTAGTTTGAAGGGTCCCGTATTCTGAGATACTAGGTCTTTATGCTCAATGATATCTGGGGTATTATCCCGGGACTTCTGCTGTATGGAAGTACTGACCTAGTCCCTGGATAATACTTTCTGCAAAAAGCTTTGAAATATAAGCTAGCCCTCAGCAATCTGATTAAACAATAAAATTGATAATCTTTGCTGTTGTAAAAAAGATCCTCTAAAGGGGACCCACCTTAAAGTCGAAGCCGTCATCTCTTTGCGTATACGGAAGTATCGACCTGAGCTCTATCGACCTGAGATATCAGCTGTGGTATACTCACCTATAAGACTGAATACTGGGGTCTGGATACGGGAGTATATACTGAGGTGGGACACATGTAGATGTTTTAAGTTCTAAAACACTAAATCTGTATTCCGAACGAGTTGAACATTTTGTGAGAATTTAAGTGGATCAATATATCGACAATCAACGCGAACTGTTTAAAAGCTTAAAATGAATTAACAGCTTAACGGTGCTTGAGATGATAAACCCCTACACCCACCATATTATCATCGATAACCTCCATGACCACTTAAAAACTATCACCACTTCCATCACCCTTCAACCCTTCACCACTTCTCTCTACACCACCTTTTCTTCTCCTTTTCACCCACTGATACTCACCGAAAATACATCCGCTATCACCTAATATCCACCACCGTTACATACATAATCATCTCAAACCCGATTTCTTCCTCAAATCCACCATATTTAACCTTAAAATCGGAGCTATATTTGGGGTTCAAGGCTCAACCGAAATTCCTCCATTTCTTCGTGTTCTTACCAATCTAAGGTATGTTTCTTGCAATTCTTTGTACCTTGAGTTCAGTTATTTCAGTGTTACTTAATTTAGCATTAGTCTAGGGTTTGAATTTGATTAAATGTGCAGTCTTGTAAAGTTCATGTTAGTGATAGAGATGGTCGCGGATGGGTTTGGTTTGGGTTCTTTCAGCAGGGTTTTGTTTGCGGGTGGTTCGGTTTTGGGTTAGATTACAATGTTCATCATATCTTGGTCTAGGGTTATCCGACATTAAGTGTGGGGATGCGTTTGGGAAATTTTTGAACTTGAACTCAGATTTATAACATCCGTTTGTAACCCGTTTCACTAAGGCAACGTTAAAGCGTACAATTTTATCTCGGTAAACACTTAATCTCGGTTTGCTTTGTGGTTTGGTTGTGTGATGTTGATGATTGTCGGGTTAGATTTGGGAGTTGATTTGCTGAATTAGTGATTGGTTTGTAACACATTGACGTCTAAAGCGTAAAACTTACAATTTTTTTAACCGAAATTTTTGCAAAGAATGAAACCTCCTATAATTAGGCGGCACTTTTCAACGCTAAAGTTTGTCTTTAAACTACTTCATGGCTGAATTTAAGCAAGTTAGATGTCGATGTCGTTTGGTAGGCACTTGGATTTACTTGACGGCAAGTAAAGTGTCGGGAGAAGGTATAGTGTGTAATTTGTGTAGTTTGCGTCTACGTTAGATCGAGTCTAGTAATGGTTATTTTAGGGTCTTTGGTGTCGTTTTAATTGTTTTTGAGTCGTCTTAGTGTCTTATTGCGGCTTTTACTCATTTGATTTGTGATACCACTCGCCCGTACTCAATCTCCATTCGGGCGAGGTTCGGTTTATGCTTAAAAGGGATTTGCAAAACGTCGTTTTAATGTCACTTTGTTTCTAAACTACGGTCGCGAACGAAATGCTATACGGCCGTTGTTTTTGTATATATTATTTTTGTTATAAAACAAAATAAAAATAAATAAAAAAATAAAAAAAATGAAAAAATACAAAAAAATGAAAAAAATCAAAAATACCAAAAATAGTTCGTGACTAATATTCTGCTTTTCTTTGTCCTATCATACTTGAATTGTTTTGCAGAATGTCAGATGCAGGAACTTCAAGTCGGGCCAGTAGGAAACGAGGGCCAGATACTCGCCCAAGAGGGGGCCCAGTGAGTAGGCAGCTCAAGCTGGTCTAGCAGGTTGAACCGGAACCAGTACGAGTGGTGCAACAGTCAGATTATAGCAGGGTTATTGAGTATATGGGACCGGGATGCCCGCATGGTCCACGTCAAAGGATCTTGGATAGCCCACTTTTACAGTTTGAGCAGAATTCGGAGGAGTCGCGGAGGTTAGGTACTTTGTATACGGCAGAGCTGCTGCCGTATATGAGGATTGATTGGGAGGTGTTGGATCGTTTAGGGGCAAGGGCCCGGGTGGAACAGATGTTAGGACCAAAATTCAGGAAAGTTTTGGATTGTGATGCGCGACAGTACAAGGAAATCACGTCGGAGTTTCACTCGACTTTCGACTATAAGCAAGGAAGTTTTAATGAAAAAGGTGCAATATTCTTTGCCATGGGTAGGAAATCTTATGAGATGACAGTCCCTGAGTTTGCAGTGGCAACTTAGTTTTACACGGAAGAAGAGGTTAGGGCTCCCGAGATTATTAATAGTTTGCAGGGAGTGTTCAAGAAGCAGCGTGGGTTTGTGTTCTGGCGAGTGAGTTAGCGAGATCTTGGAGCACCATATCGAGGGTGCCATACTCTTTAGGGGCAGTTGCTAGTGATATTACTGATCCAGTTCTTTGTTATATCCACAAAATTCTAGCAGCGACTCTGGATGGTAGAGGAGAGGGAGATAACAAAGTTAATCAGGTGAGCTTATTTTGTCTGATGTGTATGGTTTAGCAGAGGCCAGCCAACTTGGCGACTATTGTGACAACACGAGTTTCTCAAGGTCTCTACTTGACTTAACCAATCACTTATTTGCAAAAGTGTGTTTTTATATATTGATGTGTTAATAATATGCTTTGTATTAATAATGTGTTTGTGAAATTAAAAACAACAAAATGAACCATAGTCGAAAACACCTCCCTAGCCGAAAACATCCCACCCGAAAACCCACCCCCTACGAAATCACCCCTAGACAAAAACACTAGGTGTTTTCGTCAAGAGGGTGGCCGGCGAAAACAGTTTGGGCTTCCGCCCAGTAGCGATTAGTGTTATATAGTTGTTTCCCCACTGTTACGAAAGAGTTAATCGCCAAACCCTAGAGCCCTTTTCCCTGTGCGACGGCAACTGCAAGTCTTCAAGCTTTTCCTTTCGATCAATCTAGCGACCTTTCATCTTGGTTAGTTGCACTGTCGTTCGAGTTATGCATGATTACATGTCTGTATGTATATGTTTGATTGAATACTGATGTTATGCGATTATGTTTTGCCTTTCCATGAATGATCTGATGATTGTATGATTATCTTGATTGCACAATGATTTGGTAATTCATATGATTTCATGAATTGGTTTGATTGAATTGATTTGTATGTTAGGGGTCCTTATAATCTTGTTATGATGGTAGGATGTTAGATAATTAGCAGATTAGGGTTCTATTGTATGCATATGATGACTACTGAATGATCATAACAATCTGCTAATATTGAGTAATGATTGAATGACTGTATAATGTAGGAGATGTAACTGTTAGATGATTACTGCGATTCTGAGATGTTGCGTAGCTGCTGTGATGATGAAAACCCTACCCGACGAAACCCCTACCCAACGAAAACACGGGGACCAACGAAAACATAGGGAACCAGACAAAAACACTTTAGTGTTTTCGCCATTCAACAACTCGACGAAAACCATTGGATTTCGTCGCCTAGGGATTTCGTCCAAAGGTGATTTCGTCCGAAGGATTTCGCCGGATAGTGGATTTCGCCAAGCTCGTGATTTCGTCACATATGATTTCGTGTGTATTCTGGCACAGTAACCTGTTAGTTTATTAATCCTGTTAGTTATTAACTATGTTAGTCACAGACCCTGTTAGTTTAATTACTCTGCTAGTTATTAACTTGGTTAAGTTTATTAACTTTGTTAACCTTATTAACTCTGTTAAACTATGTAACTCTGTTAAGTGTGTAACTTTAATGGTTTGTTAACTCTGCTAGTTAATTAACTCTATTAGTTTATTATTCCTGTTATGTATGTTAATTCAGTTAAGTTTGTTAACTCCGTTAAAATGTGTTAACTCTGTTGAGCATGATAACTTAGTTAAGGAACTTGCAAGTACCTTGGAACCTTGTATGGATTGACTAACTGTTTATGTGTTACATGATGTCAACTGCCAAACACACCCAGTGATATTGATCGCATGTGAAACTTTACGAACCTGAACTGATTGAATATACGTGAATGCTATAGGACTTTACTGATTACTTGTGAGAACATAGTTTAGCATACCGAGCAAACCAAGGTGAGTTCACACTTTCTACAAGGCATGGGATTCCCGGTGGTTTGGGAATGGGTTAATAAACTAAAACGGAACCTACATATCCTCCTTGGGTAGGATATGTACGGCCATCCTCCTTGGGTAGGATGCCACTATAAATCCTGCGTATTCTCCTTGGGTAGAACCACGTACGTTCATCCTCCTTGGGTAGGACAACAACCTTACAACTTACTAGACAAACTCTATCATGAAGTCCCTCACTTTATATCGACTTAATCGCCGAGGCCGATGGCGAGCGGGTCATTAGCTAATAGCGCTATTAGGTTTGACAAACCTCACACCGTGTCATTCGAACGGGCGTGTACTAATAGATCATGGCAAACTGTCAATGATGATAGACATTGATGTAGGGCACAACTATTGTTCGTCACTCATCGATATGGTAACGGTCTAGTGGTTCACATGGGAAGCCCTCACTGATTATGCTTATGGTTTGGGAAACAAAAGTACTGGTTAACTCGTGGTTTATGAAACAACTTATGATTTCAAAACAAACTGGTAAAACTAAACAACCAACTGTGAACTCGCTCAACTTTGTTGTTGACTCGTTGTTACATGCCTTGCAGGTCGTTAGGTACTTCAGGAGCTTGCACGAGGATGCGTGATCGTTGTGGGATATGGACTGTTATGTCCTATGCTTAACGTTTGAACTATAAACTATGTTTTGGTTATTTAAACATTACTATGCTTCTGCTGATTTCTTAAACATGTTTGGTTTATTTTGAAACACCAATTATATTGGGTTTGGTTTTATTTACTTAATTGTACTGATTAATATGATTGGTGGCTTGCTCCTTGTCATCATACCTCTAAGCGGTGATACTCCGCGTGTAGATTTTTGGGGGTGTGACAGATTGGTATGAGAGCCATTGGTTATAGTGAACTTGGTTTTAAAAAGGGGAAAAGCTTTTCGGTAAAACCAAACTATAACCTGTACAGTGCTCAACGATCCACAACGACGCTTCGCTCCGCGTGCAAGGCTCAACACTATAGGTGATATGGTTTATGTTTTTATTGCCTACTTGCTAGTTACATAGAACTTTGCTTATGGTATGCTTAGATGAACATAACAACTGTTGTTTGAAAACACATGTGTGCTTACTCTCTTCTGTCATCGCACTTTCGCGAACCTCTCTCACCTATGTTTCCTTTGATATGAAGATCATGAGTGGACGCGTTAACCTAACTCAAGCCCAGCTAACGACTCTAATCAATGAACAAGTTACTGCAGCACTCGCAGCCGTTTAGTCAGGAGGTATAACCTGCCATTGCAACTTACTCTAGGATCTTTAGATCCTACTCTCGTGAACCAACACTCGTGTTTAACTTTGTCTCTTCTTACACACGACTGGTCAACATGCTCAGCCTCCTGCATGTACTTTCAAAACTTTTATGGACTGCCGACCTACTACTTTCAACGGCACTGAAGGAGTTGTAGGCCTCCACCACTGGTTCGAGAAGCTCGAGTCTGTTTTCGAGATGTGTGAATGCCCTGAGGCTCGCAGGGTGAAATATGCTACTGGTACTCTTGAGGGTGTAGCGTTCACGTGGTGGAACGCTCAGGTTCAAATGCTGGGGATTGTTGCTGCTAACGCCACCCCATGGAATGACTTCAAGGATTTGATCAAAGAGGAATAATGCAACCGTGATGACATCCACAAGCTGGAAGTGGAGTTCTTCAACTTAAAGATGACGGGGTCAGAAATCAAAGCGTATACGAAAAGGTCAAATGAACTGGCTATTCTGTGTCCTACTATGGTAGATCCTCCCATCAAGCGAATCGAGTTGTACCTTAAAGGTTTGGTGCCAGAAATTCAGAGTCACGTGACCTCAGCTAACCTTGGCATTATCCAGCAAGTTATTCGTTTGGCTCATCGTCTCACTGATCAGGCAGTCGAGCAGAACAGGCTGCCCAAGCGTATTGATGCTACTGCTACAGTTACTACTACTTCTGATGCCCCCAGCGACAACAAGCGCAAATGGGATGGAGTCTCAAGCAAGCGTTCGACATCAGCTCAGTCTCAGCAGCGAAAGACTGATGATTATCAGAGTCCTGGTCAGCAATCTTCTGGTGGTCAATGGCAGGGTGGATACCGAGGAAACCACCCCAAGTGCAATCGATGCAACAGGCATCATAGTGGGCAGTGCAACAAGGGTCGTTGTCTGAGGTGTAACAAGTTTGGTCATGAGGCAAAGGATTGCAGGGGTACACGACCTGTGAATCAGAATCGTCAACAGCAACAGCAGGTTCCACAAAATCAGCCGCAGCAACGGTAGGGTAGCAGGGGATGCTTTCAGTGTGGTGCTGAAGGTCACTTCAAGAGAAATTGCCACCAGTTGAACCAGAATCAGAATAACAACAACAATCAGGGAAACGAAAACATCAATGGGGGTAACGACGGGGGAAACAATGGAAACAATGGCGCCCGGGGCCGTGCGTTCGTGATTGGTCAGGGTGATGCTAGGAATGACCCCAACGTCGTGATGGGTAAGTTTCTACTGGAAGACTTTTATGTTAATGTTTTATTTGATTCGGGTGCCGATACCAGTTATGTGTCCTTAAAAGTTAGTCAAATGTTAAAGCGTGTCCCAACACTTTTGAACACCAAGCACATGGTAGAGCTAGCAAATGGTAAAAGTCTTGAAGCCACACACATAGTTAGGGGTTGTAATCTCATCTTAGTTGGTCAAACTTTTTCTATCGACCTCATTCCTATCGTTTTGGGTAGTTTCGACATTGTTATTGATATGGATTGGTTATCACAACATCAAGCAGAGATCTTGTGCAAGGAGAAGATCGTCCGCATTCCTCGTCCAGATGGGGAACCTTTAGTGATTCATGGCGACAAGAGTGGTGCCGTGGTAGACATCATTTCTTTTCTTAAGGCCCAAAAGTGTTTGCGAAAGGGCCACACTGCTATCCTAGCCCTCGTTTCTGATGCATCCTTGAAAGAAAAGAAGATCGAAGATATCCCGATTGTATGTGATTTTCCTGAGGTATTTCCTGAGGAATTACCTGGTCTTCCACCTCATCGTCAGGTTGAGTTTCAAATCGAGCTAGCTCCTAGAGCAGCGCCTATAGCTCGTGCACCTTATCGTTTAGCTCCATCAGAACTTGAAGAACTGTCCACGCAACTACAAGAGCTCTTGGATAAGGGTTTTATTCGTCCTAGCTCTTCGCCTTGGGGAGCTCCAGTATTATTTGTGAAGAAGAAAGACGGTACCTTCAGAATGTGTATTGACTACCGCGAACTCAACAAGGTGACTGTAAAGAATCGCTATCCACTTCAACGCATTGATGACTTGTTCGATCAGCTGCAAGGGTCGAGCTACTACTCAAAGATTGACCTGAAGTCAGGCTACCATCAACTGAGAGTCCGAGACGAGGATATCTCTAAAACAGCATTCAGGACCCGGTATGGGCATTACGAGTTTCTGGTTACGCCTTTTGGATTGACAAACGCACCTGCAGTCTTCATGGATCTTATGAACAGAGTGTGCAAGCCTTACTTGGATAAGTTCGTTATTGTATTCATCGACGACATCCTGATCTACTCTAAGAGCCAGGAGGAGCACGAGCATCATCTACGGCTTATTTTAGAACTCCTTTGAACAGAACAGTTGTATGCCAAGTTTTCGAAATGCGACTTTTGGCTTCGTGAAGTTCACTTTCTAGGCCACGTGGTAAACAAGGATGGGATTCATGTTGATCCATCCAAGGTAGACTCGATCAAGAACTGGCCTGCACCCCGCACACCAACAGAAATCTGCCAATTCTTGGGTTTGGTGGGCTACTACCGAAGGTTCATCAAGGATTTCTCCAAGATTGCACAACCTCTCACTACACTAACGCAGAAAGACGTCACCTATCGTAGGGGTAATGCATAGGAATCAGCATTTCAGCACTTAAAGGATAGACTTTGTAGCGCACCTATTCTCTCATTGCCAGAGGGCACAGACGATTTCGTGGTTTATTGTGATACGTCAATTCAGGGTCTTGGTTGTGTGTTGATGCAACGGGATAAAGTCATTGCTTATGCATCGCACCAACTTAAAGTTCACGAAAGGAATTACACTACACACGATCTGGAGCTGGGAGCTGTTGTTTTCGCACTCAAGATATGGAGACATTACCTGTACGGTACCAAGTGCACCATTTACACCGATCACAGGAGTCTCGAGCATATCTTCAAGCAGAAGGAGTTGAACATGCGACAACGTCGACGGGTCGAGCTCTTGAATGATTACGAATGCGCGATCAAGTACCATCCGGGCAAGGCCAGTGTTGTGGCTGACGCCCTCTGTCGAAAAGATACTACACCTAAACACATACGTGCTTTACAACTCACCATCCAATCTAGTCTTCCTACTCAGATACGAGATGCTCAGGTTGAAGCATTAAAAGCAGAGAACGTCAGGGTGGAGTCCCTACGTGGATCAAGGAAACGACTGGAACAGAAGGAAGATGGCGCTTACTACGTTACAGGGAGCATCTGGGTCCCACACTATGGAAACTTACGCGAACTTGTGATGGATGAAGCACATAAGTCTCGTTATTCGGTACACTCTTGTTCGGATAAGATGTACCACGACTTGAAGACTACGTACTGGTGGCCTAGCATGAAAGCCCACGTAGCAACCTACGTTGGCAAATGTTTGACTTGTGCGAGAGTCAAGACTGAATACCAGAAACCATCGGGCCTACTCCAACAACCAGAGATACCACAATGGAAATGGGAACAAATTTCCATGGATTTTGTTACTAGCCTGCCTAGATCTCAACGTGGAAATGACACTATTTGGGTGATAGTGGATCGATTAACTAAGTCTGCACACTTCTTGGCTATCAAAGAAATGGATAAGTTCTCTACTTTAGCAGACGTTTACTTAAAGGAAGTGGTTTCGAGGCACGGGGTGCCAACCTCCATTATTTCCGATCGTGATGCACGTTTTACTTCTGAACTGTGGCAAGAAGTGCACAAGTCCTTTGGCTCACGTTTAGACATGAGCACCGCTTATTATCCCCAGACGGATGGACAGTCTGAACGCACCATCCAAACCCTTGAAGACATGCTTAGAGCATGTGTGATTGATTTTGGTAACGGCTGGGAAAAACATCTACCATTAGTGGAATTTTCGTATAACAACAGTTACCACACCAGCATCCAAGCCGCTCCGTTTGAGGCATTATACGGACGTAAATGTCGATCACCTCTTTGCTAGGCAGAAGTTGGTGACAGCCAAATCACAGGTCAAGAACTTATAGTAGACACAACGAAAAGGATTGCTCAGATACGGCAACGAATGGCAGCAGCTCGTGACCGTCAGAAAAGCTACGCTGATAAGTGTAGGAAACCGCTCGAGTTCCAGGTTGGGGATCGAGTGCTACTCAAAGTCTCACCTTGGAAAGGTGTAGTTCGTTTTGGCAAACGAGGCAAACTTAACCCACGCTACGTTGGACCTTTCGAAATCATAGAGAAAATAGGCAAGGTGGCATACAAACTGAACCTACCAACAGAACTCAGTGGAGTTCACAACGTTTTTCACGTGTCAAATCTGAAGAAGTTTCTGTCAGATGAGACCCTCATAGTTCCTCTAAAAGAGCTCACTATCGACGATCAGTTGCGATTCGTCGAGGAACCAGTTGAAATCACAGACCGAGACGTTAAGGTTCTCAAGCACACCAGAATACCTCTTGTTCGAGTTCGTTGGAACTCCCGTTGTAGCCCAGAGTTTACCTGGGAATGAGAAGATCAAATGAAACTCAAGTATCCCCAGTTGTTCGGAAATAGTGCAACCACTACTGAGGCTGAAGCTACTGTAGAATTTCGGGACGAAATTCCAAACCAACGGGGGGATGATGTGACACCCCAGGAAAACCAGGAAACAACGCAACACAACTAGCTTCCTCAGTAACCACGTGCTGAATTTCGGGGCGAAATTTTTTTTAAGTTGGGGATAATGTGACAACCCGAGTTTCTCAAGGTCTCTACTCGACTTAACCTATCACTTATTTGCAAAAGTGTGTTTTTATATATTGATGTGTTAATAATATGCTTTGTATTAATAATGTGTTTGTGAAATTAAAAACAACAAAAGGAACCATAGCCGAAAACACCTCCCTAGCCGAAAACACCCCACCCAAAAACCCACCCCCTGCGAAATCACCCCTAGATGAAAACACTAGGTGTTTTCGTCAAGAGGGTGGCCGGTGAAAACAGTTTAGGCTTCGGCCCAGTAGCGATTAGTGTTATATAGTTGTTTCCCCACTATTACGAAAGAGTTAATCGCCAAACCCTAGAGCCCTTTTCCCTGTGCGACGGAAACTGCAAGTCTTCAAGCTTTTCCTTTCGATCAATCTAGCGAGCTTTCATCTCGGTTAGTTGCACTGTCGTTCGAGTTATGCATGATTACATGTCTATATGTATATGTTTGATTGAATACAGATGTTATGCGATTATGTTATGCCTTTCCATGAATGATCTGATGATTGTATGATGATCTTGATTGCACAATGATTTGGTAATTCATATGATTTCATGAATTGGTTTGATTGAATTGATTTGTATGTTAGGGGTCCTTATAATCTTGTTAATGTTGATGATCTTGTTATGATGGTAGGATGTTAGATAATTAACAGATTAGGGTTCTATTGTATGCATATGTTGACTACTGAATGATCATAACAATCTACTAATATTGAGTAATGATTGAATGACTGTATAATGTAGGAGATGTAACTGTTAGATGATTACTGAGATTCTGAGATGTTGTGTAACTGTGGTGATGATGAAAACCCTACCCGACGAAACCCCCACCCAACGAAAACACGGGGACCGACGAAACCATAGGGAACCAGACGAAAACACTTTACTTTAGTGTTTTCGCCATTCAACAACTCGGCGAAAACCCTTGGATTTCGTCGCCTAGGGTTTTCATCCAAAGGTGATTTCGTCCGAAGGATTTCGCCAGATAGGGGATTTCGCCAAGCTCGTGATTTCGTCACATATGATTTCGTGTGTATTCTGGCATAGTAACCTGTTAGTTTATTAATCCTATTAGTTATTAACTCTGTTAGTCACAGACCCTGTTAGTATAATTACTCTGCTAGTTATTAACTTGGTTAAGTTTATTAACTCTGTTAACCTTATTAACTCTGTTAAACTATGTAACTCTGTTAAGTGTGTAACTCTAATGGTTTATTATCTCTGCTAGTTAATTAACTCTGTTAGTTTATTATTCCTGTTATGTATATTAATGCAGTTAAGTTTGTTAACTCCGTTAAAATGTGTTAACTCTGTTGAGCATGATAACTTACTTAAGGAACTTGCAAGTACCTTGGAACCTTGTATGGATTGACTAACTGTTTATGTGTTACATAATGTCAACTGCCAAACACACCATGTGATATTGATCGCATGTGAAACTTTACGAACTTGAACTGATTGAATATACGTGCATACTATAGGACTTGACTGATTACTTGTGAGAACATAGTTTAGCATACCGAGCAAACCAAGGCGAGTTCACACTTTCTACAAGGCATGCGATTCCCAGTGGTTTGGGAATGGGTTAATAAACTAAAACGGAACCTACATATCCTCCTTGGGTAGGATATGTACGGTCATCCTCCTTGGGTAGGATGCCACTATAAATCATGCATATTCTCCTTGGGTAGAACTACGTACGTTCGTCCTCCTTGGGTAGGACAACAACCTTACAACTTACTAGACAAAACTCTATCATGAAGTCACTCACTTTATATCGACTTAATCGCCGAGGCCGATGGCGAGCGGGTCATTAGTTAATAGCGCTATTAGGTTTGACAAACCTCACACCGTGTCATTCGAACGGGCGTGTACTATGGATCATGGCAAACTGTCAATGATGATAGACATTGACGTAGGGCACAACTATTGTTCGTCAGTCGTCGATATGGTAACGGTCTAGTGGTTCACATGGGAAGCCCCCACTGATTATGGTTATGGTTTGGGAAACAAAAGTACCGGTTAACTCGTGGTTTACGAAACAACTTATTTTCTAAACAAACTGGTAAAACTAAACAACCAACTGTGAACTCGCTCAACTTTGTTGTTGACTCATTGTTACATGCCTTGCAGGTCGTTAGGTACTTCAGGAGCTTGCACGAGGAGGCGTGATCATTGTGGGATATGGACTGTTATGTCCTATGCTTAACGTTTGAACTATAAACTATGTTTTGGTTATTTAAACATTACTATGCTTCCGCTGATTTCTTAAACATGTTTGGTATATTTTGAAACACCAATTATATTGGGTTTGGTTTTATTTACTTAATTGTACTGTTCAATATGATTGGTGGCTTGCTCCTGGTCAGTCACGCCTCCAAGCGGTGATACTTCGCGTATGGATTTTTGGGGGTGTGACAACTGTGTTTGCTTTGTCTATTAAGAGGTTATGGAGGGGTGGTGCTGGAGCCCGTATTTACTGTGGGCCGTTGGTTACTTAGTTGGCCGAGAGTTTAGGTGTGTTTGAGAAGTACCCGGCTGATAAGATGAAGAAGGGCCCTGACCCTTGCTTTATGAGTGTTAGGGATTTGTAGTCTGCTGGATTATAGCTTGTACTGATCTGATTACTTGGGAGCCGATACGAGAGGGTCCACAGGTTCAGCCTCCGCCTGGTTCAGGTGCTGCGGAGGCTATGCAGGGTGCGGTTCCTACCAGTTATCAGAGGCCTCGTATTCCCCGTATTCGTCAGGATATTCTTGCTAGGCAGGACCCGTTAGCGCAGCCACGACCCGATCCACTTACCTTGGATTCATTATATGATTCTATGCAGGCGGGTTTCGGTGACTTGCGTTTGTATGTTGATGATCAGATCAGTGGGCTTAGGCAGGAGGTGTTGGCAGAGGTTATGGCAGGCCAGAGGCGATTGGAGGATGGTATGCGGGTTATTATGCAGAGTCTTCATTCGCAGCCACCGCCTTCTTGGCAGCAGACTGAGGCAGGGCCCAGTGGGACACAAGCGGGTGATGAGGTGTTGGGTGATGCGGAGTAGAGCGAGGATGACAACTTATATCTTTTGTTTATTTTTATCTTTATCCTGTTTTTAATCCTCGTTTATTGGTATGTACTTAAATACGTTAAACAGGTTGGTTGGGATTTTGGGGATGGTTGACATTTCGTTGTTAGATGTTTGCACTAACACTTAGTATCTTATATATTATCTTTTGCTAGTGTTTGGTGTTTGCGTGATTAGGTTGATATTTGTAGCCGCTTTCGTTCGCGTGTCCGAGGTTAGGAGTTGTTTGCTGAGCGCGTATCGAATTGGAGGGCTTATGTGGAAACGACTGGCACTTTGACAGTCTCACATACTCAGCTAAGTCGTTTCCCTTTTTGTTGTTGTATATTTTTATTTATTTCGTTTGCAGTTTTTATTTTTAAATAGTTGTTGAGTCGTATATTCGTTCTTGCATTAGGGACAATGCAATCTCTAAGTATGGGGATGGGATACATGTAAATAATCGAGTCTTAAATATGAAACACAAAAAAAATCAAAAGCACTAAAAGATTAAAAAATTGAAAAAATCCAAAAAAAAAATTGAAAAATCAGAAAATGTCTTTCGAATAGAAAGGAAGTTTTCAAATCAAAGCGGAAAATGATAGAAAAGATGAATATTTTTGCTTGGGTTGAAATAATAATAATATGAGATTTAAATAAATCGAGCTTGCGTCTAGTTAGGGATACGTGGATAGGCCCGGGTTTGGTTTTAAGTCCCTTTGAGTTAATACACCTTAATTGTCGGTCTGCTAGTGGGTTTTCGCCTGGGATATATGGGAAATTAAAACTGCCAATAAGAGTATAAGGGGCACCATTATAAGTTAAAACCGTTAGAGTTTGTGATCATGCAAAAAAAATAAAAATAAAAAGTGAGCTAGAAACTAAATGAAAGTAGTGCATTCCTATGTAGTCTGGGCTGGGGATAGCGACTCTACAGCCGGATTGCTGCTAGGGTGTGTGAAATCGTGCAAAGAAAAAAAAAGTACCGAAGCTTAACTAATCTGGGTTGGGGATAGCGACTCTACAGCCGGATTGCCTCTTGGTTAGGGAAAGCATCGTCTACGCTCATGAAAGAAAAAGAAAAAAAAAAGAAAAAAAATGGAAAAAGAAAAATATCTGATTGTAAACTCTCTTGGTTTTGATATAAGACGGTTGGGAATTGGTCCAATGATCGTTCTCCTGGTCCTATAAGCTTGAGGCGGGAGTAGGTGGACTGTAGATTCTAGAGTGAGACCCTAGGTAGACTGACCGCACTTAAATTAAATTCACATGATAAGGGCTTAGGATTGGATTCGGGTTTAAGGGGACAAGTATATTCGCAATCGCGGCTAACGCAAGCCTTGGTTTTAATTAAATATACCTATGCTTTTGACCCGAGTGATTATTTGTCTCTGATTCCGTTGCATAATTCTTTTTCGAGGACGAAAAAAGAGTAAGTGTGGGGATGTTTGATGTATTGCAAAATACATCTTTTATACATGTACAGTTAACCAGCTGGGGTAGCCCAGTTGGCCACCGACACCCACCTCTTACCGAGAGGTACCGGGTTCGAACCTTGGGGCGAACAAAGTACCCTCAAAGGGTCGGCTCGGCAAGGGTATTTACTGCCAGGCTCAGGCTTGTCGGGTGGCGGCCTGGGAGGGGTTATCCCCTCCGCGGTCAGGGGTACCGTGCATTACCCTTTTTTCATGTACTGTTTGTATAGTTTTCGTTATATTTAGTTTTGTTTTTCGTTAGAATATGCATACTATTAATCAAATCGTGTTTCGCAGGTCTTGACACTTAAATTTGCTGGAAACCGAGTAAAACGAGCCAAAATATTGAAAAGTCAAGTCTTGGAATGCATTGGAAAGAGCGGGAGTCGAAAAGAAGTTAAAAAAGCTGAAAAAAAGAGTTTCTGGCACTCCGTGAGAAGTCTCTGGCACCCGGCGAGAGACTGGAGATGTTACAAGAGAAAAAAACAAGGTGGCACCCCGCCACCCATTCCTTCAGTGGGTGGCGCCCCGCCAGAAGGCTGTAGCTGGCAATTATTACGAATTTAATAAGGGTTTTGTTATGGAAAGTCATATATATTGATCTAAAACTTGGAAAAACCCTAGTATCGAATGAGAGGCATCTTGGGCGACTTATTGAGCATTCTTGGAGCAATTTTGGAGTTCTCAAAGCATAGGAATCATCGGTACGAGTTCGAGGAAGAAGACTTGAAGATCTAAGGACTATCTAAAGCATCTACTTGAATGGATGCTTAAGACAAGACTTTTTCCAAGGACTAAGGACTATCTAAAGCTTGAAGATCTTACCCGGCGAATTGCTTTAGATAGTCCTTGGAAAAGGTCGTGTCTTAGTTTACCTGTCGGTTTTATTATAAAGCAATTGAGTACGAGTTCGGTTTTAGATAGTCGTTTTTGGAGCACGGGTAGGAGCTCGAGTAGAGAGACTCTACATAAAATTGACATAGATAGTTTCAAGATATACTTTCGTTTAAGTTTATGTTTAGTTATTTGTTATTTATTTTTGGTAGTTAATATTAGTATTAGGTATTAGGGTTATTATTATGGGTGGGTATTGCATAGCCTACCCTTAGTTAGGCATGATCTGATCAACCATGCTTAAACAAGCCAGCGTTAACCAATATCCAATCATGATAATGACTAGTTAGGCGTACCATTGCCTAACCTAGGATTATGTAATTGTGTCAAGACTCTGAGATAGTACTCGGTCAAACTAGTAGCTGTTTAGCAACTGTTAAACAGGTGAGTTGTCATGTTAATTTATAAGACTATGATTGTATACTCGTTTTGTCTAACTGGTAATAATATAAGAATGTTGTAATGTGTAATTATCAGTAGGGGTATATTTGGATCCTTATATGCTTAATGGGATGTGTTGGAACTGGCTGGAAAGAGAACAGGGTTCCTCGTATGCATCACATCACAACACTACCATACCTATGCGATGGACGGGGGTATGACAAGCCCATTGTTAGTGGTTATGAAAAGGTCCTGAATGGCACAGGGTTGCCCTTGGCCCAAAATATCACAACCCATGTTGCATGTATGTCAAATGTGTTGTTTGTATAAACCGTATAACATGAGCTCACCAGTATATAGCTGACATCGTTTGAGTATACATATCAAAGGTAATCAGTGAGATACTCTTAAGAATATAGAAAGAACAACTGAGATATGAAGATCTAGAAGTTCCTAGATGTTGAACATTGTAAATAAATAATACTAGATGTAAAACCCGTGTTACATGGGTAGTTTTTAGAAATTTTACATACCACATTTTATTAAACAACGAATCACTATACATTTTTTACAACACTAATTGAAAATGGATTATAAAAAAATAGTTGTTGGATTTTTATAATAAATCTTCAATCAATGGTCCTACTACGAAGATTGCGCTTCGTTTCAACCTAAGTATCTACTTGAATGGATGCTTAAAAGATCTCTAACACCGTGTAAAAATGTATCTCCATCTACGACTCCTTGTTCTTGTATGTCAAATCAAAGAAACACGATATTTTTGAAAAATATGGTGAATTTGATAATCACCTTGCACTAAGGTATTGAAGACATCATCAAGATTGACCTGGCCCATGAACATTTGGATTTTCCCTCCTCTGCCACCAAACGATAAAGACCCTGTCATTTTGTATCATTGTTAGCATCACCAAAACACCACCATTTTGTTATTAAAAAGAATTACATTGTTTCCCACATATTAAGAAAAAAAAATGGTAAAACATATACAAATTGATGTATGGTGTGTACCGTGTCAAGTTGCTTAACAAACCATTGATTTAACTCTTTCATACATGATGAATCAGCCAACAAGTATAACAAGTATGGACGAAATTCAGTGTATGCTAAATAGATACCAACTTCTGTGTATCAGACATGAAAACTTAATTCTATTGCATGATCAAAGTAATATTATTATTAATCCATCAACTGGTTTGGCGACGTGTAATTTATTTTGTTTTGAGTTGAGATTACCTTCGTATTTCAAGAATCTTCCGTTAGGTACTGAGTTTTATTCATCAAACATGTTAAGTCAAAAACAAATAAAAACAATATGATGATAAAATATGCACCTGTGTAGGCTAGCCTGTCCACCTGTAAAGTCCGATGTTTCCTGCCATTACGTATGCTTTCTAGGTTGGGGATTTGTTTCTCTAAAGAAAAGAGGCTGCCTAGTTAACTACACATACAAACACAAAATGTTAACCTAATTAATATTGCCGGTATTATTGATACATATATACAATAATGAATAATAAAACAATCAATACACTATAACGATAAAGATTACCACTATGTCTAGTGTTCTGAGGCCATCATCTGGGTAAGTTGCCTTTAGAACAGTGATATCAGACCACTGATTTCAATCTTATTCTTGAGGCCACCATCAAGAACTTCCCATAGAGTAGTGATATCAGACCACTGATTTCAATCTTATTCGCAAAGGAATGTATTCGTTCGTTATAAACGAACCGAATGAATGTTTATGTACGAATGTGAATGCCCGTTTCAACAAGATAAGAATGGTATGTTATATTTCAATTATGAGATGGTATGTTTTGACCCGTTTTATCGGGTAAGAAAATGCATGTATGAGATGAATGTATAATATGGGTTAATTTTGATTTACTAGATTAGAAGTATCATAACTGACGAATTTAATTTTGATGCTTGATGTAGGTAAATCCGCAGTTTAGATGTTATGGCGAACTTGGAACGAACACACATGATACACCCACCTCGCACTTCCGGAGTTATCTACGAATATGGGTCTAAAATTATAATTTTGTTTATAAAACCAAACACGTGTAGTCTTTTGGTGTTCGTATGAACTTTAACTTAGTTATGATTAGGAGACCTTGTACCTAAATGTTGTTTAATATGACTTATATTGTGTTAGAAAGTTAAAGTTTTGCAAATGTTTTTAATTGATAAAAGCAGGGAATCACCTATTTTAAGAACGGGTCATGCCCAAATTTCATTAAAACTTGTATTTTGTTACTTTATTTTCGAATGTGGAAAGAGGGTGTTTCATAAAAGTGGAAAACAGAAAAAAAAAACTCGTCTTCCAAAGGATGTAACAATCATACAGGAAAAGATACAAGAAATTCTGAAGGACCCTGATCTCAATGATGACAAATGGTGGTGTAACAATATAGATGGCGTTCTTGAGATGTTTAACCCGTATGATTACTGATTGATCTAATCATGATGCAAAGTACTTGACACTTGACCTTTTGGTTTTCATCTTTTATATTTAATACTTATATTTTCTTATTTCTGTGCTACTTTATATAACTTTTATTTATGTCTAAAACTAATTTTCCTTATTTGTGTGTTATTTTATTGCATCAATTGTTTCTTGAATGACTTGATAATTAAATTCTAAATTTAATAATTACTAATTCTAAATTTAATAATTATTAGACATCTGTAATATTTATGACATATATCCACCACAATAATGCTATCATAAATATAATACGAATATGAAAACTATCAGAATCGAGTGCCGCAATGTAAAGTGTCGCTCCCGCCGCATCTCTCGGATACATACTAGTCCAAAATAAGGACAATGGATATTTGACTAACTTGTTACAAAATTTTGAATTCGGAACCAAATTATAAACTATTAAATAATAGGGGTTTCTTTGTAACTTTAGGTTCGTTTCCATTTTCAAGCCGTCATATGCGGTTGCTGACTTGGACCCAGGTGCAACTATTTTCGTAGACTATGAGTATTTAGCCGTCATATGCGGTTGCTGATTCGTGCACTGTTACATAATCAAATGTCAACATATTTAGCTGCAGAGAATTTTACTTAACCTAACATAAACGAAAACTATGGGTATTTTGTATTTTTGTTCTTTTGCATTTAATATATATGATTTTTGGCTTTATTTTGGTTTAATTAATCTTTTTTTTAATTAGATTTTATCACTCTGAACTATTGGGTATTAGCTGCTCACTCCCAGCTATCACTTTGATTTCCGTCACTCTCAACTTAACATTTTGTGTGTTGTGTCACTCCGGTTGAGTGATTTTTGGCTCTCATCTTGTCTTTTAGGAGTAGATTCATCTGCAACCATTAGTAATTCACAAAGTGTTAGCTTAATGTCATTAATAACACAAGTTAAACACTAAGAAACGTTCACATGCGGTGTGACACAACACATAAAGTGTTAAATAGGGAGTGGTGGGAGTCAAAGTGATAGTTGAGAGTGACAGCGACAAATACCTAATAGTTAGGAGTGATAAAATCCAATAACTTTTTTTTCATTTCAGCTGTTTAATTTTGAAAGCTTTTCTACTTTTATAATTAGGGGCAATTTCATATATACCCTTATAAACTTGTAAAATATCATATATATACCCTTGCAAAATAATAAATATTATATATACCCTTACAAAGTAGTTGAAAGATCTTATACTCAATTCATTAAAAACAATTTAACATATGACAATTTTACCCTTATTTTTCTAAAACTTTAAGATCTCATATATTTAATTTAACTTTAAATATTATATTTACTCATTTCTAACTTAATTTATTTAGCTTAAATATAATATAGATGAAGAATACTAAGATTTATGAAAAAACAAAAAAAAAGAATGGATAATTTTTTTAACTTAAAATGTGTTACATAAAAATATGAAGTTAAAAGATGAACATATATGAAAACTTGAAGTTAAAGATATAGGGATAAAATGATTATTCATTAGATTGTTTTAATAAATTAGGTATATTTAATATTTTAACTATTTTATAAGAGCATATATGAAATTTTTAGTTTTTGTTAGGTATATATAAAATTTTTCAAGTTTGTAAAGGTATATATGAAATTAATCCTTATAATTAAAACATGAATATTTTCTACATGTTTGACCATAATCCTTTCCGTGGAGTAACATTGGAACAAGATGATTGTGTTTACAAGCACTACTAAAAATTTGACAATTTATGACCATCAAAACCCAAAACAATAAAAAACGCACTTTTGTGATTGGTTTTTTTTATAGTTGTTTAGACTAGTGGGTGTGGGCGTTGCCCGCTTGGCATTTTGGCCTCTTAACGCCAGATGCTCCACCTTGGGTTGGCGTTTTGGTGGGCGTTGCCTGCTTGGCGTGGCAATAGTGCTTAGCGTGAGGCACAGGCCTAGGGTGACGTGTCTGGCAATGGTTGGTTGGGTGTTGATGACCATTTGGCTAGCCCCTTCCACAAAGCCGGCCTGGCCACGCCTCTTCCGCACCCCACTTTTTTGGGTGTGGACTGGTGGAGCCCACATCTGCCACGTGTCGAGCAATTGGGGCTGGGAGTGGATAAAAAATCCATCCTCTGATTCAGAACGTTCCAGCATTAGAAGATTGATGCAGTTGCTGAACCAAGTGACCATTAAATTTGGAAACGATAAGTGGACATGGGCGAATGAGAGGGTCGAATTTTCAGTTAAATGTATAAGAAAAGAGCTTATTAGTACCAGATTTGGGCCAGAGGAGAATCTCAAATTCAGATGGAATGGATGGGCTACCTTAAAGGCAAATTTCCTTGTTTGGAGAGCATTACAAAATAGGGTGGCGTCGAAGCAAGGGCTCATGACGAGAGGTGTAACGCTGCCAAATGTTCTCTGCGATCGTTGTGGCCTGGAGAATGAAGACTCAGCCCATATATTTGCTAATTGCCTCTTTTTTAACGCCTGACGAGAGGTGTAACGCTTCCTTTTTTAACGCCTTTCACTCGTGCCCGGGGTCGTAACGCTGGAAGAAGATTGTTCACACAGTTGCGATTGCGACCGTGTGGAGGATTTGGATAGCGCGAAATAAATAGGACTTTTTATTTCGTTTGGACATGTCATAGAGCAAAAATCCCATCCCCTACATGGGACCGCTGGATAGAGCATGTGATTTTGATAGCCAATACTTGATGCATTAACCAACATCTACTTCATAATGGTAAAAGCATGTTTGATTTTTTGAAACATATCCTAAAACCAAACCATGGTGGTAAAAAGGGATTTGATCGGTAACAACCGGTACCGAACCGATACTGAAACCAAAAATATAAAAAAAAAAAAAATGGATACCGGTACGGTTCGGTTCGGTACAAATCGATAACGTAAACACTAAATGTCGATATCGAATCAGTACGAAAACTGAGTCGGTTCGAGAAATTTGGTACCAGTACCCAGTACCATTTGCTCATCCATAGTGGTATTGAACTTTGAATACATGCCCATCGCATCTTACAAACTTTAATTTATTATATATCAAATTTATAACTGGTTTAAACTTTAGAAGGTTGTGTTAGTTTGAAATTTTTAAAAAGAGGACATTTGAATTTTTATAACTTCCAAGAGTCATCATATTTGATGTTTCTAATACATTAGAAGTATAATGATGGATTAAAATGTTTGTAACTAATATATTGATGCATTAGAATGTTTGTGACCAATATATAGATGGATTAGAATGTAGGATACAAACATAACGTACTTAGATGTACCAAGTGTATCCAGTGATTGTATTGTTCTTTAATTGGGGTGTAGCAAATTATGACACCTTTTATCTTTAACTTTGTGGAGTCATAAAGGTTCTCTAGATAATCGCCATCATCATTTGACGACATACTATTGGTGGTGCAGTTGCATAGTCGCCAAAGTGCCAAACACATACAACATAAAATCAGTGTTCTAAAACATGATCATGGATTATTAAACTGAAAAAGGTGTGTTTTCATGGGGCAACTTTTGATCCACCATAATCTAGCATGTAATCCCCGTTACATGAACATGAATGTTCGTTACCAAAATTGGGTCAATTTTACCCAAATCAAATTTAACATCAATATATACCCTTTAAATGTCCAAAATAAAATGTCTTACCAACATCAAGGCATGAGAGCTAATGCAAGCCCCCACTTAGGGGCTACTTTAGTTTTCTTGGTGTCATACTATGCTGAAACGGTTATCAACGACTTCGGTCGCCATTCTCGTTGACACAACATTGCCCCTGTTATCTAGTGTGGATAATCCATTTGTCATCTCAGCAACAACGCGGGTGTTGTTTGAAGCATCCACAGAGTGTACATATGATGCCTTCAATGTTTGGCCTTTGTCCATCCTGCCATGTCACATAATCATTATACCATTTAACAAAGATCAGTAAATTAAATAATAAAAACGTAAGAAGGTTGTTGTTTATACATACAGTATAAGTGCAGGAGAGAGATCGGGCTTGTTAAAACTTATGCCAACTGTGTATTTGGTGAAAGAAGCAGAAGCGGTATCGAAACCAACTTCACAACCAAGTAGTATATCCTTGTGGCCTTTTGTCAAACCCGTATAAAGTACTAGGTTCTTACATTAGAATATGTATCAACTTTTACGTCTACGACAGTCCTCCCGCTCTTATACTGAGAACTTACATCTCCAAGAAAAATCTGGCCTTTTGTCAAACCCGTCGCAACCAGTCCCTACTAAAAGAAAAGATATTTATTCAAAAGATGTACATCAAAGGTGGACTATATTTCAGTATACGTATCAATACAAAGCTTCTTATTACGATGGGAGTGGATCCAGGAACTAATAATACAAACTTGTAGTCATAGTTGTAATCTTTGGTCAACAGATCTGTATAAAGCATAAAACATTGGTCAGACCAATTTTGTTTACAAAAGCATAAACGCCAAATTAGACATTCTTGTCTACGGATGAACCATATGTACCTAAAGCAAAAGATGTGATCAGCTAAACTCACAATTAAAAGGAAATATATTGGCATTTATTACCCTTTATATGAATAAAAAAGACATCCATAGTTCCATACTATCTGATAATATTAGCTCAACACTAAGTGGCTATCGCACATAGTTAAGAAATGCATCACAAAACTGTTTCTGAGTACCATAAAAAAACAAGAAAAGAAGTATAACCAGTATTAATAAGTATATCTTAGCATCTTAAAAGTAACAGAATATACCATATTACTCTTGTTCTAAACTGAAATCCTTTTGTTGATTGTTTTTAAAACAACTTTGGTTGCTATTTTGTGCTTTCTTCAGAGGTACTAAGTAACTACCTTTCCCACCTAAATGAATATAACTACATTATTAGATAGTGCTTACTTGTTTTTATTAAGAGTAAATTACTTTTTGAGTCCCTGTGTTTTAGTGGTTTTAACCATTTGAGTCCAAAATCGAAAAGTTTAACGCTCTGAGTCCCTAACCACTCATTTTATAACATTTTAAGTCCAACTTTTTAACACTTGTAGTTTTGATTTTAGACTCAAGTGGTTAAAACCACTAAAAACAGGAACTCAAAACGTTATAAAATGAACGGTTAGGGACAACTTTTTAACACTTGTAGTTTTGATTTTGGACTCAAGTGGTTAAAACCACTAAAACACAGGGACTCAAAATGTTATAAAATAAACAGTTAGGGACTCAGGGCGTTAAATTTTTTTTGATTTTAGACTCAATTGGTTAAAACCAGTAAAACACAGGACTCAAAAAGTAATTTACTCTTTTATTAATCAAATATTCAAATCCTAAACTGTCCCACTCATTTGCTAACCTTAATTGAATTGAATCATAACAGATACATGTACATTCAAATACATTAACTATACATTTTCTTGCATCTTCTTCGTTTCAATCCCTAACTTCACCAGCAAAACCCTAACCTAAAAAAATAAAGCCGGACAGGTGCCAATACTACAACAAATCACAATTTCAAATAGCTTCTAATCTATCACATAGATTACACAACACCGATATCTAATCAGTAATCATCACACGTGAATTAATGAATTAAAAAGACCAGATTAGCAGCAAATTTACAAAAGCGGTAATTAGATTGAATGAAGAAACAGTAGGATGCGTATAAAGAAATGTATACCTACTGCATATGAAAATTGAGGTGGACACGACGACTCTGTTGAAACTAGGGTTTTTAGGATTTATATAGTTATACATATCTGGTGCAAGTGGCGACTCTCGAGATTCAATGAGGGTCTTGACAAAGTGCGCAGCGGACAGTGGGTGCGATCAGTGCTCCAGATCCATCTGCTTACAAATTACAATGCACGAACGTTAACGGTCAGCTAAGTTTGCTCACGTGGGCCGGGCTGGGCCTCAAGCTATTATAACTTCTTTAACTCGAATGTTTCACAATTCAGGCTCAATTTTGAGTTATTCATTCAACATTAGCAAACTCCTCGTAATAGGTAATAAAACTCCATTCCATGCGTTACAGTCGGATGTTAAAATTTGTAAGATCGATTTCGACGATTGCGAAAAGTTTATTTACAAAGGTTTTACTACACAAAGGTTTTATGATATAACTCAAATAGTAAAGTTGTGCTTGACGCTAATCAAAAACCATAAAAACCAAATACCGATGCCAATTTTAATAACACTACCTCCTTGGTTCGTCACTGTACTGCTATTTAAGATGCAACTCTGTTTTAAATATGAATTATATATCGGAATGTCGAGAAAAAAATATTAAACGTGGCCACGTGTTTAGTTTTTATGAAGAAATTAGCGAACGAAAGTTATAAAAACAATAAAACTATCGGGTTATATGTGTGTAATGTTTATAGTATTAAGGGGAAATGGAAACATAAAAACAAAAGTTAAGTTACTGTTTACCAAAACTTAGAAATGTATGTTTATTATTATTAATAACAATAATAATAATAATAATAACTAGAATGGTGACCGCGTGATATGACGAGAAATACAAACACTGCCAAAGTGTGCATTGTTCAGCTTTTCAGTTTCTATCTTCAATTGAAACCAAAGACATCGGTTAGTCTATTTTATTAACCAATCGGTTTGCTTTATCCGGTTAGATTTTGTTTAATTTCGGTTAGTAGCCAGAAGCAAACTTTGGCTAAAAATTTTGCTTAAGAATGCATGAAACTAAGGTATAAATACATGAAATGGAAATATCTAAATCTAATAAAAAAACTCCAACTAATGGCACATGGCATTTTCTTATTCAAAATTTCAACTAGTGCCACATGTCATTTTCTTATACAAATCATTAATAATATTATTTAATAAATATCTAATTCTAATTAATGATTATTATTAATAATATTATGCTATTAATATTTATATTAATTAAAATTCAAGATTGATAATTAAAAAAATACTTAAAGTTTTTATTAAAAGAATATTTCAACCTTTCTTTTAACGGCGGTTATCTATAATTTTAAAACCTATGATTTTAGTACTTTTTAAAATGAATAATTATGCTTAAGTTTTACATATGATCTATGATTTTCATATTCCACATATTAGTTGTGGTTTCCCATTTATTCTTGCATTTTATAATAATTTATGCTTAAGGTGAATACTATGAACTACTCAGTTCAATTACATATTTGTAATAGGATTTTTGTTTCTCTTTTAATGGAAAGTGTTTGAATCTTATTTATCATTCTTTTCAGGTTGTAACGGGTTCATGTCAAAACGGGTTTACGGGTCAAAAGGATATGAGTCATGTTAGGCCAACATTTCAACAACTTGTGCGCATTCTATTTTTTATGGAAAATTGGTTTTTAATAAATCAATCTTTGTCCCGTTGTTAAATAATAATCTTACCTACGTAACTGGTATACAATAATCCTACCTATCAACATGTTGGTACTCAATGAACTTCCGTTAATTTTTTTTAACTGAAGTTAGTTTTTAAGTTTTATTTATTACACAAACAGTCCCTGTAGTTGTAATTTACTAGTTTTAACCAGTCTCTTGAGGTTTTTTTATTTTATAAAATAGTTAAAACTAGTAAATTACAACTACAGAGACTTTTTGTGTAATAAATATAACTTAAAAATTAACTTCAGCTAAAAAAAATTAACGGAAGTTCATTGAGTACCAACATGTTGATAGGTAGGATTATTGTATACCAATTACGTAGGTAAGATTATTATTTACCAACGGGATAAAGGTTGGTTTATTAAAAACCAATTTTCCTTTTTTTATATATAGACATTTTGTAATGTTTGATGTATTGTTAATTACTAACGAAAACATACAGTAGAAACTCGATAAATTAATACTCGATTATTTAATAAACTCTCTAAGATAATATTTTTTGCTGGTCCCGACTCGGGGATAGGGTGCTAAATTAATAATTCGCTAAAATTATAAGATAATACATTTTTGATAATTTCTTTAGACCCCATATAAAATATAAATTAATAATTCCTTATATATAGCATATTACATGAATGATTTATGAAGGTTTCTTGAAAAATGACTCAATTGTCTTTTGTTTTTTGTTGAAATCAATTTCCCCTTGAATCTCGTCTCTAATTTTCCTTAGCATGGTAAGAACTTCTGGTGGTGTTTTCTCATAGCTCAACAAGAAATTGTTCAATGTGATTGCCGCTTTAATAGCTTCGTTTCGCGAAGGGGGCTCCATTGTAGAACTTTCATCATCTTTCATCGATATCATATTTATTAATTCCAATAACGCTTTCAATAATTTCTTCATCAGTCAACAACTGTGCAACTACATTTTCTTCTGGGTGAGTCAGAACGTCTTCGACATCCATTGCATTGCAATAACCCAACTCTTTGATCAAATTCTGGAGTTCTTGAGTGCTTTCACCATCTTCATCTGAGTTCTCAAAAGTCATGTTATCTGTTGATCGAAGTTTACAATGACGAAAGCAGTTCGCAATTGTTTGTGTGTATGATTTGTTTGTGTTAACCTATTTTGATCTTGTATTTATATAGAAAATATTTTTAATGTCCATAAAGTGATACATTGAACACAAGAAGCATAATAAGGTGTGAGATTGAAGGTTTCTTTCAAATTGGGCCGTTCATTTGATATACATGCATTGTATACAATAATTAAGTGGAAGCTTGAAAGGTGTTTGTAAACTAAGTATTCTACTATAAATTAATAAAATATTAATTAATATATAAATTAATAATTATTAATTTATCGATTAATTAATAACTCTTTTAATTAATAAATTTTGGTGGTCCCAAGTGTATTATTTTATAGAGTTTCTATTGTATTATCAAAAGTATGACATAGGATTTCTTTTTAATAAAACGATAGCATTCAAATACTTTTGACACATTTGGTCATTTCAATTTTTTGTTTTTTTAATGAAACATGTTACTCAGTTGAATCTTTCCGATAAAATACGACTCTAATTGACCGTTTTCAGTATCATATATAAAATGTAATTTTCAGTTCTATGATGTATATAGAGATTTATAATAAATATGAAATGCATGAATTGAAGTTATAAAAGCTAGAAATATATGAAAGTATGAATGGTCCGGTTCGATACAGTTGATTTTGGTTAAACGAGGGTACAAAAAAATCGATAACTGGTCTTTGGTTAATTCGGATTTTGGTTAATGGGTTTCAGTTAATTCAGTTTTTGGTTGATTTTGGTTTGATATCGTTTGTTTTTTGTTCGGTTTCAATTAACGATTCAGTTATTGCTCAACCTTAGACATTGTTAATCACAATTAAAAAAACTATAGTAATAAATTTGGGAAATAAACCCTATTTCTCTCTATATTGGCCGATTTTGGCGATTCTATGGTTTTTCCATTTCTCTCATTCATTTCCCGCTTTTTTTTCCTTCTTTCACTGTAGTACTGTTTCATTGACTTCTTCATGGAATCCTCTAGTTTGTGTGTTAATCGTCGTGTTCCACCAGATATACCTCCTGATGTCGAGGATGGGAGGTTTTCGAATGGTTTCGTGGATATGAAACTCTTCTCTGGAGTTTAAGGTCAGGATGCGAGGGTGATTGAAGGTTCATTTGGGCAAATGGAGAGCAGTTCTGGTGTGCTAAGGCTGGTAAATCTTTCTGGGTGCATATTGATGCGACTAGGGCTTTGAGTGGGCCTGAGGTCTTAGATGAAGGTATTGTTCTCTCTTCTGTGTTAACTGAGGCAGATATTGAGTTTTTGAGAAGTTTTCTTGGGGATAATTGGGTGTATAGGGTGTTCTGTGAGAAACTGATCATTGTTACTTCAGATCTGAAAGTTATGTTGAAGGTGCATGGGTTGGGGTTGTAAGGGGTTAGTTTGGAACAACTTGATGGTATTAGTGGGTTTGTTATGGATGTTTTGAAGGGGATTGTGAATCTGTGTGGTGCTTGTTCCATGGGAGCTAAATATGGGAGTGGTGGGGACTTGGTTATGAGGGGGGAAGGTGGTAGGGTGAAGTTTCCTCTAGGGCCGGAACTATAGTTATAGGAGTCGTAGCACGGGCTACGGCTCAACCCCGTATTCGTAGTGTTTTCTTCAGTTTTATACAAATGATACCCCTAAAAAATACGAGAATACCCCTAACCAAAAAATAGAATACTTGATATTACTAAAATCCCATATAAGCCCAAATATTTTTTACAACTGGAAAACTTGTAGAATAATTAAGTCCGAATAATAAAATAAGCCCAAACTAACAATAATAGAATTGATAGGAGGCCCAGTTGGTAAATAACAAAGCGTAACCCAATTGGTGATAGAATTGAAAGGTGGCTATTTGGAAAACCAAACGTAGAAGAAGTATTAGTGTTGAACAGAAGCCATCGACTCTACTAAAATCGTCCATGGCCCTACTGTTTGATCGTCCCTACTGAGCCTGATATCTTCACGAAATTGTCCCTACTGAAGCATGTTGTTTAATTGTCCCTGCTGAAGCCTGTTATTTAATCGTCCCTGCTGAAGCCTGCTGGAATTGTCCCTGTTGTTAACTGTTTTATCGTCCCTGTCGTTTGACTGAAATCGACGTCGTTTACTAGCGTTGACCGATTGGGTTTGATGTGATTTGTGAGTTTTCTTGTCCTTTGATATCTTGTTTAGTGTTTTAGTTTATGTAGACTTATACTTTGTATACTTGTTAGGGTTTAAGACTATAAATCATAAATGTTTTATTGTATTTTTATTATTATTGTATGATTGCACGGTAAAAAAAAATTCAGTATACCCCTTAATTAATGGGCTAGCTCCACCACTAGTTTCCTCAATTGAATACTGGCATGAATGTGTTTAACGTAGGTACTAATGCTAGTTTTGAATTAATAGATAAAAGAAAGAAGGGATCAATTAGGAATGAAGGGATGGGTGAAAATGCCTATGTTAAAGTATTTGTGGGGGGAAGAGAGGATTCAAAGAATGATGTACTACCTTATGGAGCCAGTTCTCATGAATTAACTTTTGAACTTGCTAAAAAGGGTAGCGTTGTGGCTTATAGAAGTTGTGTTTGGAAAAGTAATAAAAGGTGTGAAGTTGATAGTCAGTCGGTTTTGTATTTGGGGTCAATTGATGGGAAAGGGAAGTGTGAGGTACCTGTGTTTAATGAAGTTAGAAGTGCTAATAGGGCTAGGAAATGTGAGATTGAAGAGGGTAATAGGAAACTTGTGCTGAAGAATTGTAATAAAAGTAAGAAGGTGTCTATGAAAAAGCTTATTTAGGAGAAATCTGCAGTCCTTACCGCATTTCTTAAACTGGATATGCCTTTTATAAACAATATTAAACCTGCTGTGAAATCTTTTATGGGCGTTACTCCCCTGAAAGACAATGTAGTATTTACTGCATCTAGGGGAAAAAGGTAAAGAAAGTGTTAAGGGAAAAGAGAAAGTTACTTATGCTGCTACCACAAAGGGGCCTTCTATGCCTTCTAATTATGTGATGGCTGAAAGGGTGGTTTATTAATTACCCTCCTAAGATGTTAGAGAGTGGGGAATTTGTGGCTATGATTAGTCCTAAAAAGATAGTAGAGGCTAAGAAGGTGTATAGTAGTTACCTATATGGGTATTATGTGGGGAAAGACCTTCCTATTGGAATGGTTAGATTTCACTTATTAAAGATGTGGAAGAAATTTGGTCTGCTGAATATAGCTACTAATAATAATGGGGTGTTTTTCTTTAAGTTCAGGAATGACATTGGTATGGTGAATGCAATTCATAAGGTTCCATGGTTAGTAAATGCTATTCCATTATGTGTGAAGAGATAGGAAACTAGAATCTGTCTTGAAAAGTCTGAGCCAAACCCTATTCCACTACGGGTAACCATACCTAATCTATCATTACTGTTGGTGCATAAATGTCTGTTAACTTTGTCTTGTATCGAGTCATGTGTCTAGATAGGATAAACCAGTGTTCAGCAGGTCGGAAAACAGGTTTTGAATGTTAACGGGTAATTTCGCACGAAATAGCACTTGCTATTTCGCACGAAATTACACATGGGTATTCCACACGAAATTAGTAATTTCGTTTGAAAGTAATTTCGCTTGGTAATTCCATGCGAAATTACCTGCCCTATAAATACCCAACCTGCTGATTCATTTGTAACGGTCTTGATTTCAGAGCCGAGGTGCTGCCAGTTTGTCAAACGATCATAATTGCTTTGAAATCATTAATAAAAGGATAATTAAGGAGAATCAAGCTGTTTCACGTCGATATCACTGATTCCGCCTTTGATATTGATGTATAACTCTTCTGATTGACTCGTTAGGGTCACACGACGATCCAACAATTACAATTGTGGAACTCCGAAAGTATATGTAGCATGCTGAGTTATATAGGCATGCCAATTCTCTTTGACAGTGTTACTACGGAAAGGTGTGGGCTAGTAGAAGGACCTCCTAGGTTTGGCAGAGTTCTTGTGGAAATTGATGTCGATACTGTCCTCCCCGATTATGTGAATGTTTTAATCCTGATGATGAGGGTGGGGCTGGTGTTATCAAGAAGATCAGTGTAGTTGATCAGTTAAAGGTGAAAAAGTGTTCTGCGTGTAAGGTGTTTGTGCATGATTTTGAGTCTTGTACTGTTAGAGAATTATCCGAAGAAGAGTTTAAGGTGAAGACTCAAAAACTGGTGGATGATATTAAAGCTGCAAATGGGAAGTCTTTTCTTGTGTCTGGTTTTGATAATGATAGATTTCAAACTATGGGGATAAATAACAGGGTTGTTAAAGGTAACAATGGAACGGGTAATCTTGGGAAGGGTAGATTTTATAATCAACGACAATTTCAAGGTGGTTGGAATTTTGGGGGTAACAATCGGAATAATGGAGGGGGTAGTCATTATAGGCCTGGTGTATTTGGAACAAAGAATGATAAAGGGTAGGTTATAGTGAATGAAGCTTATAAATCTTATGTGGAAGGGCCTGGTACTAAAAAAATTGGTTTGAAGGGGGGTGGGAAGCATGTGTATGTTGTGTAAAATGCTAGGATGTAGAATAAAACCAGACACGCTCCCGTGCCCACATGTCTGATGTAAATATTTCACTCCGTAGAAGGTGACACGGGCCGTGACCACCAGGCACACCCCCGTGTTCACCATACTATAAGTTTTCTATTAAAACTCGTTACTGGCACTTTGGCCATGGGGTCGTGTCCACCAGGCACGCCCCCATGCCCAGTCACCAGATAATTGTTATTTTTCCCACTTTTTGCACATTTAATCCAAAAAATCCTATTTGGGAGACATGGAGAGAAATGTGTAATTTAAGTGTGGGGGATGTTAAAACCTTGAATCTTTTGTCCTAAAAACAAGCCTTACACAAAACTCGCCTTGGAAAACCGTTAATCACCCCAAACTTTTTTGTTAAAAATCTTTTTTTTATTTATTACTTATCTTGGTTTAGTTGGGAAAAATAAGTTATAAAAATTATGTTTTTACTAATTTACACCTGACAGCGTCATGACAAAAAGAAACAATTAAGAAAATTATAAAAACGGGCATAACAAATCTTTGTAAAATTTGATTATATGTACATTTTTACACTATACTCTTTTTCCCACAAAAAGTGAATTTTGAGCTTTTACCGAGCATACAAATACATATCTATACTAATTGCTCAATTTTTCGTTTCTTGTGTGAATAACTCATTTAGTTCTTGCAAATCTAGAACTTGCCAAGACAATACATTTCGAATCCTTACCGACATAAATCCAAGTAAGTAAATGATAGAGGCATTAGGACTAAACCCATTTTTCGTTCTAAACCTTTATTTTTCTTTTCATCCCTTACCAAAAACATCATCTTAGTTAAACCCCTTTAAGCCTTAAACCTTTCGTTTCTAAACCCGCAAAAGTATAAATTTTGCAAAAACAACCACCCACATCCACAGAAACTTTTTATTTACACCCTTTATTTTTTCAAAAAGTTTAGTTATAAAAATACAAGTGTGGCTTAGTTTCAACTTTGGTTAAAAAAAATATTAGCTAAAGTCTTTATTGCTAATCCATAAAATATGAAAAACCGACACTTTTTACGCTTTTCACCATTTTACCCAAACACACCTACCCAAGCCAAAACCTACCCTTTTTAAAAGCCTTCTTGATATTTATGAGGATTAAACGTAAAAAAGGAAGAGGTTTGATTGTTTGTCAAGCCTATAGTAGGAGTATGTTCCACACCGGGTCCGAGCGCTTTCACTTAAACATCTTCGGCCGAGTGTTGAGTGACCACTTGTGAGGTGTGTAAGTTTGTATATAACTAAATACAATTTTATAAATGCATGCTATGCCCAAAACAAATAATTTTTTTCTTAAAATGTGTTTTAAATAAATCATGACGAATAAGATTGTAAATAGAATAAAAACAAAATAAATTTAGAACTTAGATTCCTGATACTCTAAAGATAAACCCAATACTTCTCTTCTACCAATTCCGTTTGGGTGTGTAAGCCACATTATAGAGTTTTGCATTTGATCTGCGCAAAATGCAACATATAAATTACATCAAACAAGGCATAAAATCAACCCTTTTCGGTACTTATGTTGGAAAAAAAACATGTTTCTTTGTTTACTTTTAATTTACAGGATCAAAAGAGCTTAAATGGATAAAAGGAACAAATTAACAGCAGAAACCAACACAAACACAAACAAGAAGGATTGATACGACCTGTCGAACCCTCATCCAAATCCAAAACAACAAAAATAACAAAAACAAAAGCTTAAGCACAGGGTCGTGCCCACCAGGCATGGGGTCGTTGTCACACCCCCAAATTCCACCTGCGGAGTAACATCCGCTTGAGGGCGTGACTGACCAGGATCCAGCCACCAATTATACTAAGCATTGGTTAATAGTAAAATAATTGCTATCCAAAGTAGTTAGCAACATCGTAGTTTAAGTTCGATAATTAGTTTAAACAAAAACAGCGGAAGCATAAACCAAAAGGATAGTTCAAAGTTCAAGATAATTAAAACCCAACACACGGGTTTTGACGAACACTACACATTCCCAAGCAGCAGCTCCTCAATCACTGGTTACCTGCAAAGCATGCAGTAAGGTGTCAACAATAATGCTGAGTGAGTTCACTAGTTGTCCAGTTTTAATTACCAAAAACTTGTTTCGCCAGTTAATTTACTCGTTTATACATGCCATGGGGAGCTACCCCAAAAGTTAGCGACTAAACTGTTTTTCCAATACCGAACACTAGGTAACCGTTTGCGTTTCCGCAGGATGCCCCGATGTCAATGTTCTATCATCATTGACGGATGCCTGAGTACATTAGTTCACGACCGATCCCAAACCATGGCACGGTGTGAGGTTGGTAAAACCTAAATAGCGCTATCAACTAATAACCCGTTCGCCTGGCCTCGGCGACTGATCGGTATTATGTAGTAGGGACTTGAGTGATAGAGTTTCGTTTAGTGCCGTTTGTTGCAATCCGTATAAACAGTAATTAACTAAAGGTTCCCAATAACAAGGGAAGAAAGTAAGTTGTATCCCTCATAAGGGGACAGGGTTGTTTGTAGTTCTGTTTCCCAAACCACCGGGAACGCATGCTTTAGGTTGTGAACTCACCTTGGGTTGCTCGGTAGATTATTTACTTGGTCAAACACGTTGGTCACCACGTCCTAGCATGGTTACCAAATATAGGTCAAGTTGGGGTACAAGTAATCACGTATAGTAAACACGTAGAGACACACTTAGCATGCATACATTCAACAGTTGGGTTATTGGACCTGCCCTAACATCTTCGCAAACACACAGTAACAGAAACACATGCAGTCCAGTCAACAGATAGTCCAACAAGTCTTGGCCCAATAACACTTAGGCGGCCCAGTCGAGAAAAGGGTGGTCTCGACTCGAGAATACTCGGTCTCGAGTCGCAACCGGGAGATTTCGAAGAATCATGTTTTGGTCTCGAGTGTGCTGCTTGCGAGTCGCAATCTCAGAAGTCTCGAGCCCAGTCTCGAGTCCCTGAAGCCCGTCTCGGTTCATCATGGTTTGGTCTCGAGTCGCAACCAAGGGTTCCGACTCGCAACCTCAGTTACGTGCACCTGGTTTGGTCTCGAGTCGCAACCAAGGGCTCCGACTCGCAACCTCAGTTACGTGCACCTGGTTTGGTCTCGAGTCGCAACCAAGGGTTCCGACTCGCAACCTCAGTTACGTGCACCTGGTTTGGTCTCGAGTCGCAACCAAGGGTTCCGACTCGCAACCTCAGTTACGTGCACCTGAATCCTTCTAGAACCTGTCCTATTGTACTAACCAATAGAATTATGTTTTCATGAAATTTTGTACTAACCAATAAGATGCCATAAACATGTTTTCTTGTCCAAATTACAATCAAAACAGATCAAAACCAGCATATTCAAATAATTTCATGACATTCATGTTGTTCTTCATATGTTCATACCACTTTAAACACAAAATCATAAAGTTCCTCATATGAATTATTAGGACCAAAGAACACACATTTATCACAATCATCTTAACATAAACGGACATAATCGGTATCATCATTCTCGGTTCCTAAGTCTAGCATGTTTCATTAGCAACCAAGAACCCATAAGATCAAACAATCTTGCATATCATTTGGTCAAAACCATATAACCAAACCTCTAACATTAATCGGATAACAAAGCCATTTAACAACTCATCTTAACAAAACCGGACAACACACCCATTTTCTCATTCAAGACACTCAATCATCATGCTATTCATTCACTCTAGTGACATTAATAAACACTTAAACATCTAGCAAGGTGCTTAAAACACTAACCGGTTGTTGTGTAGCTCAAAAGGTGTGCAAGAAAGTGATGAGGCGGAGTCCCCGAGTGACGATTCCAAGCCGATCCGAAGATGTTCTTGTTGCCGGTTGGATCCGAGAAGGAGAGGAGGAGAGGGTGATCTTGATTTGTTAGGGTTTAGGGTTTTAGTGAGAGGTAGAGAGTGTGAGAGTGTGGGAGTGAAATGAATGAGAGTGTAAAGGAGAAAGTGTGAGGGTTTTGGGTTTTTATACCCTTTTACAAGCCGGTACACCCCTAGTGGGTTTGGTTCCGAGTGGTTTTGCCCATCCGGCCTAAATGTTCATTGTTCACTCGAGACCGGGAGTGGTCTCGAGTCGGATCATTGGGGTCTCGGTTCACTTGTAACTCACACACACACACACACACATATATATATATATATATATATATATATAATATACATACATGCAACACGTAAGAACAGATAATTCATAGATTTCATTTAATAATATACGTAAACGAAATGTTACATCAAGAAGGTTGTCCGGGAAATCCCGAAGTGTCACATTATCCCCAAGTTTTAAGAACTTTCGTCCCGAAAGTTAAGGCAGTCACTGTCAAGCTAGTATGAGTGAGAATGTTTCAACGGGGTGTCACATCATCCCCCCGTTAGTTTGGAATTTCGTCCCGAAATTCGGCTGTAGCTTCAGTGCTGGGGTTTTCGTTTGGGAACAACTGGGGACACTTGTGCCTCATCTGGTCTTCCCGCTCCCAGGTAAACTCTGGGCCACGTCGCGAGTTCCAACGGACTCGTACAAGAGGTATCTGGCTACGTTTCAGGATTTTGATCTCTCGATCCGTGATCTCAATCGGTTCCTCAGTAAAGTGTAGCTGTTCATCAATGGTTAGTTCCTTGAAAGGAATTACGAGCGTTTCATCTGATAGACACTTCTTCAGATTAGATACGTGAAAAACGTTGTGTACCGCACTCAGTTCTTCAGGCAGGTTCAATCTATAAGCAACCTTACCGATTTTCTCGGTAATTTCGAATGGTCCGATATATCGCGGATTAAGCTTGCCCCTTTTTCCAAAGCGAACCACACCCTTCTAGGGTGAGACTTTAAGTAGAACCCGGTCACCGACCTGGAATTCTAGTGGTTTCCTACGCTTATCAGCGTAACTCTTCTGACGGTCACGAGCTGCCGCCATGCGTTGTCTGATCTGGGCAATCTTTTCCGTTGTATCTACCACCATCTCTGGGCCCGTGATTTGACTATCACCGACTTCCGCCCAGCAGAGAGGTGACCGGCATTTACGACCGTACAATGCCTCAAAAGGTGCTGCCTGAATACTAGTGTGGTAGCTGTTGTTGTAGGAGAATTCTACTAGCGGTAGATGCTTCTCCCAATTCTTGCCAAAATCGATCACACATGCCCTAAGCATGTCTTCTAGGGTTTGGATGGTTCGTTCAGACTGTCCATCCGTTTGTGGGTGATAAGCGGTGGTCATGTCCAGACGTGAGCCAAAGGATTTGTGCATAGCTTGCCACAATTCCGAAGTAAAACGAGCGTCTCGGTCGGAAATAATTGAGGTTGGCACCCCGTGCCTCGAAACTACTTCCTTTAAGTAAATCTCCGCCAAGGTAGAAAACTTGTCTGTTTCCTTAATAGCCAGAAAGTGCGCGGACTTGGTCAATCGATCTACTATTACCCAAATAGTGTCATTTCCGCGTTGAGACCTAGGTAGCCCTGTAACAAAGTCCATGGAAATTTGCTCCCATTTCCATTTCGGGATTTCTGGCTGTTGGAGTAGGCCTGCTGGCTTCTGGTACTCTGTCTTGACTCTTGCGCAAGTCAAACATTTGCCGACATATGTTGCTATGTGTGCCTTCATGCTAGGCCACCAGTATGTAGTCCTCAAGTCGTGGTACATCTTATCCGAGCCAGGATGTACTGAGTAGCGGGACTTATGGGCTTCGTCCATCACGAGTTCACGTAAATCTCATTAGAGTGGAACCCAAATGCGCCCTGTTACATAGTAAGCGCCATCTTCTTTCTGTTCTAGTCGCTGTCTCGATCCTCGCAGAGACTCAGCCCTGATGTTTTCCGGTTTCAATGCTTCAACCTGAGCATTTCGAATCTGAGTAGGGAGGTTAGACTGGATAGTAAGTTGCAATGCTCGCACGCGCTTTGGTATAGTGTCCTTTCGGCTGAGGGCATCTGCCATGACATTGGCCTTGCCCGGATGGTACTTGATGGCGCATTCGTAGTCGTTCAAGAGTTCGACCCATCGGCGTTGTCGCATGTTCAACTCCTTTTGCCTAAAGATATGCTCGAGACTCCTGTGATCGGTGTAGATAGTGCACTTGGTACCGTACAGGTAGTGTCTCCATATCTTAAGAGCAAAAATCACTGCCCCCAGTTCCAAGTCATGCGTAGTGTAGTTTCTCTCATGTGTCTTAAGTTGTCGAGAAGCGTAGGCAATAACTTTCTCGCGTTGCATCAACACGCAACCGAGCCCATGGATAGACGCATCACAGTAAACCACAAAGTCGTCAGTGCGTTCAGGCAGCGAGAGAATAGGAGCACTACAGAGGTTATCCTTTAGCCTTCGAAAGGCCGACTCCTGAGCTTCATTCCACTTGTAAGCAATGCCTTTCTGAGTAAGAGTCGTGAGGGGTTGAGCAATCTTTGAGAATCCTTTGATGAATCTGCGGTAGTATCCTGCTAATCCCAAGAATTGGCGAACTTCGGTTGGGGTCTTGGCGTAGGCCAATTCTTTATCGAGTCGATCTTAGCGGGGTCGACGTGAATCCCGTCCTTATTGACCACATGCCCAAGGAAATGGACCTCTCGAAGCCAAAAGTCACACTTCGAGAATTTGGCGTACAGTTGCTCATTGCGTAAGAGTTCGAGGATAAGGCGTAGGTGTCGTTCATGCTCTTCTTGACTTTTCGAGTAGATCAGGATGTCGTCGATAAACACAATCACGAATTTATCGAGGTAAGGCTTGCACACTCGGTTCATGAGATCCATGAAAACTGCAGGCGCGTTAGTCATTCCGAAAGGCATGACAAGGAACTCGTAATGACCATAACGAGTCCTGAACGCAGTCTTGGAGATGTATTCGTTACGAACTCTCAGCTGATGATAGCCTGATCGCAGGTCAATCTTAGAATAGTAGCTGGATCCTTGCAACTGATCGAATAGGTCGTCAATGCGCGGGAGAGGGTAACGATTCTTGATGGTAACCTTGTTCAGCTCACGATAGTCGATGCACATTCGGAATGTGCCATCCTTCTTCTTAACAAAGAGTACTGGCGCTCCCCAGGGTAACGAACTAGGACGGATAAATCCTTTATCCAATAGTTCCTGTAATTGCGTAGAGAGTTCCTTCAGTTCTGCAGGGGCTAGACGATAAGGCGCACGAGCTATAGGCGCTGCTCCGGGAGCTAGCTCGATTTGGAATTCGACCTGACGATGGGGAGGGAGTCCAGGTAGTTCCTCAGGAAATACCTCGGGGTAGTCACGTACTACTGGAAAATCTTCAATCCTCTTTTCCTTTTCGTGGGTGTCGGTGACGAGTGCTAAGACAGCGGTGTGCCCTTTTTGTAGACACTTCTGGGCTTTTAGAAGCGAGATAATGCCGGTGACTTCTCCGCCTTTGTTACCTTGAACGATGAGGGGTTTGCCAGAACGGCGAGGAATACGAACTGCTTTCTCTTGACAGAGGATCTCAGCGCGATGTTTGGATAACCAATCCATGCCGATGACGACGTCGAAGCTTCCAAGTTTGACAGGGAAAAGATCGATACTAAACGTTTGACCAGACAATTCTAGCTTGCAGCCGTGGATTACGTGAGAGGCCTCGATGTTTCTACCATTAGCTATCTCGACGATGTGCTTAGAACTTAATAATGCAGGCGGGTGCTTAAGTTTCTTACTAATGCGAAGGGATACATAACTAGCATCGGCACCGGAATCAAATAACACAGAAACATAACGATCGTCAAGTAGGAACTTACCCGCCACGACGTTGGGGTCGTTCCTTGCTTCTCCAGCTCCAATCACAAAAGCTCTTCCCCTAGCACCATTCCCAGCATTGTTATTTTGCTCATTGTTCCCAGCTCCCTGATTGTTGTTGCGATTCTGATTCAGTTCAGGGCAATCCTTCCGCATTTGCCCCGTTGCCCCACATTTAAAACATCCACGGTTGTTTCCCTGCTGCTGTTGCTGTTGGGGTTGTTGCTGATTTTGCCTTGCTGGGAACTGACTTCTACAATCCTTGGCTTCATGCCCCATCTTGTTGCATCGCTGACACTGACCTTTGTTACATGCCCCATTATGGTGCCTGTTACACTTGTTGCACTTAGGGTAGCTTCCCCGGTAGCCACCCTGTTGCTGAGTGCCTTTGTTGTTTTCAGTTTTCCTTTGCTGGGCTGGGGACTGAGTAGAGTTAGCATCCTTGCCCTGATTTCCATCCCACTTTCGTTTGCCATCACTAGAAGTTCCTTCCGCAGCACTGATCCTTTTGGGCAACCTGCCCTCCTCCACAGCCTGGTTGGTGAGTTTGTGGGCAAGACGAACCACGGGCTGTATGGTAGTGAGGTTGGCCGAGGTCACATGGCTCCTGATCTCTGGGACTAAGCCTTTGATGTACAATTCGATCCTTCGATACATGGGTCGGGACATGTTTGGGCAAAGTGCAGCATAGTCGTTGGACAGCTTGGTGTAGGTCTCAATCTCTGACCCAACCATCTTGAGACCATAGTACTCGTCCTAGAGTTTGTGGATGTCATCCCGGTGACAGTACTCTTCCTTGATCATATCCTTGAAATCTTCCCATGCAGTAGCATTAGCAGTCTCCAAACCAAGCATTTGAATTTGCGCCTTCCACCACGAAAGCGCGCTTCCCTCAAGAGTACCAGTAGCAAACTTCACCCAATTAGCAGGGGGACACTCACAGACAGCAAAGACAGCTTCGACCTTCTCGATCCAGTGCAGAGGACCTATGGCACCCTCAGTGCCATTGAATGGAAGAGGCTTGCAATCCATGAAGGTCTTGAAAGTACAGACACGTGGTTGCACAGGCGCATGCTGACCTGTTGTGGGAGCGATACGAATAGGTTTAGCGTTGAAAAGACGATGTGGCGGTAGGGTCGAAACATCCTAAAACAACGAGCTTACCTCCTGGGTGAGCTGCGAAAGCTGCAGCCACCGTGTTGATCAGGTTAGTGAACTGAGCCTGAGTCATGTTGACGTTTCCCCGTCCGCGTCCACTCATTGTTTTCATAACCAGAAAACATAGTATGAGTGTGATGTCGTAACATAGCGAGAATGAGATAGAAGAGGGTAGGTGTATCTATCTAATTAGGCAAACTAGTACGTATAGTAGAGCAGAAAGCATAAGACAAACAAGCAAGTAAATATGGGTCCGAGCTATGAGGTCAGATAAGTCGAGCCTTGCACTTGGAGTGTAGTGTCGTCACGAGTCACGGGTTATAGTCTGGTTTTTCTCAAAAAGATTTTTCCCCCTTTTTTTTAAAACCAAGTTCACTATAACCAATGGCTCTGATACCAATCTGTCACACCCCCAAATTCCACCTGCGGAGTAACATCCGCTTGAGGGCGTGACTGACCAGGATCCAGCCACCAATTATACTAAGCATTGGTTAATAGTAAAATAATTGCTATCCAAAGTAGTTAGCAACATCGTAGTTTAAGTTCGATAATTAGTTTAAACAAAAACAGCAGAAGCATAAACCAAAAGGATAGTTCAAAGTTCAAGATAATTAAAACCCAACACACGGGTTTTGACGAACACTACACATTCCCAAGCAGCAGCTCCTCAGTCACTGGTTACCTGCAAAGCATGCAGTAAGGTGTCAACAATAATGCTGAGTGAGTTCACTAGTTGTCCAGTTTTAATTACCAAAAACTTGTTTCGCCAGTTAATTTACTCGTTTATACATGCCATAGGGAGCTACCCCAAAAGTTAGCGACTAAACTGTTTTTCCAATACCGAACACTAGGTAACTGTTTGCGTTTCCGCAGGATGCCCCGATGTCAATGTTCTATCATCATTGACGGATGCCTGAGTACAATAGTTCACGACCGATCCCAAACCATGGCACGGTGTGAGGTTGGTAAAACCTAAATAGCGCTATCAACTAATAACCCGTTCGCCTGGCCCCAACGACTAATCGGTATTATGTAGTAGGGACTTGAGTGATAGAGTTTCGTTTAGTGCCGTTTGTTGCAATCCGTATAAACAGTAATTAACTAAAGGTTCCCAATAACAAGGGAAGAAAGTAAGTTGTATCCCTCATAAGGGGACAGGGTTGTTTGTAGTTCCGTTTCCCAAACCACCGGGAACGCATGCTTTAGGTTGTGAACTCACCTTGGGTTGCTCGGTAGATTATTTACTTGGTCAAACACGTTGGTCACCACGTCCTAGCATGGTTACCAAATATAGGTCAAGTTGGGGTACAAGTAATCACGTATAGTAAACACGTAGAGACACACTTAGCATGCATACATTCAACAGTTGGGTTATTGGACCTGCCCTAACATCTTCGCAAACACACAGTAACAGAAACACATGCAGTCCAGTTAACAGATAGTCCAACAAGTCTTGGCCCAATAACACTTAGGCGGCCCAGTCGAGACAAGGGTGGTCTCGACTCGAGAATACTCGGTCTCGAGTCGCAACCGGGAGATTTCGAAGAATCATGTTTTGGTCTCGAGTGTGCTGCTTGCGAGTCGCAATCTCAGAAGTCTCGAGCCCAGTCTCGAGTCCCTGAAGCCCGTCTCGGTTCATCATGGTTTGGTCTCGAGTCGCAACCAAGGGTTCCGACTCGCAACCTCAGTTACGTGCACCTGGTTTGGTCTCGAGTCGCAACCAAGGGCTCCGACTCGCAACCTCAGTTACGTGCACCTGGTTTGGTCTCGAGTCGCAACCAAGGGTTCCGACTCGCAACCTCAGTTACGTGCACCTGGTTTGGTCTCGAGTCGCAACCAAGGGTTCCGACTCGCAACCTCAGTTACGTGCACCTGAATCCTTCTAGAACCTGTCCTATTGTACTAACCAATAGAATTATGTTTTCATGAAATTTTGTACTAACCAATAAGATGCCATAAACATGTTTTCTTGTCCAAATTACAATCAAAATAGATCAAAACAAGCATATTCAAATAATTTCATGACATTCATGTTGTTCTTTATATGTTCATACCACTTTAAACACAAAATCATAAAGTTCCTCATATGAATTATTAGGACCAAAGAACACACATTTATCACAATCATCTTAACATAAACGGACATAATCGGTATCATCATTCTCGGTTCCTAAGTCTAGCATGTTTCATTAGCAACCAAGAACCCATAAGATCAAACAATCTTGCATATCATTCGGTCAAAACCATATAACCAAACCTCTAACATTAATCGGATAACAAAGCCATTTAACAACTCATCTTAACAAAACCGGACAACACACCCATTTTCTCATTCAAGACACTCAATCATCATGCTATTCATTCACTCTAGTGACATTAATAAACACTTAAACATCTAGCAAGGTGCTTAAAACACTAACCGGTTGTTGTGTAGCTCAAAAGGTGTGCAAGAAAGTGATGAGGCGGAGTCCCCGAGTGACGATTCCAAGCCGATCCGAAGATGTTCTTGTTGCCGGTTGGATCCGAGAAGGAGAGGAGGAGAGGGTGATCTTGATTTGTTAGGGTTTAGGGTTTTAGTGAGAGGTAGAGAGTGTGAGAGTGTGGGAGTGAAATGAATGAGAGTGTAAAGGAGAAAGTGTGAGGGTTTTGGGTTTTTATACCCTTTTACAAGCCGGTACACCCCTAGTGGGTTTGGTTCCGAGTGGTTTTGCCCATCCGGCCTAAATGTTCATTGTTCACTCGAGACCGGGAGTGGTCTCGAGTCGGATCATTGGGGTCTCGGTTCACTTGTAACTCACACACACATATATATATATATATAATATACATACATGCAACACGTAAGAACAGATAATTCATAGATTTCATTTAATAATATACGTACACGAAATGTTACATCAAGAAGGTTGTCCGGGAAAACCCGAAGTGTCACAGTCGTGCCTAGGCAAGACTCCCTGCAGAAAAAGAAAACAACAAAAGACAAACTAACACGGGGCCGTGCCAAGTCAACATGGGCCGTGGTCAACTCTAGGATTCGCAGAATCTGAGATAGTACAGCAAGTACATTCACCATGGGGTCGTGGTCTGTCAACACGGGGCATGTTAGTACAAAGATCTGACATCTGCAGTTAATGAAGGGAGATAAATAGAAGAACACGGGGCCGTGTCAGAACTCTGTTTCCAACTATAAATAGAGGTGTTTGGTTTAAGTGAAAGGCATCCCTTTGAAAATTCCCTCTCTCACACTTGCCATCAATTCACCACCACTACAACACCAACAAACACCACCATCATCCGTCTTTCATCTTTTAGAGTGTGTAGTAGTCTCGGGATCCAAGATTGATCGTTAGAGTTCTTGTCAATCAAAGGTCAAGCTTGGCTAAATATCTTAAATCACTTGGTGAAGACAAATCTTTTATGTATTACTTTTGATTTCCAATCTTTGGCAACTTTTTATTTGGGTATGTATTAATGACTTTAATATTTAGTTTTCATATTGAAGGTGAACTTCATTTAATCATTTCTTCATGTTTTGTTGATTCATTCATTCGTGTAAGAACCCAACTTTTCGTTGTTCCTATGCTTATCGTTGTTTCATTCGTAAATGCTTGTACTCTGAGATTTGATTATTACCAAGGGTTAACTACATTTCTAAACGAATTTTCATCGCTAATTTATCACATTTAAACGCTTATTAGTTGAACGCTCATCGCAACGCAAACTCAATGAGAACTCAAAACACAGATTTATTTATATTATTTGTGTTATTTATGTGTTTACATGTTAGATATGTTATATGTGTTATATGTGTTGGTTATTCGCTTAAAACGCTCAAACGCTGACACACGCGCAACTCGATTTATCTCGCTAAAACGCAACGCAATACGACGCTTAACTACCACGCTAAAATACTTAACATACTCGAACTAATTAACGCAACCAAATGCACCAAACAAACACCCGACACGCGAGACGGGAGTCGTCGCACGAAACAGGCTACATTTGTATGAAGGCAATGGCTTCGTACGAAGGCAGGGGCTTTGTACGGAGGCAACCTGCACCATCTCACATCTCTATTAATACCTAGCTCACTCCTTTCTTCACTACTTGCTGCAAATTCGCACAAAAAGGCTCCCAACCTCCTGTCTCTCTCTTTTCCAAGTAAGATTCATTATTTTTACGTTTTACACAACGATTTCCACAACGATTTTCCACGAGTTTATCTCCGATTTCATCTAAAATTCTTTCTTTTTTACAAAAAACCTTCGTCTTTTTCATCAAAAATTCTGATTTTGCTATGGATCTCCAATTAAACGAGTGTATTGGTGTAGGATCGTTTGTTGACCCGAACGAGTCGTTCAGAGGTTGTCTCTTGCGTTTCAGATGCGGAATAATAAGAAATGCAAGTAGATATAGCTTGTTCTTCCTTCTAACTGCTTGTTTTATTGATTTGAAACGTTTTACAGCTCAATCTTCACACCGGCAGAGCTTCGGCGTGGAATTCGACAACAACTACTGAGGACCGCTCATGGCTACATCTATATATAGGCAGTTGGGTCCGCTTATGTGTCACATGACCATAAGAGCGGACCAGCTTAGTCCACATAAGCAGACCATCATGCCAAATAAGCGAACCTAGTACTCTATGACCCTATGAGCGAACCTAGCATATAAAACCTATACAGACTCCTGTTTTCTCGTATTACGTGCCCTATGCTATACAATACGATGTAAGACCTGATCCTAGACACCTAGACGCAATCAACAGATGTAGTGCACTAACAGACTCCCCCTCAGATGTTGATGGAGTCACCAATACACCTTGACTCCAAAACTATGTCTTCATATCTTCAGTCTAGATCAGTCTCTAGGCTTTCGCCTTTTTTCAATCTTCAGACTCCCCCTCTTGATTTACTGGTATTCTGTTGTTCTTCAGTAACATCTTCAGGATCTTTGTCTGGCTTTAAAACACTCTAATTCTCTTGATCAGATCTCTTGATTCCTTAAATTCATCAGTATCAACGATACACGTGATCTTCAGGATTAGAATTTGACTCTACTCATTCTTTCAGAATTGATTTTCAGGATCGAAACTTGACTCTCTTCTATCAGAGATCTTCAGATATCAAACCTTGCTACCTGCACAATCTCAACCCCGAAATAAACTTTCTTTCACAAACATTTCAAACCACTGTGCACCAACATGTGACTACTCTCATATGCACTAAACAAACATATAATCACATTAACTCAGACTTTCTCTCAAATATCTATGATGAACCACTTGAAGAAGGTTAGATTAACAAAAACAGTTAGATTTACACAAACACTCCCCCTCAAATGCTGCTCATCATGTTTAGCACTCAGAATTTTGAAAATCAGTTTTTTAACGTCAGTTGTCGAAAATCTTTTTGACTTTTTCAAAATTTAACTAAAACACACTAAAATCTTTTTGGATTTTCTGAGAGATATTACCTGACACTACTAATAAACACAGACATACAGAAAAGTAATATTTACAAACAATATTTTTGTGAGTTCGTGCAAGAGGATCATATCAGTATATGAGACAAATCACCAACACCATTAAGCTTGATTACATTTCAATTTACCTAGATTGTCAATATGTTTGTCCACTTAAATTCTCAACACAAATTTCAATTGATTCGAGATATGATATTAATGTTTTAGAGACTTAAACTTAATTGTGTATCACTCTACTTGAATATACTCCCGTATCCAGATCCCAAATATTCAGTCTTACAGGTGAGTATACCACAGCTGATATCTGTAAAGGGGTTAGGTGCGAAACCGTGAGAGCTCAGGTCAGAACTTCCGTTCAGCAGAGAGATGACGGCTCGACTTTTGGTGAGTCCCCTTTAGAGGATCTTTTGATTACAACAGTAACGACTATCAATTTTATTGTTTCATCAGCATGCTGAGGGCTGCGCTTTTTCAAGCATATGCAGAAAGTATTATCCGGGGACTAGGTCAGAACTTCCATTCAGCAGAAGTCCCGGGATAATACCCCAGATATCACTGAGTATAAAGACCTAGTATCTCAGAATATGGGACCTTTCAAACAAGATTTCGGGGGTTACCCATATATCCAAGAATAGTTACCCACGAATTAAGCAAGTTTGAATTAGGTTTATATCTCGTTTCAACTTACTAAATATGCGAAAATCTACTGACACATCCGCAGTAAGATTGTTTATCACTTTTTAACTTTACAATTCTTTAGCGTGCCGTGATAGTCCACTGATGTACTATCATTTCCTCTTTTTCGCAACAAAACTCTTTTTTGAATTTTATCATGTTTTTGGCTTTTTCAAATTTTCAAATGTTTTTGGATTTTCTGAAATTTCTACTCCCCCTAAAATGCAAACACATTTCAAAGAAAATTTGAAAATAAAAGACTCTTGACCCACTTGAAAAACATAGAAAACAATACAAACTGTACAAAAACTTGACAACTGACACTGAATCACATCAAATCGCCATTCGCTAGGCATAAACAATCAGAACTCCCCCTATCACAAACCATTTTCTCATTTAGATTTCAAAACACTTAAGTTTGTTTTAATCGAAATGACTTTTCCGGAAAATGAATTTGTGTTGTTAACAACCACTTGTAGATTTATCAATTTTAAGAACGGGGATGTAGTTCATCATCTTGTCTGTCTTTTGCCATGAATAGTAAATCAAGTACAATTTAATGTCCCTGATTTACCATTTGCATTTCAGAACCTTCTGTACCACTTGTAAAAATAAATTCTTCAAGATATAACCTAAAATACTACTTGTAAGATCAAGATTACCACTTGTAGGAATGTTACGTCTACATCATCATTTTACCAATCAGGATGCCGATTCCTGCTTCGCACTTACCGACCTGGAAGCTCCGGCGTAATCCTTCAACCTGTAAAATCCAAAACACTATTCAAATTCTTTCAAACACACTATTCAAACATTAGAAAGATGCCGATTCCTGATCCACGATATAAACTTGGGATCTCCGGCATAGTCCTTCGACTATCATGGGAAGCAGACTTCCATCCAAGTCTTCTCAGACTTGATGGCTTTCTGCTCTTGAGCAGTCGGGTTGTATGTTGCCTTTTTAGTCGCGTAAAAATCTTTAACCCCTTTAGCTCTCCCACTCAACATTTTCCCAAAAATCTTTTTAACATTCCCGTTGAATGTTTTCTCGACATCAAAATCATTCTTTTCTTTGTAGAACTGATTTGAAATCTCAGTTTTTCCAATTTTCCTTTTCACTTCTTCAAACTTCAATGACGGAAACTCTTCATCATTCACTGAAATTTTCTCTTCAACCTGTGGCTCTTCTGGATTTATGGAACCAGATTCATCGCCGACATTCACTTCACCTTTCTTTGCAACCCACACCTGGTTGTCTTTTCCTTTCTTTTTGTAAAAATTCTTTTCCGAACACTCGCCAACCTCAAATTTTGAATTTTCAAAATTTTAGGTCTATTGATTGGCATGTCAACATCAACAACTTTCTCTTTCAACTTCTGAGAAACTCCCTGTTTTGATTTGGTACTATTTGAGCAATTCCATGCAATGTGACCAGCTTCATTGCATTTATAACAGATTCTAGACTCTCTTTGATAACATATATCAGCTCCATTCTTCTTTCTCTCATCAAGAAACTCTTTATTAGACTGTTTCCAGAACGGTTTCTGCTGTTCCTCCTCAGCACTTCCACCTGACACAAATTCAAATTTTATTTTAGAATTTTTCATATTTTTATCATTTTCTGGTGGAACAAAACCAAGACCTTTCTTTTTGTAGCTACGATTCTGGTTAGGTTTCTTTTGAAAATCAGATCCAGAATTGTTGCCTCTTTTCTTATTTAAACGTTGCTGAACTCTAAAAGTGTATTTTTTAGATTTTTCAAAACTTTTCAAAACTTTTAATTCTGGAATATTAACTTCTATAAGTTTGAAAGTTTTGTTTATTAGTTCCGTTTTAATACTCATTATTGGGAACTCTTTATTGTAATATAATTTGTCCGAACTATTCAAAGTATACACAACTTCGAATGTTTCATCATTCAAATCTGCCTTTGACAATAAAAATTCTTTACTGTAAGACCGTTTATCCGACGAATTTTGACTGTTGACTGACGACTTTGACTTTCCAGACCCAGATTTCGACTCAGACTCCACATCAGTATCCAACACCTGATCGACCACCTTTTTGATTAATTCAGACTCATGATCAGTATCGGACGAGGTATACGTGACATCAATGTTATCTGGTAAAACGTCAGTTGTGTCAGTTTTAAGCTTTATATTGACTGCTTTTTCCAATTGCTCCTCATTTGGTCTCCTAGGTGAATAACCATCCCAAATCGGAGGCGGACATTTGTTGTAACTAACAGTCGATTTCTTACCACAGTCTTTCTTGTCTTTTAGCTTTTCATCTTTGAAAGCTTCCATACCTGCAACAGTTGGGTAAATACGGTCAATGAGATAATCAGAACTAGAATAACTTTGCAGTAACCGTCTAATTCTCTCATTCTCGATCTTTTCCGTCTCCAACTCTTGCTTCCACTTAGCACTCTCATCGATGTAGAAATTTATTGCTTTTTGTTTTGTCATTAAGACTGCATTCAACATCGTCAGTGCTTGTTCCCTCTCTGAGTTAGTCTTTTGAAGGCCAGTTACTGTTTTATTCAAAACATCGTAAGATTCTTTCACATAGTTGAGGTTAAACAGTAACTGCTCCTTCTTCTTCTCATACTCAGCTATGATGTCGTCTTTGACTGCACAATTCTTGCAAGCTCCCAAGCATTTCTCACATGGCTTAACAACTTCAACAATCTTCTCAACTTCAATTGTTTTAACAACTTCAACCACTTTTTCTTCTTCTTTCACAACCTCAGTAATCTTCTCAGCAACATTCTCAGCTTTTTGAATATCACCTTCAGATTCGGATTGTTGTTCTTTAGCAGCTCGTTTCTCCTCCAGTTTCTCCATTCTTTCTGCAAAATAGAAATGAAAATTTTCAGGAGATAGATGAGTTTTTGCAATATTTATATGTTTTTCTTCCTCATCATCACTGCTGCTGTGATCAGGTGATTGATCAAACTGTACAGACTTATCAGAATCACCATCTGATACATCAGAATCAAACGGTGTTTTATCAAAAACAACTTCTTTTTCTTGAACATTTTCATTTTGTACACTTTTATCAGAACTTTGTAAATCTTCATTTGAACCCTGTAAACTTTCATCTGAACTTTCTGACACTTCTCCAGAATGTTCTGAAAGTTTATCAGTACTATCTGAACTTTCATCAAATGACACAGACTTTTCATCTTCACTTTTCACAGTCTCTCCAATAGATTTCATCCAAGTAGCAAACAAATCTGGCTCCCGGACGATCTTGGCAATGAAAGCTTTAAACTCTCCCTTTTCATCCACAAACATATCCCAACTAAAACCTTCTGGTAGTTTCTCATCATCTTGATCAATAATGTGTGCTGCTGTAGCTTCAGATGATATGTAATTACTCCAGCTGAAATCTACCAAACATGCTCTCTTGGGATCTTCAATCTTTCTTCCGTGAGCTGTCTGTGGTTCTTGGGATTGACCAACTTGCTGATAGATAGCTTTGCGATAGTAATCATTTTTCCCGAATGGATTCTACGCTCCGCTAGCTTCTCTTCCTTTACACTCCCGCTTGAAATGGCCTTTCTCCCTGCATCGAAAACACGTAACTTTAGATTTATCAAAACCTAAAGTAGAAACATGTGCATCAAGAAAGTCATTTCTCCCGGTAATGGTTTTGAATTTCTCAGCTCGTCGAAGAACACTAGCAAGACACCATTTAATATCCATGAGTTCCATTTCTTCGGCGTCTATCTGATCATAATCCTCTTTGGTAAGCATAGGATTTCCGATCCGACCAGCAACAAGACCCTCATAGGATAACAGAACTGAACCCGAAGTGCCATGTGGTCTTTAGCAGTGTCTTCAGAGAAGCTTTGACCTTCTGGAAGATTAAGAGCTATGTTGCACTGAATCACATATCCGTTTCCGGTTTTTGTACTCTGAGACTGAAAACTCGTGTTTGTCTCTTTTGGATCCATACTTGGAAACGATAAAAACCCGCTGCTACTCTTGTTCGAACCCTGATCAGCTTTTTCTGATGAGTCACCAGCACTGAACGCAGTTTGTATCTTCGGACTTCTTTCAGACTCAGTAACTGGAACACTACCCCGGTAGTACATCTTCACATCTTGTTGACCACTCGGACTATTCATCCTTGTGATCTTCTGCTGCTCAAGATCCTGACTTTCTATTTTCTCAATGAACTGTGAAATAGTCAGCCCGTCATACACACCAGTATTCTTTAAAATCATCAAGTACGTTCCCCACTCTTTCTGAGGTAACGCGTCAGCCAATTTATCCACCCATTCCTCACGACCTTTTTCAACTCCCAACATCGATAACGATCGTACCAAGTGACAGTATCTCTCGATTAGCTTTTTAGTATCCTCTCCCGGCAAACTGCTAAACAAATCGAATTCTTTCTTTAACAGTGCTTTCTTGCTCTTGATCATGTTTTCACTTCCCTCGAATTTAACCTTAAGAGCATCCCATATCGACTTTGCAGTTTTGTCGTGCTGTAACAAGATGAATATATCTTCCTTTATAGCCTGCTGCAACAAACTGATCATCATTTTCTCGGCTCTATACATTGCTCGTTCTTGATCGGTAAACTCGGATATCTCTTTAATAACTTGCAAATCTGTTCGAGGCAAAGTGTACTTCTTCAATATGCATTCCCATGATCTGAGATGATTTGCCTGAACCCAGTTTTCAAACCGATCCTTCCACCCATAATACTCCTCAATGCTCATCAATCTAGGGGGCTTTTGAGTTGTTCCTGTCTCATTTTCTAAATTCATTGCTTGAGCAATTGCGGATGGAGTAGTCGCTGATGCAAACGCGTTGTAAAAATCGGAATCCATACTGACTTATAAGCGAACTAAACAGATGACAGAAAAGCGATCCAACACTGAACAAATAAGCGAACCAGATGATCACAAGGGCGAACCGTACTTTAGAGCGAACCTAATTTGGTCACAAAAGCGAACCGACCATGTACTTTGGAGCGGACTCAAAAGACTTCCTTGGAGCGAACCATTGTTTACAGATAAGCGGACCTGAAGTGTACTCTTGAGCGAACCAGAAATGAATTTGGAGCGGACCAAGCAACTAATTTCGAGCGAACCAGAAGAAAATTGGTACGAATGAGCGAACCAGCTTACTAAAACTGGATCTAAGAGCGATCCTTGATGACGTCAGTACGAGCGAACCATATTACGAACATGATTTGACCTGTTTTTAGGCTGTATTTCTGCCTGAAACTTTCAAGGGTTTGTCTAAGTATGATTATACACAATCTGTGAGCTTTTGAACGAAATTCAACCGTGAAATCTCCCAAAAATGAGAAAAGAAGGTGTAGAAGTAAGAAGAAACGATGAGAAATAGCTACAATCTGCAGAAAACCTCATCCCAAGCTCTGATACCACTTGTAGGATCGTTTGTTGACCCGAACGAGTCGTTCAGAGGTTGTCTCTTGCGTTTCAGATGCGGAATAATAAGAAATGCAAGTAGATATAGCTTGTTCTTCCTTCTAACTGCTTGTTTTATTGATTTGAAACGTTTTACAGCTCAATCTTCACACCGGCAGAGCTTCGGCGTGGAATTCGACAACAACTACTGAGGACCGCTCATGGCTACATCTATATATAGGCAGTTGGGTCCGCTTATGTGTCACATGACCATAAGAGCGGACCAGCTTAGTCCACATAAGCGGACCATCATGCCAAATAAGCGAACCTAGTACTCTATGACCCTATGAGCGAACCTAGCATATAAAACCTATACAGACTCCTGTTTTCTCGTATTACGTGCCCTATGCTATACAATACGATGTAAGACCTGATCCTAGACACCTAGACGCAATCAACAGATGTAGTGCACTAACAATTGGGCTTAGCCTTGGCTTCCCAAGATGTAGATCTGAAGATCTCGCACTCACCAAGTGTTTAATCCATCGAAAAACTATTTTAAACACGATTTTTCACTAAAACGGACCAAAACCGACATATGTTTCGTTCACTGGATAGTAAGATGAAGCGGTGTCGAAACCGTCATGAGAAAGACTCGAAAACACATCCGATTCAGACGAGCCAGGCTGGTTTGTACGAAGGCACCAACTTCGTACAGCCCAGCCTATGTTCCCACATGTGACCGAACAACTCAAAAGACCTATCCGGCTCTAAGTTTAATCAGTAGCTTGAGGCTAGAGGGATAAACACTCGATTCCCTGAAGAAAGACGCGAAGAACACTCGATTTTGAACACGGAAACAAGCCACTAGTACGAAAGCACTGGCTTCGTACGAAGGCACCCCTTCGAACAAAGGTTCTGTTTTCCACTCGACACTTCAACTCGACCTTTTCAGTACTTTGGAAGACTTATGCACTTCTGTTCCCATATGCAGGTTGATCCGGCGCTCCCTTCAATCCATTCCAGATCGTGTTTAGCTATTAAACACGCACTGTGAGTATACTCGAATGCTTTTTCGCTTTAACGCACTTTTGGGTGTTACATACATTCTATATCAAAAAAACAACTCACACAGCGCTTAAACTCTTTATAAACGCTAACTGCTCTCGCATGTTATACGTCAATCGCTGAATGTTTGTTTGCTATGTTTACCCATTGATGACTCGCCCTACCACCCTTAGCAATTATAGTACTATAGTTTGGACTCAACACCTGTTCATTCAAGGGTTGTTAAGGTTTCTCTTACTTTATGTGCTCACTGTAGGATCATTTGCATGACCAAATGAGTCGTTCAGAAGAGTTCTAATCAATACGAGAGGCAGAAACAAACGTATCGATGTTGAATCAGCTTGATTTACACACAGAATCACTTTAATCGTCTTGTATATTGATATAACAGCTTTACACAGTCTGGAGACACCTCGGCAGAGCTTTACTACCGGAATCAGAACATTACAAATGAAATGAATAAGTCCTCTATATATAGGCCAGCCATTTCGTGTGGAATGGGAATGCCCAGTTCGTGCGAAATGGACAATGTCCATTTCGTATGAAATGGCTCTTCCATTTCATGTGAAATGGCTTGTTCAGCTTAGATCCTCGTTTTCCTCGAACTACGTGACTTGATCTATCATCCTAGATACAGGACTCGATACAAGACGAAGTCGAAAGACATATGCACCAACAGACTCCCCCTTAGATGTTGATGAAGTCTTCAGTGTCGAGTCTTCGGTATGTCACATCTTCAGTCTTGATCAGTCATCGTGCTCTTCCAAAGTATCTGATAGTGTAAGCATCCTCAATCTCTTTCTTTTCCAGAATCTCAACCTGTCTCTTTACCATTCAAACACCCCCTTGAATGTTGATTTTTCAATCTTCAATCTTCTCTTTCTCTCACTCTTCAGCAACAGCAACTGGCTCGGACAGCAGGATTTGAAACTGGCTCTACCATCTTCAGACTCCCCTTTGCTAGCAGACTCCCCCTTAAGTTGTTCCGGATCGCAATCTGACATAGCTTTTCGTTCTAAGAACGTGACCTGGCTCAAACTCTGCTCAGGCTTTATGCGAAAAGTGTTCAGAAATCGAACCCTAGCTCTTTCAAAACTGTTTCCTGCACAATTCTCTACCTCAAAATAAATTTCACAAATTTAACAATTTGACAAATTTATCAACCACTTGTAGATATTGTTCAAAATGATTTAACATTTAAAATCTCTGATGATCACTTGTAAAAATATCATCTTTCCTTTTCAAACAAACTCTCCCAACCTGTTCATCATGTTTAGCACTTGAAATTTTGAAAATAAGCTTTTCAAATATCAGTTGTCGAAAATCTTTTTGTATTTTCAAATATTTAGGCTAAAAACATAGTATTTTTGGATTTTTGTTTCTAATGAAAAGCTGTAAAGAAATATTTACAAACAATATTTTTGTGAGTTTGTGTAAGAGGATCATATCAGTTTCTAAACGATTCACGTAGATTGTCAGTATACTAATCCACTTAAATTTTTACACAAAGTTCAATTGTTTCGAGATACGAGATTAGTGTTTTAAGCACTTAAACTTATTCGCGTGTCCCACCTCAGAATATACTCCCGTATCCAGACTCCTATATTCAGTCTTACAGGTGAAAGTACACTAATGATATCTGTAAACGGGTAGTGCGAGACCATGAGAGCTCAGGTTAGAACTTCCATTCAGACAAAGAGATGATGGCACATCTTTAGGTGTGTCCCGTTTGGGGATCTTTTCTTCAACAGCACATGATTAGCATTTTTGCAATGCTTCATCATTTTTTTATGCTGAGGGTGGGCTTAAAAATTTAAGCAGTGCAGAGCATTAAATGAGGACTAGGCTATTGCTCCCGCAAAATCAGAAGTCCAGGTATAATACCCCAGATATCATCACGCACAAAGACCTAGTATGTCAGAAATAGAAAGTCTTTCAAACAAGATTTCGGGGGTTACCCATATATCCGAGAGATGTTCCCCACGAGATAAGCAAGTATTTGATTTAGGTTTATATCTCGAAAAACAATCTACTGAATTAGTAAATGTGACAAATGGCAAATAACCGGTGATTCCGTACAAACTAATCACTACTTTATTTACAGAATCTCATGCATTTAGCGTAATTTAATTACGTAACTGTGTCGTAAAATAGATAACAGTGTTAGGACAAGAAAACAATGCTAAAACATATGTTGGTTTTCGTCGTATTGCGAAACAAATCAAACAATGTCCTAAAAGTGTTGGTAGAAAGTGTTGCGCACACTATTCACGGTCACACTATTCATGCCAGCAAAACCGTGAAAACAGAACGAAACAATGAAAAACGACACACGGATGACATAACTGAGTCCATTTACATAAGAAAACACTAATGAGAAAACATATCTTGCAAAAATCTAGGACTTTCCGATACAACGCCCTAAATACTAAAACGTCCATTTCGCTAAAAATATGACATTTTTAGCTCGTCCGAAACTATAATTAAGCATTTCTGGAACTTCGGAATGATGGTAATTGATGACGTATACACTAAAACACTTTGGGAATATCATGGTAGTGTCTAAAATAACAAGCTTCCGGTATTATGTCGCTATGCACATAACTAGTCCGTTATCGACCCGAAGGACTAGTAAGTGATATTTTCGCCACAAAACAACCAAACGAAGAAACTAGTTAACTAGTTAAGCCTATTTTGGGACTCGAAATCACTTCATGTATCGCTTGACAGCGGAATAACAACTTGCGGGAAATCTTCGTCGGTGCGAAATAAAAGTGTCGTTAACTAGCCGACGCCTAAACGAAAAGCGTTGAAGGTATCAAAATCCAACTTACACTAGTCTAGCAAACTAGTTAACCATATGTTGGCGCCGGAAACGCCTTGAATAAACGCTATAGCATCGATGGTAAATTAAAACCATCGCTCCCGGTACTATATTACACCTTTCACATATTACCCGGTATTGAACCGACAAGCGAACAAGTGGCATTCTTGCCATCCAAAATCAATACCCACTAAACTAGTAAACTAATTAGATTTTATTTAGAACTCTAAACTACCATTAACACCCTAATCACTCTAATTAAGCTAATCACCAAAATATCTCACATTTTAATAAATATGTCACATGTTTAAATAAAAAAATATATATAAAAGCCATTCATCCATCAACAAATCGATCAATGTGGGACCCTCCACATTTCTTGCTTGTGAAAAACAGTAAGAAAGCATGGTGGAGGTGATGCTTGTGTTGACTAAAATGCACGAAAACATCTTGTATTCAACCAACCTTACAATCTCTATTATCATTTGCAAGTTTCAAAACAAACTCCAAACACTCCTTTGCCCCCCTCTCATTCACGGCTCTAAGGAGCACACCCACATTCACCAATTTCCTCACTTAAACACTAAGTTACTAGCCTTACAACCCCATTTTAAGGTGATATAAGGAGCTACAAATCATGGAAAAGTACTAGGAGGCACTTTGGAGCATTTACATCTTCATCTTTTTCCTTAGCTTGTTTTCCTAACCTAGTGCAAAGTTGTAAGGCCACTTAACCTCCTTTCTTGCTCTTAATATTATGTAGATTATATATGTACAACTTGCCATCTTGAACTCCAAAAAAAAATTATAATAATAAAGTCTAAAACTCTAAACATAAACTAGAAAGCTCACAAAAATGATATATTACATGTTGATTATGGTGATTATTATAAACGAGTTTGTATTAGCTTGATGATTAGTGTAAAGTATGTGATTATTTAATATTATCTTGGATGAACATGTAAAATAATAATAATAACAATAATGATGATCTAAACACCAATGTGTTTAGATTTAACAAGATCATCACCCTCATGATCCATGAACGTAAACCGTAGACTTGAAAGTATTTTTTTTTTTATAAATATAACTTTTACAAGGAGATTAAATCATGATTTATATTATGGTGATTTTAAAAGTAGCCTAAACAAGTTTATTTAAATGAGTGAACTAGTTAAAGATCATGAGAACTATTGTTAGTTTTAATGATTTTGTTAAAGTATATAAAAAGGTGATGTGATTTTTAGAGGCTTTTGTTAAAAATATATTTATAAGGTTCATGGAAAATGAAGGTGTTTAGGGTGATATATATATGCAAAGTTGATTTTAAAACTTGATTTGAAGATTGATTATGATTATGGGTTTAAACATGAATTAAAGTCGTTTTAAAAACGTGGGAAAACGCCATAGTTTAGGGGAAACTATGGCGAAATTTTCTAAAAATCTAATCGCGATTAAAAATGGGGTTAAAAAGGGATTAACAAAGTTAAACGCGATTAGTGGTCTTAAAACGTCATTATGGAAGCTTTGATGAGCATAGTTAAGCCTCAAATATTCAAGAGTTCTTATGAGCTTAAACATATATTTTCACAAAAATAAAATGGTGAAAATAATAATAATGTATAATATAATTTTTGACAATTATATATTTTGGAAACTTACTAGGTATATGTATTTTGTGCTATGTGTATGTACTTAGATACATTTAGGGTGATCAAAATAATACACACATGAAACCAAAAAATATTTGTAAGAAACAAATATAAAATGGCACAAAAAGAATACGTATACATGTTTCCCAAAGAAATGCGACGAAAATGGACATAAATAAATCCTAAAACATATTGTGTCCATAAGCAAATAAACGGGCGAACAAACGAGACGGACAACGGACAAGCTAGAAAGCGTATTTCCTAGAAGTAAAAATATCTCTAACAGACAAAGTAAGACATTTTTAGGCGTCTAGCGGATAATTATGAATATCACCGTTAACAAAACCTGGAAAGTTGAAAAATGCAAAAATGCAAGGCTAATAAAATGAACTCATAAAAACACTTGGGCTAGAGCCTAATGATAAATTATTTGGATTAGGCCCAAATTACTAAAATATTTGGGCTAGGGCCCAATGCTAGATTATTTGGGTTAGGCCCAAATTACTAAAATATTTGGGATATGGCCCGATGCTAGATTATTTGGGGTTAGGCCCAAATTACTAAAATATTTGGGCTTTGGCCCAATGCTAGATTATTTGGGTTAGGCCCAAATTTCTAAACTATTTGGGTTAGGGCCCAATGCTAGAATCTTTGGGTTAGGCCCAAATTGCTAAAGAACATGTGTTAAGCCCAATGACATAGGTTAGGCCCAATGACACGCGTGCGAAGCACGAATGCATGTACATGGCGAAGCCGTTCGTATATAATTCAATACTTATAAAATATATGTAAGCACTTATAAAATCTATACACATAACAAGTGAACGAACAAACTACCAACACTCTAAAATACAAAGTTGTTACAAAATGACAAGTGAAAACACAATAAGAGTTCAAGATGAACAACTTGTACGAGGTCTGATAAGACCTAGTGTCTAATAAAGTTAGTACACATGTAGGTTAATCACACGTACGGACGCTCACTACGGTATTACATACAGGAACGCAAACTTGTGAGTTCATGTCCCTCCTTTCACTGATTTCAATGTTTTGTTTTCAAAAACATCGAGGGGAAATACATGCTAAAACTATTGGTATGTTAGTTACGGAGGAGAAGATAACATGATCAATGTGCATAAGTAGGATGATAACATTAGTAACCATTAATCACATAGTGACCAAGGTGCAAAAGGTATAGATCTATTGGGCTTGAGGCACGCCCCACTCCTAGTTGTTAACCGTGGAGTGCTTTTGTGATCCCAAATGATAACAAAGTGTTCTCGGTTTGGTTATTTACTTATGGTACATTATGTCAGGGGCTCGCTACCCACTGATAGATCCTTAACAGACTCCATGAATGAATCAGAACATAACATGATTACAAGATTTCATTTTCATGAATACTACGATTACAAGATTTCATTTTCATGAATTCTGCGATACCAAGATTTCATTTTCATGAATACTACGATTATAGGATTTCATTTTCATGAATACTACGATTACAAGATTTCATTTTCATGAATACTACGATTACAAGATCTTATTTTCATGAATACTACGATTACAAGATTTCATTTTCATGAATACTATGATTACAAGATCTCATTTTCATGAATACTACGATTACAAGATTTCATTTTCATGAATACCACGATTACATATGATAACAAAAACTGCATGAACTCGCTCAACTTTTGTTGACTTTTTAAAACTACATGTATTTCAGGAAACAAGTCTTGAGCCGGTGATACATGATTGGATGCAATGATTACCTTTCTTACGTCACACGCAACACGCTTCCGCAACTAGCAGGGTGTGACAGATTGGTATCAGAGCTCCGATTGTAGTGAACCGGGGAAAAACTTTTATTAAAGTTTGGTCTACAATCACTATGGGCTCTCACATGAAAACAAACTTGATAGCATTACAAAAAGGATTTCAAAAGTATGACAAAATGACAAAAGGTTTTCATTGTGTCACCATAACATGAGGATCTATCACGCGAGCTCAATCATAAGTAACTGATTTGGTTCAATATATGTTTAGTCTATAAGGAATAGACTTGAAAACACTAAGGCTTACATGTGAAACATGAGATTTAGTGATTAGTTATATATATAAAATATATTTATATATGTGTTGTATGGAATATTTGCCATGAATGAAAATACCTTCGACTATGAATTCTATTATTACACTTAACTCACTCGATGAGAATGACGACCTCGCGTCTATTACAAAGCTTTTGGCGGAAGTGGTCACTAATCGAGTCCCTAAAGCATTGATTCCATGGAAGATGGTTGCTTTCCTCGGGCAGTATATGTCTAGCTTCGGTTGTGACGGCGAGGCGGAGGTGGCAGCCTTGGACAACAACTCTACTAGAGGGAAGAGGTCCCTGATATTCATAAAGGTCATGATTGATTACATTCTTGTTAAGGAAAGGAAAATGAGGTATTCATCTTGAAGGTGCCCCTCCAGTGGTTATTATTACGAATTCTTTTTAGACTAACGTTGTGCCCTTTCACGAATAACGACAAGGGGCATTGGCACGTGGACCAGCACGAAGGTCCCTTCTAGGTTGAAGGTATGTAGACAATAGACTCCTCTCTCTGACTGATCATCGGCTTTGAACGAGAGACACTGGGGTGACCATGCAAGAAAATTTATTATTATGGGGGCCCACGTAATAACAACTTGTAGTGCATGGGAATCCTGGTGGGCTCTGCGGGTCAAACCAGGAGATCACTATCCATTCGAAGTTCTTAAGTTGTTCAAATTTCTATCTAGTAGAACACTAACCGGAATGGTTACTATAACACTCTACGATACAGGAAGACTACACGTATTGTTTGCACTTAACATTCGATCTATAACACGAGTCGTCTGAGACTAGTCATCGAAAGCAAACAAAACTCGTTAGCCACTCATGGAGGATTTTTTCCTCAACATTCTCGAAATTCTTGTACATGGGCTGGTTCTTTGGTGTCTATGACACCTTACCTTATCTTAGTTACCGGAGATGATTACATTAAACTCTGTCGTTTGATATTTGTCTTATTCCAAGGGATACTATGGCATGAGCCAAGCTACAACCCCTTCATTGTATTATTCGACATCTATGGGAATTATAACAATTTTGTCGAAGCTCGTGGAGCTCAAGGAGTATCAACGTATTCGTCACACGGGCTAGTGCGGCGAAGGATTTTTCCTACTTTGGGTGATCGAGATCCAAGAAGTATGGGATACACGTTGTAAAAATTGGAGACGACCGTTTGGTTTCTCCTCCTCAATGAATTACCTCTTTTCCCACTTAGGCATATGGCCAATACATGCAAGGGGTACTACGCATTCTGTATTACGATTATTCAGGATATCATTGTTTCAAAACATGTATGAACAATGCGACCTTGAGGTTTCCATGATCAATTGCATTCTAAATTCTTAGACACATGGTAGGCTATATCTGTCCGAATACAAGTCTAGATCCTTTGATACTATGTATCAAAAATAACATGGCGCCGAAAAGAAAATCTACGCCCAAAAGGGGCAGTTAATCAACACCCTACTGTTAAAGACGAACTAGAATTTTTATGGAACAACATGAGATTGCGAAAATTGCACAACATGAGGTTGTTGAGTCGACACTAGTAATGGTACTGATGGTACCGATAATTTAAGTGTTTCACGTTCCGGCGGGATGAGGACAAGTGGCAACGCCACATTGGAGATGCAATCACACCAGATCTTAATCCTAAGGCTTTTCCGGATTATAAGCCGCGAGATCTCATTGATACGAGAGGTGCGGTAAGTCCTGTCCACTAAGTAAAGACAAGGAAGTCAGTTAACCGTGCTAGTAAATGTACTTCTAAGTAAACGATTTGGTAAATGAATAGTCATCTGTTGAGGGAGATGGTAACTTGGTGGAATCTCCAAGTGCAAACTATAGGGAGTAATACAACAAAGAGGTTATTGTGGGAAGACCTCAAGGATCTTACGCGAGAATAGTATTGCTTGCTAGTGGTAAATTCCAAGATTGGGAACCGAACTCTAGAACTCGATTATGATCAGAGCAAACGTAGCTGGTTACCCCCGACGCCTCTACGATCTCTCAAGGATTGTTGCATACTGGATAACACCCGAATCCAAACGCACTGAGCGCTACATTTGGGGTTTAGCTCTAAGTTATGAAGCTGGCATCAAAGAGTACGCTAATAACTTGCCAAAAATTCTGAGTGAGATAAGTGAAACTCTCACCATGAGGGCATTGCAAAAGTGCCAAGAGTAATAGTGTGGTGAGACTGGACACAAAACGGAAACTAATGAGTTAGTTATATTCAAAAATGAATGAGGAGGTTTAACTGTGGCAAAGAGATCACTACGAGAATGGATGGTTAAGGATGAATCAAGCTAGTGAGTAAGCAAGTCTAGGGGTACGCTCTACTCTACAACCATCATGTATCAATTCTTTGGATACCAACGTCGGCTTAACTTAGTGTCTTTAGATACCAAGCATATACACGAATTAGAGTCATGTAGGTTAAACATGTCTTGCTCTATCAAGTTAGCTAATGAGGAATTAGCGAAGTCATGGTGAAGTCATTAAGGGTCACCGATACGTTCCTATCAACCGACCCGTTGCATCCGTGTTGTTTAACACCAGTGTCGGTATTAGCTTCATCCCCATAAAATTCAAAGTATGCTTGGCCGAGTCAAGTAAACAAGACGTCCTCCCATTCAATAGGATTGACCAATGGTAAATTAGTCAAGTCAGGAAAGACATCAAAGGATGCACACTCGAACTTGGAGCACGAAAATTCAGTAACGACTTTTCACTCACTGAATTAGGTTGTTACGACTTAACTTCTGGCATAGACTGGTTGGCCGACAACCGAGCAGAAGTAGTTGTGCTGCAAAAACTATTATTCTTTTTCCCCTTGTCTGACGAGAGAACATCTTTTGGTGCACGGAGAGAAACACGACACACGGCTGCTGACCAACAACTGTATGAAGGCTCGGAAGAGTCTGAGAATAGGATGCATTGCCTTTCTTGTCCATGTGGTCGACAAAAAGGCCAAGTAGCACAAGGTGGAGGACATCCCTGTGGTAAGGGAATACCTTGAAGTCTTTCCAGAAGACTTGCCGGGACTACCTCCGCAGCGACAAGTCGAATTCAGTATCGATCTTGTGCCAGGAGCTGCACCGGTGGCGAAAGCTTCATATAGACTCGCACCCTCGGAGATGCAGGAATTATCTACTCAGCTTCAGGAATTGTTTTACAAAGGATTCAATAGACCGAGTTTCTCACCTTGGGGAGCTCCGTGCTATTTGTCAAGAAGAAAGACGGAACCTTTCGGATGTGTATAGATTACCGAGAACTGAACAAGTTAACCATAAAGAACCGGTATCCTTTACCAAGGATTGACGACTTGTTCGATCAGTTACAAGGTTCTAGCTTCTATTCCAAAATTGATCTAAGATCCGGACACCATCAGCTGAAGATCCAAGAGGAAAGCATTCGTATGACAATGTTTAGGACTCGCTATGGGTATTACGAGTTCCTTGTTATGCCTTTCGGCTTAACAAACGCTCCCGCCATATTTATGGATTTGATGAATCGTGTATGTAAACCTTACCTCGATAAGTTCGTGATCGTATTCATTGATGACATTTTAATATACCCGCGAACAGAGGCGGGACACGAACAACACTTGAGAACTATTCTGGAGTTGCTTAAGAAAGAACAATTGTATGCCAAGTTCTCAAAATGCGAATTTTGGATTCGCGAGGTGCAATTTTTCGGTCATGTGGTGAACGAGAATGGAATACATGTTGATCCATCTAAGATAGAGGCCATAAAGAACTGGAACACTCCAATGACCCCAACAGAAGTAAGACAATTTCTGGGTTTAGCGGGATACTATCGAAGATTCATTGAGAATTTTGCTAAAATTTCTCAACCACTAAACTCACTCACTAAAAAGGATAAAAAGCTCGATTAGGGTGAAAAACAAGAAATGGCATTCCAAACACTCAAAGATAAACTATGCCAAGCGCCAATCTTATCGCTCCCTGACGGTACCGATGACTTTGTGGTGTATTGTGATGCATCGCATCAAGGCTTGGGTTGCGTGTTAATGCAACACGAACAAGTCAACGCGTACGCGTCATGACAGTTAAGAATTCATGAGAAAAACGATACCACCCATGACCTAGCATTAGGTGCGGTGGTGTTTGCTTTAAAGATTTGGCGTCATTACCTCTATGGTACTAAGTGTACCATATTCCCCGATCATAAAAGTCTTCAACACATATTCGATCAAAAGGAACTAAACATGCGCCAACGGCGATGGGTATAATTGTTGAACGACTATGATCGTGAAATCAAGTACCATCCGGGCAAAGCAAACGTTGTGGCAGACGCTTTGAGCCGGAAAGAGCGAGTCAAAACATTACGAGTACGAGCTTTAGAGTTGACAATTCAAACGGACTTTACTACTCGAGTGCACGATGCACAACAAGAAACTTTAGAGCCGGAAGACATTCAAGTAGAATCCTTGTGGGGATTGGAAAAACAAAGGGAAACGAACAAAGATGACACTTTAAATTTCATGGGATGGATCTGGATTCCATATGTTGGCGGTCTACAAGACTCGGTGCTGGATGAAGCACACAAGTCAAGATATTCAATACATCCAGGATCCGATAAAATATGGCAAGACTTAAAAGAATACTACTGGTGGCCTAATCTCAAGGGAGATATTGCGACTTATGTTGGGGAATGCCTAACTTGTGCAAAGGTCAAGGCCGATTTTCAAAAGCCGTCTGGCTTATTACAGTAACCCGAGATTCCCATTTGGAAATGGGAACAGATATCAATGGATTTCATCACAGAACTGCCACAGACCTCTCGAGGTCATGACATGATTTGGGTTATCATTGGTAAATCAACCAAGTCAGCTCACCTCTTACCGATTTGCGAGAAAGCTAGTACCGAGGAGTTAGCTGAACTCTACCTTAGAAAGATTGTGGCACGTCATGGAGTGTATGTTCCAATAATCTCTGACCGAGATGGTCGCTTTATGTCAAGGAATTGACAATCAATTCAAGCATCATCTAGATCTCGTTTAGATCTAAGCACAACATTTCATCCATAAACCGATGGACAAAGCGAACGAACCATCCAAACATTGGAGGACATGCTTCGTGCCTGTGTAATGAATTTAGGCGGAAACTGGGATACTCATTTACCTTGGCTAGAGTTCTCTTATAACAACAGTTATCACATGAGTAGTAAAGCCGCCCCGTTCGAAGTATTATGTGACGAAAATGCAGATTTCCGCTAAGTTGGGCGGAAGTCGGTGACAAACAACTTATTAGCCCCGAACTAGTCCAAGAGACTACTGACAAGATATCAACAATACGAGACCGTATCAAAGCAACTCGTGATAGACGAAAGAGCTACGATGACAGAAGACGTAAACCATTATCCTTCGAGGTCGGAGACAAAGTCTTACTGAAAATCTCGCCCTGGAAAGGCGTAACTAGATTCGGGAAATGCGGAGAACTAAACCCAAAATACATTGGGCCTTTTGAAATCCTGGCAAAGGTTGGTACTGTTGCTTACAAGCTAAAGTTGCTAGAAGAACTCAATAACGTACACGACACATTTCACGTGTTGAATCTTAAAGAAAAGTTCAACCACCGAAAACAGTTATTATCCTAGCGGATGAAATTCACGTAGACGACAAACTCCAGTTTACTAAAGAACCTGTCGTGGTTATGGACTGGAAAGCCCATAAGACAAGGAGAAGTCGTATTAAACTAGTAAAGATCCGCTGGAACTACGTCACGAACCCGAATATACATGGGAACGTGAAGATCAAATGAAGACAAAGTATCCCCACCTGTTTGAAAAGACTCCTGCAAAGGATAACTCAACGTGAATTTCGGGACGAAATTCTTTTTAACAGGGGGAGAATGTGACAAATGGCAAATAACCGGTGATTCCGTACAAACTAATCACTACTTTATTTACAGAATCTCATGCATTTAGCGTAATTTAAATACGTAACTGTGTCGTAAAATAGATAACAGTGTTAGGACAAGAAAACAATGCTAAAACATATGTTGGTTTTCGTCCTATTGCGAAACAAATCAAACAATGTCCTAAAAGTGTTGGTAGAAAGTGTTGCGCACACTATTCACGGTCACACTATTCATGCCAGCAAAACCGTGAAAACAGAACGAAACAATGAAAAACGACACACGGATGACATAACTGAGTCCATTTACATAAGAAAACACTAATGAGAAAACATATCTTGCAAAAATCTAGGACTTTCCGATACAACGCCCTAAATACTAAAACGTCCATTTCGCTAAAAATATGACATTTTTAGCTCGTCCGAAACTATAATTAAGCATTTCTGGAACTTCGGAATGATGGTAATTGATGACGTATACACTAAAACACTTTGGGAATATCGTGGTAGTGTCTAAAATAACAAGCTTCCGGTATTATGTCGCTATGCACATAACTACTCCGTTATCGACCCGAAGGACTAGTAAGTGATATTTTCGCCACAAAACAACCAAACGAAGAAACTAGTGAACTAGTTAAGCCTATTTTGGGACTCGAAATCACTTCATGTATCGCTTGACAGCGGAATAACAACTTGCGGGAAATCTTCGTCGGTGCGAAATAAAAGTGTCGTTAACTAGCCGACGCCTAAACGAAAAGCGTTGAAGGTATCAAAATCCAACTTACACTAGTCTAGCAAACTAGTTAACCATATGTTGGCGCCGGAAACGCCTTGAATAAACGCTATAGCATCGATGGTAAATTAAAACCATCGCTCCCGGTACTATATTACACCTTTCACATATTACCCGGTATCGAACCGACGAGCGAACAAGTGGCATTCTTGCCATCCAAAATCAATACCCACTAAACTAGTAAACTAATTAGATTTTATTTAGAACTCTAAACTACCATTAACACCCTAATCACTCTAATTAAGCTAATCACCAAAATATCTCACATTTTAATAAATATGTCACATGTTTAAATAAAAAAAATATATATAAAAGCCATTCATCCATCAACAAATCGATCAATGTGGGACCCTCCACATTTCTTGCTTGTGAAAAACAGTAAGAAAGCATGGTGGAGGTGATGCTTGTGTTGACTAAAATGCACGAAAACATCTTGTATTCAACCAACCTTACAATCTCTATTATCATTTGCAAGTTTCAAAACAAACTCCAAACACTCCTTTGCCCCCCTCTCATTCACGGCTCTAAGGAGCACACCCACATTCACCAATTTCCTCACTTAAACACTAAGTTACTAGCCTTACAACCCCATTTTAAGGTGATATAAGGAGCTACAAATCATGGAAAAGTACTAGGAGGCACTTTGGAGCATTTACATCTTCATCTTTTTCCTTAGCTTGTTTTCCTAACCTAGTGCAAAGTTGTAAGGCCACTTAACCTCCTTTCTTGCTCTTAATATTATGTAGATTATATATGTACAACTTGCCATCTTGAACTCCAAAAAAAAATTATAATAATAATAGTCTAAAACTCTAAACATAAACTAGAAAGCTCACAAAAATGATATATTACATGTTGATTATGGTGATTATTATAAACGAGTTTGTATTAGCTTGATGATTAGTGTAAAGTATGTGATTATTTAATATTATCTTGGATGAACATGTAAAATAATAATAATAACAATAATGATGATCTAAACACCAATGTGTTTAGATTTAACAAGATCATCACCCTCATGATCCATGAACGTAAACCGTAGACTTGAAAGTATTTTTTTTTATAAATATAACTTTTACAAGGAGATTAAATCATGATTTATATTATGGTGATTTTAAAAGTAGCCTAAACAAGTTTATTTAAATGAGTGAACTAGTTAAAGATCATGAGAACTATTGTTAGTTTTAATGATTTTGTTAACGTATATAAAAAGGTGATGTGATTTTTAGAGGCTTTTGTTAAAAATATATTTATAAGGTTCATGGAAAATGAAGGTGTTTAGGGTGATATATATATGCAAAGTTGATTTTAAAACTTGATTTGAAGATTGATTATGATTATGGGTTTAAACATGAATTAAAGTCGTTTTAAAAACGTGGGAAAACGCCATAGTTTAGGGGAAACTATGGTGAAATTTTCTAAAAATCTAATCGCGATTAAAAATGGGGTTAAAAGGGGATTAACAAAGTTAAACGCGATTAGTGGTCTTAAAACGTCATTATGGAAGCTTTGATGAGCATAGTTAAGCCTCAAATATTCAAGAGTTCTTATGAGCTTAAACATATATTTTCACAAAAATAAAATGGTGAAAATAATAATAATGTATAATATAATTTTTGACAATTATATATTTTGGAAACTTACTAGGTATATGTATTTTGTGCTATGTGTATGTACTTAGATACATTTAGGGTGATCAAAATAATACACACATGAAACCAAAAAATATTTGTAAGAAACAAATATAAAATGGCACAAAAAGAATACGTATACATGTTTCCCAAAGAAATGCGACGAAAATGGACATAAATAAATCCTAAAACATATTGTGTCCATAAGCAAATAAACGGGCGAACAAACGAGACAGACAACGGACAAGCTAGAAGGCGTATTTCCTAGAAGTAAAAATATCTCTAACAGACAAAGTAAGACATTTTTAGGCGGCTAGCGGATAATTATGAATATGACCGTTAACAAAACCTGGAAAGTTGAAAAATGCAAAAATGCAAGGCTAATAAAATGAACTCATAAAAACACTTGGGCTAGAGCCTAATGATAAATTATTTGGATTAGGCCCAAATTACTAAAATATTTGGGCTAGGGCCCAATGCTAGATTATTTGGGTTAGGCCCAAATTACTAAAATATTTGGGATATGGCCCGATGCTAGATTATTTGGGGTTAGGCCCAAATTACTAAAATATTTGGGCTTTGGCCCAATGCTAGATTATTTGGGTTAGGCCCAAATTTCTAAACTATTTGGGTTAGGGCCCAATGCTAGAATCTTTGGGTTAGGCCCAAATTGCTAAAGAACATGTGTTAAGCCCAATGACATAGGTTAGGCCCAATGACACGCGTGCGAAGCACGAATGCATGTACATGGCGAAGCCGTTCGTATATAATTCAATACTTATAAAATATATGTAAGCACTTATAAAATCTATACACATAACAAGTGAACGAACAAACTACCAACACTCTAAAATACAAAGTTGTTACAAAATGACAAGTGAAAACACAATAAGAGTTCAAGATGAACAACTTGTACGAGGTCTGATAAAACCTAGTGTCTAATAAAGTTAGTACACATGTAGGTTAATCACACGTACGGACGCTCACTACGGTATTATATACAGGAACGCAAACTTGTGAGTTCATGTCCCTCCTTTCACTGATTTCAATGTTTTGTTTTCAAAAACATCGAGGGGAAATACATGCTAAAACTATTGGTATGTTAGTTACGGAGGAGAAGATAACATGATCAATGTGCATAAGTAGGATGATAACATTAGTAACCATTAATCACATAGTGACCAAGGTGCAAAAGGTATAGATCTATTGGGCTTGAGGCACGCCCCACTCCTAGTTGTTAACCGTGGAGTGCTTTTGTGATCCCAAATGATAACAAAGTGTTCTCGGTTTGGTTATTTACTTATGGTACATTATGTCAGGGGCTCGCTACCCACTGATAGATCCTTAACAGACTCCATGAATGAATCAGAACATACCATGATTACAAGATTTCATTTTCATGAATACTACGATTACAAGATTTCATTTTCATGAATTTTGCGATACCAAGATTTCATTTTCATGAATACTACGATTATAGGATTTCATTTTCATGAATACTACGATTACAAGATTTCATTTTCATGAATACTACGATTACAAGATCTTATTTTCATGAATACTACGATTACAAGATTTCATTTTCATGAATACTATGATTACAAGATCTCATTTTCATGAATACTACGATTACAAGATTTCATTTTCATGAATACTATGATTACATATGATAACAAAAACTGCATGAACTCGCTCAACTTTTGTTGACTTTTTAAAACTACATGTATTTCAGGAAACAAGTCTTGAGCAGGTGATACATGATTGGATGCAATGATTACCTTTCTTACGTCACACGCAACACGCTTCCGCAACTAGCAGGGTGTGACAGTAAAAACCTACTGACATGTCATCAGTGAGACCGTTTATCACTTTTTGAATTTCCAAATCTTTAGCGTGCTGTGATAGTCCACTGATGTACTATCATTTCCTCTTTTTCACAACGAAACTCGTTTTTTTATACTCAATGTTTTTTGGATTTTGGGATTTTATCATGTTTTTGGATTTTTCAAATTTTCGAAATTTCTAAAATTTTTACTCCCCCTAAAATCAAAAACATGTTTCAATTTTTGATTTTCAAGGAAAATTTGAAAAGAAACTTTACAAATAAACTGACAAACTGATTCGAATTGCTTCAATTCTCCATCCACTTGGCATAAACAATCAGAACTCCCCCTGACAACAAACTATTTTCCCATTATGATTTCAAAACACTTAAGTTTGTTTTAATCAAAATGGTTTTTCTGGAAAATAAGTTTTGTTGATTTCACTTGTAAGATCGGGGATAAAAATCATCACTTTGTTTTCTCAACCTCTTGAATGAAAGTTAAATCAAGTTCAACTTAATGACCTTGATTAACCACTTGTAGGTGAAAACCTCTTTTTTAACCACTTGTAGGTTTACTTCAACAATACGACTTGAAAATCAAAATATAACAATTTTGAATTTTGAGAAAGATGCCGATTCATGCTCCACGATTACCAACTTGGGAGCTCCGGCAAGTCCTCACTTGTCAAATTTTAACAATTTTCAAAACAATTTTAAGAATGATGCCGATTCATGCTCCACGATTACCAACATGGGAGCTCCGACAAGTCAGGATTTTAAGTAATAAATGCTGTCACCCAAGCCTGACCGGCCTTGGGTGATTGTAAATCATCTTTAACCCACCATCTTTTTTATTTATAAAACTCTTTTGCTCCTTTCACCTTCCCATCGACCATCTTCCCAAAAATATGTTTTACTTTTCCATTAAACGCCCTTTCAGCATCAAATTCTTCCTTACCAGAGAATAATTGATCTGAAATCTCAATCTTTCCAACTTTTGATTTCAAATTATCTTTTGACAATGGCGGAAAGTTTTCATCGTTCATTTCCGGAACTGAATTCTTATTACTTTTCACAACAAATGACTCCTCGGACTTTAACGAGTCAGATTCATTGTCAGAACTAGTTTCAGATTTAACAACCCATTTTTGTTTGTTCAAATCGACTTTTCTTTTGTAAAAACGGTTTGAACTTTCACCAATTTCGAAAGTCAAATTTTTTAACTCTTTCAATTTTTCAATTGGTTGATTTGTTTTATCAAGATATGTTTTTATTAATTCTGAGTTTGAAGAAACTCCCTGTTTGTGTTGGTTGGCTTTAGGCAGTTCCAGGCAATGTGTCCAACCTTTTGGCATTTGTAACAGGTTCTTCTTTCAACTCTTTGTTCAGAGTTCATCATCATATTCTTTTTCTTCTCAGCAAGAAACTCTTTGTTTGACTGTCTCCAGAATGGTTTCTTCTCTTCTTCTTCTGAACTTCTTCCTGAAACAAATTTAGTTTTTGTTTTATAAGTTTTCTCATTTTTATGATTTTCTGGGGGAATGAAACCTAAACCCTTCTTTTTGAAATTACTGTTATGGTTTGGTTTCTTTTGAAAACCAGAACCAGAACTGTAACATTTTTTCTTGTTCAATTTTTGTTGAACCCTTGAAGTGTATTTTTTAGGTTTTTCGTTAAGATTTACATCTTTTATTTCAGGAATATTAATTTCTGTTAATTTGAAAACCTTGTTGATCATTTCAGTTTTGACACATTTTATTGGAAATTCTTCATCAGAATATAATTTGTCAGAATCATTCAAAGTATATGCTACTTTAAATGTTTCGTTTTTCAAATTATTTTTCGACATCAGAAATTTTTTATTGTAAACCCGTTTGACCGGTGAACTCGGACTCTTGTCTGATGAACTCGAACTTTCAGATTTAGACTCCAACTTTGACTCTTCATCCATATCCAACACCTGATCGACCATTTTCTTTAATAACTCTGACTCATGATCAGTGTCAGACGCTATGAATGTGACGTCAGTGTTGTGTGGTAACTCATCAATGGTTTCAGACTTTAATTTTATGTTGACTGCTTTTTTAATTGCTCCTCATTTGGTTTTCTGGGAGAATAACTTTCCCAGATCGGAGGCGGACACTTGTTATAATTTGCACTTTGTTTCTTACCAGTATTCTTATCTTCTGTCTTTTTATCTTGAAATGCTTCAAAACCTACAACAGTTGGATAAATTCTATCAATCAAATAATCAGAACTTGAATAACTTTGCAGTAATCGTCTGATTCTTTCATTCTCAATCTTCTCAGTCTCCAACTCCTGCTTCAGCTTTGCACAACCTTCAATATACTCATTGATGCTTAGTCATTAATGTTGAACTCATCATCGTTTCAGCAGCTCCCATTTCTAGGTTTGTCTTGTTCAAACTATCAACCGTTCTGTTCAACACATCATATGATTCTTTTACATACTTAACATCAAACAGCAGCTTTTCTTTCAACTTGTCTAGTTCACCATGCTTCTTGTCGTTCTCTTCACAATGTTTGCATGATTCCAAACATTTCAGACAAGGTTTTGTGACCTCAACGATCTTTTCAACTTCGATAATCTTTTCAACTTCGACTATCTTTTCAACTTCAACAATTTTCTCAACTATTTTCTCAATCACCTTTTCAGTCATTGGTTCTTCATCAAATTCTATTTTTAATTCACTCTCTTCAACATTGGCTTTCACTGTTGGTTTTTCTGCCACTTTTGCTATCTCAGCTTCCATTTTTGTCTTTTCTTCTGCAATCCTTCTTGCTTCCAATTCTCTCTTCAATCTGGCAGCCTTTTTCTCATTCAACATCTCGATCTTATCTGCAAAAAACAAATTAAAACTGAATGGGCCTAAACTTTTTCTACCATTATTAATATATTCTTCCTCATCATCAGTATCTTCATCACTTTCCGATGATTTGAAAATCTTCACTCTTTTTGGCTTAGATTTGACTAACTCTTCTTCCAAGATTCGAGCAACAAATGCTGAATCAGCCGGAATGTATTTGTCCCAGCTAAAACCCTCTGCCACTCTTTCATCATCTTGATTTACAAGATAAGCTTTCTTCTTTCCATCTTCAATAGCACGGGATGATGACGTTGTTGAGCAATCTGATGATAAATTGCTTTTCTATGATAATCATTGTTTCCAAACGGATCTTGTCTTCTGGTTGCTTCTTTGTTTGTGCACTCTCGTTTAAAATGCCCCTTTTCTCGGAAACGAAAACACGTAACCTTAGATTTATCAAACCTTAACGGAGATGTAGCAGCATCACGAAGATCATCTCTACCCGTGATTTGTTTGAATTTTTCTGCTCTTCTTACAGCACTGGCTAAACACCACTTGAGGTCCATCAGCTCAAGTTCCCCAGGATCAATCTGGTCATAATCCTCCTTAGTAAGCATCAGATTTCCAATTCTTCCAGAAACTAAGCTTTCGTAATATTCTAACATAGTAACAAGTGATGCCATGTGTTGCTTAGCCATTTCTGGAGAGAGATTTTGACCATTTTGAATGTTTAATGTCACATTGCATTGCAGATTTGTTGAACTTTATCATTGAGAACTTGGTGTTGAGAAATTTGGATCAAAGGTTGAATAAGATGAAGAATATCCACCACTCTGAGTTGTGGTGCTAACATTTGTTCCGGAAGTACCATCTGCACTAAAAGCAGTCTGAATCTTTGGACTCGGAGTAGTCTTAACTCTGCTTCCTCTATAGTATAAACTCTCATCTTGTTGAGCACTTGGATTGTTCATTATAGCAGTTTTCTGAACATCTAATTCATGTTCTTCAATCTTCTGAATGAACTTACACAAATTCATGCTTTCAGATTTTCTCATATGTTTTAAAATCAACAGATATGTTCCCCATTTGTCTTGTGGTAATGCATCAGATAACTTGTCAACCCATTCATCATCTTCTTTTTTTTTTATCTCCAATCTTTTCATTTCCTGGACAAGATGACAATATCTATCGATGGTCTTCTTAGTTGTTTCACCTTTACTAGCTGTAAACATATCAAAAGATTTCTTTAATAATGCACGTTTATTTTTTATCATATCAGCACTTCCCTTAAACTTTTGAATCAATGCCAACCAAATTGATCTAGCAGTGTCCTCATGTTGAAGCAAAACAAAGATATCTTCTTTTACCGCTTGTTGGAGAATGCTAATCATCATTTTCTCACTGGTGTATTTTAACTTTTCATTTGCTGAATAGTCACTTAAAGGTTTTTCATTTCCACGGTCACCTTTTGGTTTTTCGTAATCTTTGTCTAACGAAACCCATGCATCAAACTTATAAGCTTGCACCCAAGTTTCAAAACGGTTTTGCCATCCTTTAAAATCCCCGATGTACATAAGCTTTGGAGGCTTTTGAGACGTTCCCGTTTCATTTTCAATTTCAAGAGTTTCGGCAACTATAATTGGAGCAGCTGGAGCGGTAGCAAACGCATTATAAAACTCTTCATCCATGTTTTGGTGTTGAAAATTCACAAAATCACAATGTTCAAGCGAATTGGAAGTTCAAACGAAATGGATTTGATGCGAAATGGCTCTTTTCAAATGAACTGGATCTTTGATGCGAAATGGCCTTGGTGCGAATTGGATTTTGATGCGAAATGGCATACCTTTCAAACGAAATGAGTCCAATCTAACCAATCCGTGGGAAACGGGATTCAAACTAGTCAATCCGTGCGAAATGAAGTTCAAACTAACCAATCCGTGCGAAATGGAAGTCTGATTCACATGAAATGGACCATTTCGTATGAAATGATGCTGATGTCACACGAACGGGCTGTTTTTGTCAAAATTGATCAGGTTTTAGTTCGAATTAAGGTCTAATTCTTTCAAGGATTGATTAAAACTATGTTTTGCATGTTATATGTGAAAATCAGTCCATTTTAACCTTGAAAACTCCGTTAATTTTGAAAAATGTGAAGAAGAATGAGTAGAAGACAGAAATTTTGATGAAATCAGGCTGATTTGGTAAGAACTCTTCTTCCTGAGCTCTGATACCACTTGTAGGATCGTTTGCACGACCAAATGAGTCGTGTAGAAGAGTTCTAATCAATACGAGAGGCGGAAACAAACGTATCGATGTTGAATCAGCTTGATTTACACACAGAATCACTTTAATTGTCCTGTATATTGATATATAACAGCTTTACACAGTCTGGAAACACCTCGGCAGAGCTTCGCTACCGGAATTAGAACGTTACAAATGAAATGAACAAGTCCTCTATATATAGGCCAGCCATTTCGTGTGGAATGGGAATGCCCAGTTCGTGCAAAATGGACAATGTCCATTTCGTACGAAATGGCTCTTCCATTTCGTGCGAAATGGCTTGTTCAGCTTAGATCCTCGTTTTCCTCGAACTACGTGACTTAATCTATCATCCTAGATACAAGACTCGATACAAGACGAAGTCGACAGACATATGCACCAACACTCACTATGGTGAACGCGTATCGCGCATACTCTACATCGCATTCATGTTGGTTAGCTTGTATCAGTATCGATAGCTTACTTGATTCGTGTCTCTACGTGTTACATGCTGGTTATGCGTAAACACTTTACTACTATACTTATGCTAAACTTGTGTACTCACCTTTACATTATTTTGTGGACTTTATTTTAACGTATGTAACAGGTTGATGGATTTCTGCTGGAATTGGTTTAGGAATGCTAGAAACCCACCTAAACTAAAGTGCATGTTTTGTTTTGTCTTGTTTTGTTGTTTGAGAAACTACTGAATCTGTTCTGACTTTTGTTGAAATATTTGTTTGATTGTATGGGAAATTGAACCATGTTAAATATTGTCACAATTAGTCGTTATGGATTTTCTCGGGCAACCTATTCGCATCATGCCACATCTCGATGATTCCGCCATCAGTTGGGGTGCGACAGGTTGGTATCAGAGCCATAACTATAGGGAATTAGGTAGAATTGCATGATTCAGCCTAGTCTATAGTCTAAGTACCCAAAACAGACCATTCGTACGAACCTGCTTAGCCTCGTACGAACCCACATTGCTGCACCTTCATACGAACCCACTGGTTTTCCTAAGGCTAACACAATATACACGTCTTCTAAATATTTACAAGCCTTTCCTAAGGCTAACACAATATGCACGTTTGAAGGTTTGAAAACACTTGTATAACACCAACGAGTGATGGTGTCGAGATTAGGTGTGAAAACCAAGAACTCTCGATAAAACCACTCACTCAGCGCATTACTCTTAGCACGAGAAAATTTCGTGGAGTTAAGAGTGATATCCATATCTCGATGGAAATCTCCATTTCTATCTTGTGGTTGTGCTTACCACAGTTAGGAGCGAAGTTGCTAAGTTAGGGGGGAAACCCGCATCTTAATAACCCGTTCCACTCCCTAAATTGATTTTCAAAAGATCTCACCAAAGTCTCGACTGTTCTAATGACTCGGGTCACGTAGTAACTGGAAGGACAAATGTCGTTAGCCATATTACGGTGAGAGCATAAGTCTATTAGACCAAAGCGTGTACCCGAACTTTTTGGGAATAGTCGAATCACCTTGGGTAGCCGATGTCTCAACACCCAAGACATTATATCTACTTTGAGCCTGCAATCGTCGATTTTGCGCATCATCGAATTTATTGTGTTTATGTATTTTAAATTTGTGAACTTTGCTCTATACGCTTTTATGGTTTTGTTTTATCGCTCCTCGCTCATTACGCACAACTTGCACAGCTCTCGCAATCTAAAACGCTAACTAATCGCGAACGAACTAAGAAGTCTTATCTACCTTATGCTCATGAGTGTTGGACCATGTTATGACCCTAAACAGTCAGGAAAAGGCAGTTCATCTTCGTTTACAGAGGCGGAATCAAAGTAAACAAAGTCATACAGCTTTATCCTCTTAATTTCCTCTCAATTAATGCTTTCTGAGTCAAATACAATGAATTCTGACAAAAATCCGGCAGCACCTCGACTCCTAATTTCGCTCCAACGTAACAGAATGAGATCACACATCACATATATATAGTCTTGCTGATTCCGCTTGAAACTGTTCAAGCGGAACCCCATGTGATCACTCTCGAGCAGAATTACCAGGTAACACTTGGAGCGGAATCACCACTTGACATCTTGGAGCGGAATTACACAATATCCTGATTTCGCTTGAAATGACATAAATGTCATTTCAAGCGGAATTACAATCTAAAACCACTTTTCTATTTCCAAACTCCAATCTAACTTATCTAGACCTAAAACTCAATTAAGACGCAGTAAACAGACATTCAAAACAGACTCCCCCTTGGATGTTGACGAAGTCTTCGGCGTCGAGTCTTCAATCTTGGTCTTTTTCCAACTCTGTCTTCTTATTGTAAAAGCTCTTTCTTCACACAGATTTAGAATCTTAACCTGACTCTATCTGCAGTCTCCCCTTTGACTGTTGATCCAGAACTCTAGACTCCCCCTTTCACAGACTCCCCCTCTCGGTATGCTGGGATCTAGGATCTTGATCTGGTTCAATCTTTGACTTTTTGCTGCCATGGGGATGATGAAGTCCACAACCTGTTTCTCACACATATAACATTACAAACTTATATTTTTACAATAACATACAGTTTATCAGACCTAGAAATCCACTCAAGTATTCAGGTCCAAGTTAATGACCCTGATTACTCAATTAATCTACCAAGTTCAACTTAATGACCTTGGTTGATCTTGTGACAAAACAGACTAATTTTGTTTAAACATTTTCAAACATTTTCTGAAAATAACAAGTATCAAGTTAATGAACTTGTTTTGACTTTTTCAACAACCCAATCTTCATCAAGATAAGCTCTCCTCATTTTCCAGTCCAGAACTTTTCCTGCACCTGCTTCAATCTTTCAAGAATCCAACGATCAACTCTCCACTTTGGTTTGCCAGAAAATAAAGCAGGAATGAAAAATCTTTTTGGATTTTAATAAAGTTTCTAAACTAGAAATGAAATACAGAAACTTAAATTGCAGAATGTAAAGAATTTAAATTATTTACAAACATATTTTTGGTGAGCGTGTCAGGGAATCATATCAGCTTATCAGACAAGTTACTAGTACCGTTAAGGTTTAATTTCATACTCAGAATTAAACAATTCACCTAGATTGTCGATATACTGGTCCACTTTAAATTTTCACACAAATTTCAATCTATTCAGGATACGAATTAGATGTCTTTATGAACTTAGACTCATTCATGTGTTCCACCTCTTGAATATACTCCCGTATCCAAAATCCCAATATTCAGTCTTACAGGTGAGTATACCATAGATGATATCTGTAAGGGGTTAAATGCGAGGGCCGTGAGAGCTCAGGTCGATACTTCCGTATACGCAGAGAGATGACGGCTTCGTCTTTTCGGTGTGTCCCCTTTAGAGGATCTTTTTGTTTCAACAGCACACGATTATCATTTTGCAATGTTTCATCGTTTTTTATGCTGAGGGTGGTGCTACATTTCAAGCAATGCGGAAAGTATTATTCGGGGACTAGGTCAGAACTTCCATTCAGCAGAAGTCCCGGAATAATACCCCAGATATCACTGAGTATAAAGACCTAATATTTCAGAAAGAGGGACCTTTCAAATGAGATTTCAGGGGTTACCTATATATCCAAGTAGTGTTTCCCATGAAATAAGTTTCGTTTTGAAATTTTAGGTTTATATCCCGAACAAATCTACTAAATGTGTAAAAACCTATCAACACATCATTAGTGAGACTGTTTAACGCTTTTAAACTTTACAAATCTTTAGTGTACTGTAACTGTCAAACCGATGTACTATCATTTTCCCTTTTTACACAAGCTCTTTTTCAGTTTTCTAATGTTTTTGGATTTTGACAATTTTATCATGTTTTTGTATTTTTGAATGTTTTACTGTTTTTGTATTTTCTAAAAAAATATATCTACTCCCCCTAAATACCAAAACACGTAAAAAATCGACAAACCATTGCAGATTGTTTCTCATCTTCATCTACAACAGTACCCTCATCAACGCCAATAATGTCATCCGACACCGAGAGAAGCTTCATACCATTCAGTTTTAAAAGATATTTAAAATGTGTTTTGTCAAAAGCTTTGGTATGTAAATCAGCTTTCTGATTGTCAGTGTGGATTTTCTCAATTCGAATCAACTTCTTCTCGAAGCAATCTCGAATGAAGTGATGTCGAATTTCTATATGTTTAGTTTTAGCGTGATGTACTGGATTCTTTGTTCTATTTATTGCGGCCTCATTATCAACAAAAAGAGGTGTGTTAAGAAACTGCAAACCATAGTCGCGCATCTATTGCTGTATCTACAGGATCTGAGAGCAGCGACTGCTAGCAGACACGTACTCCGCTTCACATGTGGTTAGCGCCACAAACGTTTGCTTCTTACACTGCCAGGTAACCAACCGAGGTCCCAGAACTGGCATCCTGCAGTTGTTGATTTTGCATTGACTTTGCAGCATCCGAAATCCGAGTCGGAATATCCTTCGAGCGTAAAGTCGCCTTTTCTAGGATACCACAACCCCAATGTTGGAGTTCCTTTCAGGTAGCGTAATATCCTCTTCTCAATAATCATGTGCGAAACTCTCGTGTTAGATTGATATCTTGCTGCGAGGCACATTGGGTACATGATATCGGGTCGTGAAGCAGTTAAGTACATCAATGAACCTATCATGGAATGATAGAACGTCTCATCAGCCCTGTCTCCGGTGAGATCTGGGTGAATCCCATGATTTGTTGCTAAAGGGGTAGCAGCTGGAGTAGAACTTGACATTCCAAATTTCTCTAGAATATCATGCACATACTTCGTCTGGTGAATGAAAATTCCCTCAGGTAGTTGTTCAACTTGAAGTCCCAAAAAGAATTTCATCTCCCCCATTGATGACATTTCGAATTTTTGCTTCATCACTGATTCAAAATCTTTGCATAGATTCTCATTTGTTGACCCAAATATTATGTCGTCCACGTATATCTGCACTATCAGAAGATGTCCGTCGACCTCTTTGGTGAAGAGAGTGGCATCCACTTTCCCTCGGATAAAACTGTTGGCTAGTAGGTGTTGAGACAGAGTCTCGTACCAAGCTCTCGGGGCCTGGTGTAAACCATACAGCGCTTTGTCCAGCAAATAAACCTTGTTTTTGTAGATTGGGTCGGTAAAGCCCGGCGGCTGTCCGACATAAACCTCCTCTTTAACCTTCCCAAAAAGAAACGCCGATTTTACATCTAGCTGATATACTTTGAAGTTTTTCCATGATGCAAATGCCAGGAAAATTCTGATCGCTTCTAATCGAGCTACAGGAGCGTACACTTCAGTAAAATCGATTCCCTCCTGCTGACTAAAGCCCTGGACTACGAGTCGAGCCTTGTTACGCACAACTACTCCTCGATCATCTCTCCTACACATAAATACCCATTTTGTGTTGATCTTCCTGTGACCATCCGGTAAATCCACTAGCTTCCACACTCCTAACTTCTCAAACTGACTTAATTCTTCTTGCATCGCTGATGTGTGTCGGTGTGTATATAATTTAGATATATAATTAAGCCCTTTTTTACACCTTTAGCCAAGTTTTAAATTTATAAAACACGATATTCACTAACACTAAACACACATATGGGCAAGTGCACCCATCGTGGACGTAGTATAGTGTTGGTAAGATACCGAGGTCGTCCAAGGACACAAGAGCTTTTAGTACCGGTTTATCCTCAACGTCTAATCAAATCAAAAAGTTAGAAAAATGTTTTTAAACTAAGAAAATAAAAACTAACTAAATGCTGAAAAATAAAAATAAAATAAAAACAGATAGACAAGATGAATCACTTGGATCCGACTCGTGTATTAGTATAACCTTTGATTATTTTCGCACTTTTGCACTTGTTTAAGAGATTATCTTAGTTATTGTAGTAGGCCCCTCTTTTGAAGGCGACGTTACCCTCAACCCAGTAGTTTGAGTAAGCAAGGATACAATCCTAAAGGGTTGGATTATTGGAAGATAATGAATTAAGTTATTAATGCAAATTGTGGTAGGCCCCGCTTTTGGCGGTGACGTTACCCTCGGGTAAGTAGTCTGAGTCAGCAGGGATACAGTCCTAAATAGCCGGGTTATAGTATTAATAGTAGTTAACTTATGAGGGGGTCAAAGAGTTTGGATCCCCGCCATCAAATACCTTTGGGCATTGAAGGAGATCCTACTAAATTTGACCCAGGTCCCTTGCAGGACCTCTAAACGCTGAACAAGGGCAAGACCCTTACCGAACCGTTCCCTTAACCCCCCGACCAGGTAGCCAACATACCTCCATATAGACCGTGGAGATATGAATGGTGAAAATCTTTTATTTTATATAGACAGTAAAATAATGCCAAGACACCACGGACAAACGATAAGGAAAGATCACCTTCAACATAAGCAACTAGTTATTAAAGTCATTAATACAAAACCAAATAAAAAGTGCAAAAGATTAAAAATAAAAAGTATTATACTAAACACTTGTCTTCACCAAGTGATGTAAGAGACTTAGGCAAACATGGCCTTGATTGTCAAGAACCCTTACTATCAATCTTGGATCCCGAGACGACTCACACACTCTACGATGGACAATGGATGATGGTGGTGGATGATGCTGTTATGGTGGTGGTGGGTGGTGGATGAAGTGTGAGAGAGGTGGTGTGCCAAGGGATGAGTTGGAATGAAACCAAGCACTCCTATTTATAGGCTGAACAGAAGGCTGGGCACGGCCCCGTGTCCGCTGGACACGCCCCCGTGCCCGTCTGACACTCTCTCTCTTCATTAATTGTAATGCGCAATTACAATTAATGCGCCTGCTATACTTTCGCCACGCCCCCGTGCTCACTGGACACGGCCCCGTGGTGGGCAATAGAAGCTTCTACAGGTTTGTCTTTTCTGCTGCTTCTTGGGCACGACCCCGTGCTGGCTGAGCACGGGGCGTGTTCAGGCTTCTGTTTTCTCTTCTTCGCTTGGGAGGATGCCGTTGAGGGTTCGGGCAGTCTACTTTTATTCCTTTTCTTGTATTTATGTTAGAATTAGCTGTCTTTTTGCTTCTTTTGTGAATTTGAGCTCATTTCATCCTGAAAATACAAAAGGAAGACAAAAACACTCTTTTTCCAACATTAGTACTTAAAAATGGTTAGTTTTACGCCTTATTTGATGTAATTTATATGTTGCATTTTACACACATCAAATACCCCCACACTTGAACTTTTGCTTGTCCTCAAGCAAAACTCTTTAAATGTGGCTTGCACTCCCAAATGGAATGGGTAGAAGAGAAGGTTTTTGGCTTGTCATAGAGTGTCGGGGATCCAAGATCTTTTTGGGTTTTATTTTTATTTATTTACAATCCTATTCGTTATGATTTATTTAGAACGTTTCATAGGATAAATTACTTATTTGGGCATAACATGCCTTTTTAAAATTCCATTTATATACAAGTTCACATACCTCACGGGAGAAATCACTCAACACTCGGCCGAAGGTGTATTTTTTTGTGAATCACTCGAGAGCGGCATGGAACTTATGCCTTCCATAGGCTTGCAAAGCAATCAATCCTCCTCCTTTTTAACTTTATACCTTTGTAAATATCAAGAGGACTTTTTGGGTGAAGGGTTAGGCTTGGGCTAAAGGTGGGTGGTTGGGTTAGTGGTTAGTAAAAGGGCGAAAAGCGTAAAAAACGTCGGTTTTCGTAACACATTTTGTTTTTAGTGACTTTTTATTTTGAAGTATTTTTCCAAACAAGCTTTTGTTTGTATAGCTTTGTTTGTTTTTAACTTCATCATCATTTTTTTTAGTCACATAAAAGAACGAGCTTGCGAAAAACCGAGCTTGTTACTAAAATAAAGGGTGAAAAATAAAAAGGGTTTTTGGTGGGTAAAAAGGATTTAGGGTAAAGAAACGAAAGGTTTAGGCTCAAAGGGGTTAACTAGGGGGATTTTGGGTAGGTGGTAAAAAAAATTGAAAAATAATGGTGTAGAAAGAAAAATGGTTAGTCCTAATGCCTCTATCATTTACTTACTTGGGTTTAAGTTGGTAAGGACCGGGAATGAATCGTCGTGGCAAGTTCTAGAGTTGTAAGAACCAAGCGGCTTATTCACACAAGAAACGAAAAATGAGCATTTAGTCTAAAGATGTAAATTTGTATGCTCTATAAAGGCTCAAAACTCACTTTTGTGGGAATGGGTTTTTAATGTGATCAAGTATATATAATCAAATTTTAACTAGACTTGATATGCCGTTTCATAATTTCTTATGTTGGTTCTTGTTATCACGACGCTCTCGGTTGTAAATTTTATAAAAATATAACCTTATTAATCTTGGGATTCCTAACTTAAACTTCAGACAAGTAAAAAGAAAAAATGCAAATTTTTTTTGAAAAAATTTGGGGTGTTTAGCGGTTCCAATAGAGTTTTGTGTAAGGCTTGTTGTTAGGACTTGCAAAATTTCAAAGTGTTAGCTTCCCCCCCCCCACACACACACACTTAAATTACACATTGTCCTCAATGTGTCCCAAAAATAGATTTTTAGGTTGATTGGATATGTAATGTGGTGTTAAAAAGCAAAGATTTATGTTACTGGCAGTCTGGACACGGCCCCGTGGGGACCGGACACGGCCCCGTGTTCAGGTGCCAGTAACAGAAATTAAAGAAATGAGACAGAAGCCTGGACACGGGGGCGTGTCTGGTGAACACGGCCCGTGTCCAGTTACCTGAACTGGGCGTTTTTCTGCAGGTGGTTCAGCACGGGGCCGTGTTGGTTGAGCACGGCCCGTGTTGAGCCTTCTGTAATGGAGATTTGTGTCGGGTTGCTTCGTTCTTTGTGCATGGGGCCATTTTTCTCGTTCCCTTTTTCATCCATTAGCCCCACGAGTGTGTTTTATTTATTGTAAACCATCAAACCTTAGAAACCATCATTTCATTGCAAACATAGATAGATATTTCATAAAAACTAAAGATGAAAATACATAGATATTAAACCATGGAGTTCTAGCCCTATGTCTTATTTTAATTAGCAAAATTTCCAAGAAGCTACTAATCTTGGTTAGATAAGGCTTTTTGAAACTCCTTCTTCCGGGTGTGGCCCTCCTCACATGTCGGCGAGCCACTCCTCCACCTCCCTTGGAAGGAGAAAGGAGGGCTCGTTTGCATTAGTTTGAGGAGTTTCGATTTTCGCTGGAATCTCTTGTGGGTGTTCCATGGGAGGTTCTGCTGGAAAGTCTTCCCACCCGGTAGGGTTGTTAACCCCGAGTGCCAAGTTCCAATCCTGTTGTGGAAGGACTGGTTCCATCGGGGGTGCTACAAGAATATTTAACCTCTGGTGCAAGAGGTTAATTTCTTGGAAGCTGTTTTCGAGCCCCACCGTAAGATCGTTAATACGGTCAATTAGGACCTCCTCTACTGACGTCATTTCGTCGAGAGCCTCCCTTAATGCTATCACATAGTGCACAAGTGTAGCTTCAACGGAGGGCCTCCTTCCTCTTCGGCTGTTTGATGAATGAACGGATGATGTTTCGCTGTTTTCACTCGACATTCTACGAAAAATAAACCAAAAAATAGTTTATTTGATGAAACAGTATCTGGACACGGCCCCGTGCTCATTGAGCACGACCCCGTGTTCATCTTTCTGCAGAATTTTGAAGCAAGGAATCTTGAAGTTTTAAGTTATTTTCTGAATTTATGTAGGCTTTTTGGGTATTAATAACTTTAAACAATGTTACATAACATGTTTTTACCAAGATTCCTTGAACAAAACTCATTGCTTCCTACCACAAAGGTTGAAGAATTCAAACTTTTAATGGTAGTTCTTAGAGAAAGATGAAAAAGAAGGAAATGGCTAGAAGAGGAAAGGACAAGATGGGTTGTTGGAACCTTCTTTTAGACTTACCTAGGATAGTTTGAGAGAAGATTCCTTCAAATCTCTGTCCCAAGTTGGTCCAAATGTGCAGAATTCTTGGCTGCATTTATAGAAAACGACAGCATCCTGGACACGGCCCCGTGCCCGTTGGACACGGCCCCGTGTGTAGGTGAAATTCTGACACAGTTTGTCCGTATTCTGATGTACTAATCAGAAGGGAATCTTTTGGTGAACACGGGGGCGTGTTGGATGGACACGGCCCCGTGTCGGAAGCTCGTTTTACGAAGTTGTCTAGTTTTTTAAGGAGCTCACCTGTATCGGGTGGCTCTTGATTGGTTGGAACAACCCCAAAGTGCCTAAGATACCTTAATTGTCCTATACTAAGGCGAGAATGCAAGAGGTTGTCGGTGAGGGTAATTCCTATTTTCATTCTAGGTGGACAAGTCCAACCCTTTCCCGGGCTCTCGTTAAAGAAGGTGTATGCCGAATCGCTCAGGTCTATGTATGCACCGAATGAAGTCGATGGAGAGTCCTTCACGGCACAATCGGCACAGGGACGACTATCGTCCAAGTCTTTTCTAGGTATGAAGGTATTTTCGGGAGCAACGAGGTTGTCGGAATGCGGTTCCAACATTTCCTCATGGTCATCGTCTTGGGGCGGATCAATAAAATCCTTCCTAAGTTCTTTTGACCAATTTAGAATTAGTTCTTCTAGTTGAAATAACTCGTCAAGGAGCATTTCCCCTAGAATATCTGGTTGGGCGCATTCGAGGGAGAGATAGTGCTTATTTTTACTTTCGCCCCTCTTAAGGTTATAAGGAATTGGTGGGTCTATATAGTGGGGCCTATAATTTTGAAAATAACATTTTAATTCTTCATGTTCGCCTCCACATAATTGACACCACATACCATAAGAGTGCCGAAAGTAAAAAGAATTACTATCACTCATGTTTGTGTCAGAATTTACCAACCGTCGGGATCTAAGAGAATCTTGGGCACGGGGGCGTGTTGAGTGAGCACGGCCCCGTGTTCAGCTTACTGTCTGACTTAAAACAGGATTGCCAGTTCCAATGATTGAGCACGAGGGCGTGTTCAGCGGGCACGGCCCGTGCTGAGCTCTGCAGAAGCTGAAAACAAAGAAAATCCTAAAAAAATAAAAAAGAAAAATAAAAGTATGATTAGGCCGTTGATTCCTAACTTTCTTAAAATCCTTGTGTCCCCGGCAACGGCGCCAAAAACTTGATGTGTGTCGGTGTGTATATAATTTAGATATATAATTAAGCCCTTTTTTACACCTTTAGCCAAGTTTTAAATTTATAAAACACGATATTCACTAACACTAAACACACATATGGGCAAGTGCACCCATCGTGGACGTAGTATAGTGTTGGTAAGATACCGATGTCATCCAAGGACACAAGAGCTTTTAGTACCGGTTTATCCTCAACGTCTAATCAAATCAAAAAGTTAGAAAAATGTTTTTAAACTAAGAAAATAAAAACTAACTAAATGCTGAAAAATAAAAATAAAATAAAAACAGATAGACAAGATGAATCACTTTGATCCGACTCGTGTATTAGTATAACCTTTGATTATTTTCGCACTTTTGCACTTGTTTAAGAGTTTATCTTAGTTATTGTAGTAGGCCCCTCTTTTGAAGGCGACGTTACCCTCAACCCAATAGTTTAAGTCAGCAAGGATACAATCCTAAAGGGTTGGATTATTGGAAGATAATGAATTAAGTTATTAATGCAAATTGTGGTAGGCCCCGCTTTTGGCGGTGACGTTACCCTCGGCTAAGTAGTCTGAGTCAGCAGGGATACAGTCCTAAGTAGCCGGGTTATAGTATTAATAGTAGTTAACTTATGAGGGGGTCAAAGAGTTTGGATCCCCGCCATCCAATACCTATGGGCATTGAAGGAGATCCTACTAAATTTGACCCAGGTCCCTTGCAGGACCTCTAAACGCTGAACAAGGGCAAGACCCTTACCAAACCGTTCCCTTAACCCCCGACCAGGTAGCCAACATACCTCCGTATAGACCGTGGAGATATGAATGGTGAAAATCTTTTATTTTATATAGACAGTAAAATAATGCCAAGACACCACGGACAAACGATAAGGAAAGATCACCTTCAACATAAGCAACTAGTTATTAAAGTCATTAATACAAAACCAAATAAAAAGTGCAAAAGATTAAAAATAAAAAGTATTATACTAAACACTTGTCTTCACCAAGTGATGTAAGAGACTTAGGCAAACATGGCCTTGATTGTCAAGAACTCTTACTATCAATCTTGGATCCCGAGACGACTCACACACTCTACGATGGACAATGGATGATGGTGGTGGATGATGGTGTTATGGTGGTGGTGGGTGGTGGATGAAGTGTGAGAGAGGTGGTGTGCCAAGGGATGAGTTGGAATGAAACCAAGCACTCCTATTTATAGGCTGAACAGAAGGCTGGGCACGGCCCTGTGTCCGCTGGACACGCCCCCGTGCCCGTCTGACACTCTCTCTTCATTAATTGTAATTCGCAATTACAATTAATGCGCCTGCTGTACTTTCGCCATGCCCCCGTGCTCACTGGACACGGCCCCCTGGTGGGAAATAGAAGCTTCTACAGGTTTGTCTTTTCTGCTGCTTCTTGGGCACGGCCCCGTGCTGGCTGAGCACGGGGCGTGTTCAGGCTTCTGTTTTCTCTTCTTCGCTTGGGAGGATGCCGTTGAGGGTTCGGGCAGTCTACTTTTATTCCTTTTCTTGTATTTATGTTAGAATTAGCTGTCTTTTTGCTTCTTTTGTGAATTTGAGCTCATTTCATCCTGAAAATACAAAAGGAAGACAAAAACACTCTTTTTCCAACATTAGTACTTAAAAAGGGTTAGTTTTATGCCTTATTTGATGTAATTTATATGTTGCATTTTACACACATCAATCGCATTGACCCAAGAATCTTCAGTAAGCGCCTCTTTATAAGTTCGCGGTTCGATCTGTGAAATAAAACAACTTAATGAAAATTCAGTTTGTAAAGGTGCTACTGTAGAATAAAAACATGTAAGCCCTTGACGTCTCATGCGAACGCCTGATTGTAGTTCTCCTATGATCAGCTCTTCTGGATGATATGAAAGAGTTCGTGGCATTACTTCTCTTAGAACATCTACATTGTCTTCCAGATTAGTAACATTCTGATTTGCACCATGTTCACCGACTGAGTTTGTTTGACTAGAAAGCTGAATTTGCTCCCCCTTAGAATTTGAATCACCATGATCAAATATGGGCATGTTCTCAGATTCCTGGTTATCATTCTGTTCCGACTGATTATCTTGAGCAACTTCATCTTGTTGGACATCATCATGTTCACCAGCATTGCTTGGACCTGCTTCATCATCATTGGAAGTTTCCTGTGGTCGTCTAGAATACTCAGCTGGGAACCTTTCCTGCGATGACTCATATTCACAAAAAATATCCAACTCATCAACATGTCAAACGAATCCCACAACTTGTCATAATGATAACGGCATGAATCTCCAGGATTCTGCGGCGGCATTGTATAACCTTGACATTCAACATTTGGAGCTTCAATAATCCGTTTTAAACTTGGAACGAAGACACGTCGTAATGGACTTGCATATCCAATGAATATCCCTTCAACACTCTTCGGACCAAACTTTCCGAAAGTCTCTAGAACTGTACAGGGTGACCCGAACGGTTCAAGATACTTCAGATTCGGTTTGCGATTATGATCAACTCAAAGCATGTTTTGTTGAATTTCTTGACAGTGAGAACTCTGTTGAGCGTATAGCATGCGACGGAAACTGCTTCTGCCCAAAAATTTATCGGTAGCTTTGAATCAGCAAGCATTGTTCTAGCCGTCTCGATTAGTGTCCGGTTTTTACGTTCTGCGACTCCATTCTGCTGCGGAGTGTACGGAGCACTAAACTCATGCAATATACCTCTTTCATCACAAAATTCTTCCATCTTGCTGTTCTTGAATTCAGTACCATTATCACTTCTGATTCTTTTGATACGCCTTTGGTACAAATTTTCAATTTTCTTGAACAACGCCGTCAAACTGTCAAACGTTTCATCTTTCAACTTCAAGAATGAAACCCACGAAAATCTGGAATAATCATCAGTAACTACAAGACAGTAAACATCTCTTGTAATACTTTTGACATTCACAGGACCAAACAAATCCATATGAAGTCTCTCCAGAGGTCTTGAGACTGAATTGACTTGCTTAGTAGGGTGTGACTTTTTCTTCTGCTTTCCTTTTACACTAATGCACTCCCCTTCCAGATGAAAACCTTTGACGTGAACTCCTGTAACCAAATCGTTGTGCACCAAGTGATTCATTTTTCTCAGATGTATATGCCCCATCTTGCGGTGCCACAATCTCGATTCTTTTTCAGTTGCCCTAGACACAAAACAATGAGCCTGACTCGTGGTTGTAGTAGCTACACTCATGTCCAACACGTACAGATCATTGAATCTTGGTGCCCTCATGATAATCCATTCCTCAGGGATAACAAATCCTGGCTTCGAGATCAAACATTCTTTGTCAGTGAAGTGAGTAGTGTACATCCTGTCACAGATCTGCGAAATACTCAGCAGATTGTTCTCCAGCTCAGTAATGTAGTTAACTCTCTCAAACGTCACAATTCCATTGGATAACGTTCCTTCACCAATAATCCTACCACCTTGATTACCCGCGAAACATACATAACCTCCATTAAAATTCTTCACATCATACAACAATGCAGTCTTTCCTGTCATATGTCAAGAAGCTCCACTATCCATAATCCATCGTGAAACTAATCTTGGAAGTTCCTGCACATATCACAAATTGATTTAAAACACATTTCAATAAAGATGCCGATTCATGCTTCGCAATCAAGGAAGCTCCGGCAAAGACTACAAACACCTATTTAGATTTTGAAGCTACCCAAGCCTGTTTTGACTTAGGCAACTCAATTTTAATGTGAGATTTCTTAGTGTAAAGTGGCGGAAAATTTTTGTCATTCATTTTCAAATTTTCTTCAGACCCAACCTCAACCTTTTTGTATAAGAAAAAATCATCTTTTTGAGGTTGACCAGATGGTTGATCTTTCTTTGAAAATTCTTTCTTTTCAGATTTTTGCATTTCTTTTTCAAGTTTTACATAATAATCCAAAGGAAGTTTTTCAATCTCAGAAACCTTTGGTTTAGAAACACTTTCTTTCTTCTGTTCAACAACTTTCGGCTTCCATGTCTGTTAAGCTGATGCAACCCATTTGTAAAACTTGTCATTTTTAGTTACCATCTTCTTAACAGGTTCAATTTTGATTTTGTTTTCATTTTTCAAAATCTTTTTGTCAACAACCAATGGAGCTTTTCCTTTCACATCATCTTTCTTTTTCTGAATCTTCACAACTTCAGTTTTAGGCTTTCGTGCAATATGTCCAACTTGATTGCATCTAAAGCATGTTCGAGTGTCAACGACTCGACTTGTACCTTCAGACTGATACTGTGAAGCTTTCTTCTCAAAGAACTCTTCATTTGATTTCGAAAAGATTTTCGACTCTTCATCAGACAGTGAACTTGAACTGTTCACAAACACTTTCTTCTCGGCAAACTTCTTGTTTTGAACATTTCTCTTTTGATAACTCTTACCACCCTGATAACCACCCGACCAATTGTTTCGATTGTTAATATAAAAACGTGGTGGAACAACAGGCTTTTTGTAGTAAGCTTTATCTTTCTCAAAATTCATTTGTCTCTTTGTTTGACTCAAACTGTTCACTTTTGACAACTCAACTTCAACCATTTTGAAAACATTTGTTATCTTGGCAACATTTACATTCTCCAGTGGAAACTCAAAATCCGAAAACAACTTATCAGATCCCGACATCTTGTACATGACAAGAGTAGGTTCATCATTTAAGTTGTTCTTGGACTTTTGTTTCGGAATGTATTTGTCCAAGAAACATTCATCATCTTCAGCTGAATCAGACATCAAAACACTTTCAGCTGTGCTTTTAACAATCTCTGTCTGAACACTATCATTAGATGATGAAGAAGAAAATGTAACATCAATTGAATCAGGAAGTTTAACTTCATTCTCTTCTTCAATTTCAACCAACCCAGATTGCTTTTTCGAATAATTGTCAAGAACTGGTGGTGGAACTTGATGAAAACCCACCCCGGTTCCATCAGAGTACACATCATCGCCTGCTTTGTTTTTCCCGATGGATTTGGGAACAATGTGTTGCAAAACAAAGCTTGCGGAGTTGTAACTCTTAAGCTTCAACTGGATTCGCTCATTTTCAATTTCAGCTTCTTGAAATTTATGCTTCAATTTTGCGATTTCATCCAGTTGTTGATTGATTAATTCTTCTTTTAACCGAAGCACTGTCGAAAGATGAACATTTTCTTTATATGTTTTACCATTTCTATCATCATTATCTTTCATTGTGCTTTTAAGCTTCTCAAATTTTTCAGTGATCTGACGATTTTCAAGAACTAACCTTTCATTTTCTTTCCTAACCTTTTCATGGTCAATTTTATCATTTTCAATTTTGTTAGTTAATTCTTTTAACCGTTCAGTTGAAGCCTTCACCATTTTATCACGATCAAGAATTTGATCCTCAACACTTCTGACTCTAGCAGTCAGATCTTCAACCTTCTTACCGTTGAGATAAGTGACTGTGCTACAAACTTTGCATTCCTTGATGTAATTTTTGCAGTCAACATCACCATTGACTTTCTTACCTGACTCAGTCATTGACGTGTTTGAACTGACCTGGCTTTTAGACTCAGAGACGGATTTAGAATCTACCTCAAGCACTTTAGCAGCCAGCACCTTGTCAGCCATCTTTCCCAAGTTTTCAGCGTTCAACTCTTGAGTCGTGTCAATGATTCCATTGTCAATCTTCTTTGATTTCTCTTTCTCTTCTTTCTCCTTCTTTTTTTTCTCTTTCTCTTCTCCGCTTCCCCACCATTTCCTCTGCCAATAATCATCTTCTTCTTTAAACTCTTTGATTATGGTTTCCAAATCAAGAGTGTTATGATCAATAGCAATGTTTCCCTGGGGGTCAAGATAACATTCTCTGTCTGGATCCCATCTATTTGCTCTTTTTGCTTTAAGATAGATACCGGATATTCTGATCATTCTGTTCGTGGCTAACAGCTTTCTGTGACCATACTTCTGTTCTTCAGTTCTGTTGTCTTTCCAAGGAACAAGTTAAGATTTTGCCATGAATGCATATCCAACCGCATCCTCCTCAGGTAACAACTCACTCCAGTCGTAACCTTCATCGTCGTGAATTACAGCAAGAGCTCTAGACTTCTCTTTGTTCTCTTCAAGCTGCTTCAATCTTGGCGGCTCTGATTTATTCTGATGATAAATCGCTTTCTTGTAGTAATCTTCTCTGAAAGGGTTCTCAGATTCATCAGCATGCGCATTTCGGCATTCACGCTTAAAGTGACCTTTCTGTTTACACTTAAAGCACGTCACTTTAGACTTGTCAAAGCCTAATTTGGTAGATGGTCCACCAATAGACTTCCTCCCTGTGATCTCCATGAAACGCTGTGCTCGACGAACTGCATTGGCCATACACCACCTTATGTCGATCAGTTCCATCTCCTCAGGATCTATTTGATCAAAGTCTTTGTCAAGTTAGTGTTGCCTATCTTGCCAGCTACAAGACTTTCATACGATTCCAGCACAGATGCTAGGAAAACCATCTGTTGTTTCGCAGACTCCTCGCTGAAATTATGAGCGTTCTTTAAGTCTACAGCAATGTTGCATTAAAATAAATTCTTTGCATCAGACTGGTTTGCAGATGATGAAGATCCACTGTGAAATCCACTGCTTTGACTTTCTTTGTTTGAAGTGTTGGAACTCTCAGCAGAAAAAGCTGTCTTGGGAGATGTACTCTTTGGCATCATGCTCTTTGGATAATACAAATCCAACTTCTGCTGATAAGACGAATGATTGGCTTTGTGTGTCTTTTTTAATTCCAACTCGTGACTCTCTAGTCTCTCAATCAGCAAGTCTACTGTCAACACTTCTGGCGGCTTGATAGTATTTTTCAGCATCAACGCATAATATTGCCAATCCATCTCATCTGGAAACGCATCAAATAATTTGTCGACTAGCTCTTCTCGAGAATAAACGATTTCATGTCTCGCCAGTTCCAGCTTCAGGTGCCCAAATCTCTCAATCATTTTAGAAACGATTTCTTAGAAGTTTCTTTTTGTTTTTCACTATTTCTGCACTTCCCACACATTTAGCTCTCAATTTATCCCAGAGATCTTTAGCACTAGTGTATTCGATCAAAGATATTATATCTTCTCGAACAGACTGAAATAGCAGTGCAATGCATTTTTGCTCAGTATGACGCAGTAAACAGACATTCAATGCACCAACAATGAGGGCATGCGAACCTCATATGCTGCTTTACTTGCCAATGTATAGTGTAGCATAGGCTATCTCACGCTATATCTCGCATATCTCGCTCACGCTACACGCAATTTAGAGAAGGTGAATACGTGCAAAATATGTGTTTATGTGGATTATGTGCTAATACGTGCTTATGTGTATACGTGCAAATACGTGATTATTTGCCTATGTGATTATGTGCTTACATGATTATGTGATTTTATGCCTTATGTGTATAATAATAATAAAATATACTGAATGGAACGCAAAACTTTTAAGCCAAACCCAATATAATCGAATCTCATTCAATCCCATCGCAGATTTCTTCTTTGGGAACTCACACTCGCCAAACTGTTCAGCGAAACAATGCTGACAAACACATCGCCACTCTTGTGGCCAAGGAAATGGCCAAGGTGATACCTCAAATCGTCAGTGAAATCCACGATGTCAGCAACAACTCTTCAGTTAATTCCAAGAATGACTCGCCGAAAACTCCGTTCAGCTTCAAGCAGTTCAAAGCCTGTGGTCCTATGACCTTTACTAGTGAAGATGGACCCAGTAAGATGTTTCAATGGTTTGACTCGATCAAAGTTACCTTCCGACAAATCAGATGTCCCGAGAATCTCCGCACTATTAACGCCACTGGTGTATTTCAGTCAAGGGCACTTGACTGGTGGACCACCGAGCGCAACAGGCGCGGAAACGATGCAGCCTATGGTCTCGCATGGGAGGAGCTGAAAGAGCTCATGATGAAGGAATATTGTCCTCCCCACGAAGTCCAGAAGCTGGAAAACAAATTCTGGAACATCAAGCAAATTGGAGGTGATAATGTTGGTCTCACCGTCCGATTCAAGCAGTTGAGCATCATCTGTCTGAGTCAAGTGGGCACTCCTGAGAAAGCTATTAAGAAGTACATCCATGCTCTCCCCGACTGCGTCGCTGACTTTGTTCAAGCAGCGAAGCCAACGACAATCGAAGAAACTTGTCAACTCGCAGCAGAAATCAACGACAAGCGAGTCTTGGCTGGAACTTTCAAGGTCCCGACCAAGAGCCTCAACCAAGCTACTGCAATGCAAGATACCGACACCGCACCATCTCAAGCCCCTAAGTCTAATCGTCAGAGTCGCAAGCGAAGGAACTCCAACAAGAACTGTGTGGTAATTGCACCACCCAACACCCAGTCTTCTCAGATTGCTACTCCCAACGCACCACCCGCTAAACATGCGTATACTGGGAATCATCCACTGTGCCCTACTTGCACCTATCATCATCCAGTGGAGGCAAACTGTCGTTTCTGTGTCAACTGCAATATCTATGGGCACTTCACAGCTAATTGTCGCATAGGCCCTCGTCAGCAAGCTCCTCAAGCTCTTGCAGCACCGCCAGCACCACTCCGCGCTACTCCAGTCACTCAGGCCCTGCAAGCACTAGCTGTTCACGCACGTTCTTACTACACATGCGGTGACCCAAACCACTTCGCCAATGTCTTCCCACAACGTGTTGTGAATCAAGAGCCACAACAGCAACCACAACAACAGCAACCACAACAGCAACAGCAACAACAACAACTGCAAGCTGCACGCGGGAGAACTTTCAACATCAACGTCCGCCAAGATCAGAATGACAACAATATTGTCAATGATACGTTCCTTGTCAACGGTATTTGTGCTTCATGCTTATTTTATACTGGAGCCGATAACTGTTTTGTATTGTTTGAATTCGAAAAGCTTCTAAAACGTGAACGCGCTAAACTCCCAAAGACCTTCGACGTAGAAGTTGCCACCGGAAGAACCATTACCGTTAGCTCCGTCCTACGTGATTGTACTCTTGAACTCAACAATCACGTTTTCCTGGTCAATCTCATACTTATGCAACTAGGTAGTTTTGACATCATAGTAGGCATGGATTTTCTTCGTGAGAATCGTGCCAAAGTTGTTTGCTTCGATAAGATGATTCGTTTCTCTCTTCCAAACAGTGATCAATTACGTGTCTACGGTGAGGTACTCTCGAAAGAGTTGAAGCTTATATCGTGTATCCAAATGAGTAAGTACCTACGTAAGGAGTACATCGCTTTCTTTGCCCATATCATAGTACCGGCAAATAAGCAGAAGACGGTGAAAGACGTACTAGTTTGTGATTTTCCTAAAGTTTTTCCCGACGCTTTGCCTGGTTTAACCCCTACTCGCGATATTGATTTTTGTATTGATCTAATTCCAGGTGCTACACCCGTTGTAAAAGCTCCCTACCGCCTTGCACCATCCGAAATGCGCGAGCTATCTAGCCAACTTCAGGAATTGCTTGATAAAGGCTTTATACGCCCTAGCACATCCCCATGGGGCGCACCCGTTCTTTTTGTGAAAAAGAAGGATAGATCGTTCCGAATGTGCATCGATTATAGAGAACTTAACAAGCTTACTATTAAGAACCGCTACCCGCTACCCCTAATCGACGATTTATTTGACCAACTCCAAGGTGCTACGTCTTTCTTGAAGATTGATTTACGTTTAGGCTATCACCAGTTGCATATACTAGAGCAAGACATCCCGAAAACCGCTTTTCGTACTCGCTATGGCCATTATGAATTCGTGGTCATGCCTTTTGGTCTCACGAATGCACCAGCGGTATTCATGGACTTGATGAACCGTGTGTGCAAACCCTTTGGGATCGCTTCATCATTGTGTTTATCGATGATATTCTTATCTACTCGGAGTCGACAGCCGAACACGCTGACATCTTCGTTTAGTTCTCGAACTTCTTCAAGGACATCGCCTCTACGCCAACTTCTCCAAGTGTGAATTTTGGCTCAAGGAAGTTCAATTCCTCGGTCACATCGTTAACAGTCAAGGAATTCGCATCGATCCCACGAAAATTGAAGTTGTAAAGAGTTGGATTACGCCGAAGACTCCATTCGAAATCCGTTCATTTCTTGGATTGGCGGGTTACTACCGTTAATTCATCGCCAACTTTTCTAAATCGCTGTACCTCTTACCGCTCTAACTCATAAGGACAAACCTTTTATTTGGGGCTCTGAACAAGAGAACGCCTTTCAAACTCCCAAGCGTATGCTTTGCAACGCTCCTATCCTCACACTACCCGACGGAAACAACGATTTCGTTGTTTATTGTGATGCCTCTAACCTAGGTCTCGGTTGTGTTCTTATGCAACGAAACAAGGTTATCCCATATGCATCTCGAAAACTCAAGGTCCACGAGAAGAGCTACACTACCCACGATCTCGAGCTCGGTGCAGTTGTTTTTGCGTTAAAGATATGGTGACACTACCTTTATGGTACAAAGTGTACGGTCTTCACCGACCATAAGAGCCTACAACATATCTTGAACCAGAAAGAACGGAACATGCGCTAACGCAGATGGGTTGAACTTCTCAATGACTATGATTGCGAAATACGCTACCATCCTGGCAAGGCAAACGTCGTCGCCGATGCTCTCAGTCGACGAAGCTATGTGCATAGTATTTGTAACGTTCAAGCCTAGAATGATCTCGAAACCCAAATTCGCGACACGCAGCACGCATGCTTCATTGAGAATACCTTGAAAGAGGAAATTAACTCTGGTGTCGAAACTCAATAGTGAATAAATCGAACGGTATCTTTCACTATCTAGACCGCATTTCGATTCCTAGTCGCAATAACCTCCGGGAGAAATTGTTGACGGAAGCCCACAAATCTCGATACTTCATTCACCCCGGTGCCGACAAGATGTATCAGGACCTCCGTTCTAGGTATTGGTGGTCGGGCATGAAAAAGGATATCGCTCTGTATGTTTCAAAATGACTAACTTGCTCGAACGTTAAGGCCGAACATCAACGACCCTCTGGTTTACTCGAACAACCCGAAATCCCGATGTGGAAATGGGAAAGTATAGCTATGGATTTTATTACAAAACTCCCCCAAACGCCTTCTGGTCACGACAGCATTTGGTTTATCGTTGATCGTCTTACGAAATCTGCTCACTTCATTTCGATACGAGAAGACTTAAAGGTTGAACGATTAGCACGAACCTATACCGACGAAGTCATTTGTCGACACGGGCGCCTCGTGACATCATCTCTGACCGCGATGATCGTTTTACCTCACATCTCTGGGAGACATTGCAATCCGCTCTCGTTATGACTCTCAACCTCGGTACTGCATTCCATCCCCAGACCGACGGTCAGACTGAGCGCACAATCTGCACCCTCGAAGACATGCTTCGTTCGTGTGTTATAGATTTTGGTGGTAATTGGGATTCGCATTTACCCTTAGTAGAATTTTTGTACAATAACAGTTATCACGCTAGTATACAAATGACACCCTTTGAGGCACTGTACGGAAAATGTCGATCGCCTATTGTTTGGCATGAGATTGGAGACGCACAGATCACCGGTCCCGAGTTAATACAAGAAACGACAGACAAAATCCTCCAAATAAGAGACAATCTTCTGAAAGCTCGGAGTCGTCAAAAGAGCTACGCCGATAAACGCCGAAAGCCCCTAGAGTTCGAAGTTAGAGATCACGTCCTCTTGAAGGTTTCACCTTGGAAAGGGGTGATCTGATTCGGCAGGAAGGGGAAACTAGCGCCACATTACGTGGGCCCTTTTAAGATTCTAGAAAGAATTGGTAAAGTGGCCTACCGACTCGAATTATCGGCTGAACTCCGCAATGTACACCCGGCTTTCCACGTCTCAAACCTCAAGAAGTGTCTAGCTGAAGAAAATCCTCATTTACCTCTTGAAGACTTGCAAATACACGAAACACTGCACTTCATGGAAAAGCCAGTAGAAATCATGGATCGAGAGACCAAGAAACTTCAACGTAGTCACATTCCCATAGTCAAGGTTAGAAGGGAAGGCAAACGCGATGCCGAGTTCACTTGGGAACTCGAAAGTGATATGAAAGCTAAATATCCACAACTCTTTGTTACGCCTATTACTTAATTTCGGGACGAAATTCCCTAAAGTAGGGGAGACTGTAACAACCCAACTTTTCGTTGTTCCTTTGCTTATCGTTGTTTCATTCGTAAACGCTTGTACTCTAAGATTTGATTATTACAAAGGGTAAACTACATTTTTAAACGCATTTTCATCACTTATTTATCACATTTAAACGCTTATTACTTGAACGCTCATCGCAACGCAAACTCAACGAGAACTCAAAACGCGGATTTATTTATGTTATTTGTGTGTTTACATGTTAGATGTGTTATATGTGTTGGTTATTCACTTAAAACGCTCAAACGCTCACACACGCGCAACTCGATTTATCTCGTTAAAACGCAATGCAATACGACGCTTAACTACCACGCTAAAATACTTAACATACTCGAACTAATTAGTGCAACCAAACGCACCAAACGAACACCCGACACGCGAAACGGGAGCCGTCGCACGAAACAGGCCACCTTCGTACGAAGGCAATGGCTTCGTACGAAGGCAGAGGCTTCGTATGAAGGTAACCTGCACCATCTCACTTCTCTATTAATACCTAGTCATTCCTTTCTTCACTACTTGCTGCCATTTCGTATAAAAACGCTCCCAACCTGCTGTCTCTCTCTTTTCCAAGTAAGATTCATTATTTTTACATTTTACACAATGATTTCCACAACGATTTTCCACGAGTTTATCTCCTATTTCATCTAAACTTCTTTCTTTTTAAAAAAACCTTCGACTTTTTCATCAAAACTTCTGATTTTGCTATGGATCTCCACTTAAACGAGTGTATTGGGCTTAGCCTTGGCTTCCCAAGGTGTAGATCTGAAGATCTCACACTCACCAAGTGTTTAATCCATGGAAAAACTAGTTTAAACTCGACTTTTACACTAAAACGAACCAAAACCGACATATGTTTCGTTCACTGGATAGTGGGACGAAGCGGTGTCGAAACCGTCATGAAAAGGACTCGAAAACACATCCGATTCAGACGAAAACACAGTTCTGAACGCCAAAAAACAGCCACTTACGCGAGCCAGACTGCTTTATACGAAGGCACCAGCTTCGTATAGCCCAGCCTATGTTCCCGCATGTGATTAAACAGCTCAAAAGACCTCTCTGGCTCTAAGTTTAATCAGTAGCTTGAGGCTGGAGGGATGAACACTCGATTTCCCGAAGAAAGACACGAAGAACACTTGATTTTGGACACGGAAACAAGCCACTAGTAAGAAAGCACTTGCTTCTTACGAAGGCACTGCCTTCATACGAAGGCACCCCTTCATACAAAGGTTCTGTTTTCTCACTCGACACTTTAATTTGACCGCTTCAGCACTTTGGAAGACTTATGCACTTCTGTTCCCATACGCAGGCTGATCCGGCGCTCCCTTCAATCCATTCCAGACCGTGTTTGGCTATTAAACACGCATTGTGAGTATACTCGAACGCTGTTTCGCTTTAACGCACTTTTGGGTGCTACATACGTTCTCTATCTAAAACACAACTCACACAACGCTTAAACTCTTAATAAACGCTAACCGCTCTCGCATGTTATATGTGAATCGTTGAATGTTTGTTTGCTATGTTTACACATTGATGACTCGCCCTACCACCCTTAGCAACGATAGTACTATAGTTTGGACTCAGCACCTGTTCATTCAGAGGTTGTTAAGGTTTCTCTTACATTACGTGCTCATTAAGGTGAACGCGTATCGTGCATACTCTACATCGCAGTCATGTTGGTTAGCTTGTATCAGTGTCGATAGCTTACTTGATTCGCCTCTCTACATGTTACATGTTGGTTATGCGTAAATGCTTTACTACTATGCTTATGCTAAACTTGTGTACTCACCTTTACATTATTGTATTGACTTTATTTTAACGTATGTAACAGGTTGATAGATTTCTGCTGGAATTGGTTTAGGAATGCTAGAAACCCACCTAAACTACAGTGCAAGTTTTGTTTTATCTTGTTTTGTTCTTTGAGAAACTACTAAATTTGTTATGACTTTTGTTGAAATATTTGTTTGATTGTTTGGGAAATTGAACCTTGTTAAATATTGTCACAATTAGTCGTTACGGATTCTCTCGAGCAACCTATTCGCATCATGCCACATCCCGATGATTCCGCCATCGGTTGGGGTGTGACCATTCGTGTCTTTACGGTCTATATAAAGCGCGTTCGCTACCTGGAAGGGGGTTAGAAGGGTATTTGGGTAAATTTTTTGCCTCGTTCAGTGTATAGATCATGTGAGGACTTGATTTAAGCTTATTAGGACTTCCCTTGATGCAGATAGCATCAAATCGGGAGAAGTAAGAATGATTTTGTAATCCCTTTTTACTTAACTACTATTAAAACAATAACCCGACCTTGCGGGACTATATCCCTACTGACTCAGACCAATAGCTTGAGGGTAACGTCGCCTTCACAAGAGGGGCCTACCACTTTTAGCATTAATTGTCACACCCCTTTCTAAGGCGGAAGCACGAGGTGTGATCCTGAAAGGTTCTCATTGCATACGAATGGTAAACATACTACATGCTCGTAAAATAACTCCAAAATGCCATTAAAAACATAACATAAGTTAAGTGTTTACATCACAAGATAACATATTGTCTGAAAAGTTACAACCTTATTTAAAAGACAAACATCAAGGTTTTGATTCTTATATCCCACATAGGATGGAATATAATATCCAATTCCCACAAAAACATGCATCGGAGTCTTGACACAACATAGCTAAGAACATAAACAACATCCAAGAGCAAGAGTGAGACTGCGCGTACATCCACTTTAGTTACCTGAAATACATGTGAGTTTTGGAAAATCGTCAATATAATGTTGGTGTGAATTCATGTAGTTTTTGTAAAGAATGTTTATATACTTGAATGAAAACATGGTATGTAATTTATAAAGACGTATCTGAAACTGAGTTCTGTAATTTCAAGGAATACGAGATCGCTAATGGTTTGCAAGGCCATTAACATATGTCACGACATAGGAAGCCACCAAATCTAGGCATTTTTGTCGAGATCGACTGAGACACAAAAGCACTCATTGGTAGAAGTAGGCCAAGAGTGGGGTTGCCTGAAACCCATTAGATCTAACCCTTCTGTTCCACGGTCTAAATGTATACGTTGACTAATGGTGCTTATGGTACCCTAATCGTCACGTGATCTAGGTGCCATTCCTTAGTTTTTGAAATCAACATACCATAACACATGTATTTTCCCCAAGTTTAGAAAACAAGTAAATGTTTAAAAGTGGGGACATGAACTCACAACTTTGCGTTTCTTGCGTCGTAAACTTCATCGGTAGCGTCGTGACCTATACGTGTTCTATTAATGTTAGTCACTAGACTTGTATTACACAAGTACAAGTCACCATCATTTGTTTATGTATAGGTTCTTTGTTGGTAAAAATAATTTATATTTTTAACTATGTATGTTACTTATATTATTTTCCCACAAATAAATATAAGTATTCTGTGAAATAATATTTTCAATATTATTTTTATACAAGTATACGTAGGAAAGTATACTTTGTATTTTATGTAAATAATTATGTATTTTGTATTATTCACCAAAAATCAATACTTTGATTTTTAATACTTTCCGGAATTATATTTCTTAAAAATAATATCTTTTTAAGACTTGTAGGAAATATATATATTTTTTGTCATGTTATAATATATATATGGTTATTCTTGATATTCACCCGACTTTTACATAAATCCCAATACTTGGTATAGGTTATATATATTTTTCCACAAATATATATTTATGTCTATAAATGTCCAAGTTCATAAATACGTTAAGAAATATATTTTTGTAACTATATTTTCTTGTATTTGTCCATGTGCTTCTTATGTATTCTCATGTATTTGTATGTGTATTTTTGTATTCATACTCCTTGGGAGTATTTAGTGTATCTTCAAGTCCTAATACACTACTACATCTAATACACATAATATACACTTAGCACAAAATTTGGTGATCACTAAATATATATATTTTTCCCTTAAAATATACATACTTAATATCCATTTTAACTTGAAGAAATCATCATATCATAACTTGTAATTTTACCAAAAATTAGGGAAACCTTGGTAAATATTTTTACGTGAATTTTTAGGGAATAAGTTTCACCAAAACTTATAGTTTCTAAGTGTCAAAATTTTATAAAATTTTTTTGACATAGTTTCCCCTAAAAATGGAGGTTTCCCATGTTTTCAAAACATGTGTTTATTTTCTTTTCAACACCAAAACAATTTTCAACAACAATCATCAACAACATATACTAATTTCTTCATATGAAACATCATGGTGAACTTGATTCTTGTTAAAAATGTGTAGTCTTTTAGATCAACACTTTACATATTGTGATCTTTATAAAAATAAGTGTTCTTGAGTATTTTAACAAACTTTTATGAAATTTTATTTTACTAACCAACTCATCCATGAGTTTAATAGTTTCAAAATTTGTAAATCATGTTTCTAAAACGACATTTATGTTTATTAGAAAGATCATAATTTTCAACATCATGTTTAACCATGGAACTCTCAAGATCTATGCTTAATAGCTTTAGATCTTTCAAAAATAAGCTTTATGCTATATTTTTAACAAACTTTCCATGAATTTTAGTTTCAAAAATTAGTTCTACACACACTTTATTACAAGTCTATGCATAAAAATTCATATTTCAAGTTCAAATCATGCTTCATATGTTTATCTTCAAGTTTTACCATGGATCCTTCAAGATCCATGCTTAAACTTGTTAGATCCAAGCTTTAACATACTTGATCTAATCATAAGCACAAGATATAACATCAACAACATCAATACATACATCAAAAATTCATGTAATCACTTATTTTCTTCATGAATATGTTGGATCTTTTCATTTTTAACAATAGAAGTTAAGTTGTTTAGATGGTGAATGTTGTACATAACATAAACGTGACTTAAATTAGTGATCAAGAAGCTTACTACTAGCTCTAATGGCTAGGGAAGTGGCACAAAAATAAAGATGATGATCAAAGAAGAAAATGAGAGGTTAAAAACTCTACAAGGTGGTCCTTCAAGTTCTAGCACCATACACCTTCCTAAATGGCCTCCATACACCTTCTAACAAGCTTGGATTTTGAGGAAATGAAGTGAAAATGGATGTGGATGTGGGTGTGTGTTGAGTCGTGAGCAAAGAAGCAAGGGAGGAGGAAGTTGATGAAATGAATGAGAATGGGTGATTAATTTAGGATTTTATAAAGATTTTTCATATCTCTCATGGTATACTTGTTAGAATATTCCCCAACATGATATCTAATAAAATCAAATGAAATCAATTAATATCCTTAGGTGGGACCCTTGTCCCAACCGTCCAAAGAGAAAGGGGGGGGGGGGGGTAAAGTGTAATTTTTGAGAAGTGGAGGGTGTAAAGTGTAAACGATAAGGTTTAACTTAGTTTAGGTGTGTTTAGGTGTTTTTATGATTTTTAAGGTGTTCTAACATCAATACTAGTTTAATATCATAAAAACATTACTTCTAGTCAAATTTTGATGTCCCGGTTATTGTCCGGTTGTTCGGTTCGTTACGGTTCGTTAAAGTGCTGAATTGCGCAGTTTCACTAGGTATAAAGCACTTTTTATGGCAGTTTCAATTTCTGACACTTTGTAAGTTATATTAAACAATAAAACAAAAATTATACATGATATTAAGATGTTTAAAAGCTGGTTATAGCTGATTTAGTGCTGATTTATGCTGAATTCTGCATTTAAAGTGCGTTTCGGGTGTCTTTTAGTGCATATTTTAGCTTCCGGAAAGTTTATATCTTAACCCATGTATCCACTCTTGGGTTTTAATGTATTTTAGATGTTGGACCTACTCCTAGGCCCTAATTCTATTATCTGACTGCTTTATGCAGAACTGCTGACACATCGTGTCTTACCGGTGAGTTTACTAGTCTTTCTGACGCAACGCTAAAAAAGTAATGCATAAAGCATTATTTGATGTATAAAATGTGCATGAATTCACAAGTATAGCATGAAATCAGAAAATGTTGACATTTAAGCACATAATCGCAGATATTAAATAATAATTAAACTGTATGAAAATTACCGGTTTTGTGCCAGTTGTCAGAGTCTCCCCCCGTTAAAAGAATTTCGTCCCGAAATTCAAGCTGGGTTATCTCCCGCATGAGCTTTCTCAAACAGATGGGGGTACTTGGCTTTGAATCAGTCTTCACGTTCCCACATGTACTCGGGTCCGTGTTTAGAGTTCCAACGTACTTTGACAAGCTTAACACTACTCCTCCGAGTCTTGTTGACCTTCCAGTCTGTAACCTCAATGGGTTCTTCGGTAAACCGGAGTGCGTCGTCGATTTGCACCTCATCCGCAGGGATGATCACTGCTTCTTGGGTTGGACTCTTCTTGAGGTTGGATACATGAAACGTATCATGTACTCCGTTAAGTTCTTCCGGTAACTCTAACTTGTACGCCACGGTACCAATCTTTTCCAAGATCTTGAATGGTCCAATGTATCGTGGATTCAGCTTTCCACGTTTTCCGAATCTTACTACACCCTTCCAAGGTGAGACCTTCAACAAAACTCTGTCTCCACCTCGAATTCTAAGGGTTTCCGTCTTCGATCTGCGTAACTCTTTTGTCGATCTCGGGCCGCCTTAATGCTCTCTCGGATCTGCATAATCTTGTCGGTCGTCTCTTGAACAAGTTCAGGACCAACCATACGTTTGTCTCCAGCATCTGCCCAACATAACGGCGAGCGGCACTTACGGCCATACAGAGCTTCGAACGGTGCGGCTTTTATGCTCGTATGGTAGTTGTTATTATAGGAAAACTCAACTAAAGGTAGGTGAGTATCCCAGTTGCCGCCTAGATCCATGACACATGCGCGAAGCATATCTTCCAGTGTTTGTATGGTCCATTCGCTCTGGCCGTCTGTTTGTGGGTGAAAGGTCGTGCTTAGATCAAGCTGAGATCCAAAGGCCTCCGGGAAGGATTGCCAGATCCTTGATACAAAACGTCCATCTCTATCTGAAATAATCGAAATAGGCACTTCATGACATGCCACAATTTCTTTTAGGTACATCTCGGCAAGCTTTCCAGTGTTATTCTTATATCGGATTGGTAGGAAATGTGCAGACTTCGTCAATCGATCAACTATCACCCATATCATATCATGCCCTCTAGGAGTCCTGGGTAATTTTGTTATGAAGTCCATTGAGATTTGCTCCCACTTCCACATGGGTATCTCGGGCTGCTGCAGTAGACCAGACGGTTTCTGATATTCGGCCTTAACCTTAGCACAGGTTAGGCACTTTCTAACGTAAACCGCAACATCGCTTTTAAGCCTCGGCCACCAATAGTATTCCTTCAAGTCTTGATTCATCTTGTCCGATCCTGGGTGGATCGAGTATCTCGACTTGTGAGCTTCATCAAAGATGACTTCTCGAATACCGCCATAGAGCGGAACCCAAATACCGCCATAGGTTCCCTCTTCGTTTGGCACCAATTTCTACTGCACACCTCAGAGATATTCAGCTCTACGATTCTCCTTCTTAAGGGTTTCTTGTTGTGCGTCATGAATGCGTGCAGTAAGATTTGTTCGAATAGTCATTTCCAATGCTCGAACTCTGAGGGTCTTAACCCTTTCCTTTCGACTTAGCGCGTCTACTACTACGTTTGCCTTTCCAGGGTGGTACTTAATCTCACAATCATAATCATTTAGCAGCTCGACCCATCGTCGCTGCCGCATGTTTAATTCCTTCTGATCAAATGTGTGCTGTAGGCTTTTATGATCTGTGAAGATTATACATCGAATACCATATAATTAATGTCGCCAAATCTTCAAGGCGAACACCACCGCGCCTAGCTCCAGGTCGTGAGTGGTGTAGTTCTTCTCATGAACTTTCAACTGTCTTGATGCGTAAGCGATGACCTTTTGGTGTTGCATGAGCACGCAACCCAAACCTTGACGCGAAGCGTCGTAGTATACCACGAAGTCTTTAGTGCCTTCAGGTAAGGATAGTATCGGTGTATCGCATAGCTTACTTTTGAGAAGTTGGAAGGCTTCTTCCTGTTTATCACCCCAGTCGTACTTCTTATCCTTCTGCCTAAGGGAAGTCAACGGTTGGGCTATCTTGGAGAAATTCTTAATAAATCTGCGGTAATAGCCTGCTAAGCCCAAAAATTGCCGAACTTCCGTCGGCGTCTTGGGAGCTTCTCAATTCATTATCGCTTCTATCTTTGCGGGGTCTACATGAATACCCTTCTCGTTCACAACATGACCAAGGAACTGTACTTCGTGAATCCAAAATTCGCACTTCGAGAACTTTGCATAAAGCTTCTCTCTCTTTAATAGTTCCAGAATGGTCCTGAGGTGTTGCTCGTGCTCTTCTTTCGTCCGCGAATAAATCAGAATATCATCGATAAATACAATCACGAATTTATCAAGCTATGGTTTACAGACACGATTCATCAGGTCCCTAAACACTGTTGGCGCGTTCGTCAATCCAAATGGCATCACCAGGAACTCGTAATGTCCATAACGCGTCCTGAATGCAGTCTTTGGTACGCTCTCTTCTTGGATCCGTAACTAATGATATCCAGATCGAAGGTCGATCTTGGAGTAGTAGCTCGATCCTTGCAACTGATCGAATAAGTCATCAATCCTCGGTAGTGGGTACCGATTCTTGACAGTGAGCTTATTCAACTCTCTATAATCGATACACATCCGCAGTGTTCCATCCTTCTTCTTCACGAACAACACTGGAGCTCCCCAAGGCGAGAAGCTCGGCCTTATGAAGCCTTTATCCAACAACTCCTGGAGTTGTGTAGATAATTCTTGCATCTCGGATGGCGCAAGTCGATAGGGTGCCTTGGCTACAGGAACGGCTCCTGGAACCAAGTCAATATGGAATTCGACTTGTCGTTGGGGAGGTAGTCCTGGCAGATCTTCGGGAAAAACATCGGGGAATTCCTTCACCACAGGAATGTCTTCGAGTTTCGAGTCCTCAGCCTTCTTATCTACAACGTGCGCCAGGAACGCAACACATCCTTTCCTTAAGCACTTCTGCGCCTTCATACAATTGATGATGCGCAGAGGCGTGCCTCGTTTCTCTTCACGATGAAAGTTTCATCATTCGCAAGAGGGATGCGAATGATTTTCTCATGACAAACAACTTCAGCCTTATTCTTGGACAGCCAGTCCATTCCAACCACCACATCGAAGCTACCTAATTGAACAGGTAAGAGGTCGATACTAAAGTTTTGCTCACCAAGTTCTAATGTACAACCCCTAACAACTTCGCCCGATTCAACAAGTTTACCATCGGCTAGTTCTATGGAATAAGGAATATCTAATCTACTAGATTCTATTCCAAGCATACGTTTAAATTCCATAGACATGAAACTAAAATCGGCACCAGTGTCAAATAGTATGGATGCAAAACGAGAAACGTACCGGTGACCACATTAGGGTCCTCGCTTGCGTTCCTTGCTCCAATCACAAATGCTCGAGCCTGAGCATTGTTCTCCCTTGGGAAATCTTTCTTGAAATGATCTTTGCTTCCACAGCCAAAGCATCCTTGGTTCTACCCAGCTCCATTACCATTCCGGTTACCATTGCCATTGCCATATCCACCACCGTTTCCATTACCAGCACCGTTACAGTTTCCGTTCCCGTTCCTATTACCACTTGTCACATTTTGGAATGCGACAAACTCCTTCATGATGACGCTTGCACTGATTGCATCTGGCAGAGTGCCCTGGTATCCTCTGGCAGGGGCGTCATTCATGGCTGCAAGAGCTTTTGTTTCCTTGGGTGGATTGGGGTCACGCTTCTTATTGTTGGAACCCTTGTTGTTACGTGTCGCTTGATTCAGGCTCGAATGCTTCCTTTTCTTGTCACCAGATGACTCAGCATGCGTCTCGGTCTTCTCAGTTGGGTTCAACGATAACTTCTTCATACGGACAACATCTTTAGTAAGGCTGACAGCCAGAGTTACAGCCTGAGTAATCGTTTCAGGTTTAGCCGAAGTTACTATGTTGCGAAACTCTGGAGCCAATCCCCATATGTAGCGCTCAACGCGCTTAAATTCGAGAGTCACCATATAGGGGATCACTCTAGACAGATCATGGAACTTTCGAGTATAACCAACAATGTCCGTACCTTCCATGGACAAGTGCCAGAACTCAGTCTCCAACCTTTGGAGTTCAGCACGAGAGCAATACTTCTCTCTCAATCTTTCCTTCAACTCGTCCCAAGTCATACCATACGCTGCATCATCTCCTAGGGTTTGGACTTGTAAATTCCACCAAGTCAAAGCCTCATCCACAAACAATCCAGTAACAAAAGTGACTTGTTGATCCGCAGTACACTTGCTCATGCGGATAGTGCAATCAGTCTTCTCCGTCCAGCGCACAAAGGCCACTGCACCTCCAGTGCCGTCGTAGTTCAGTGGCTTGCAGTCGAGAAACTGCTTGAAGGTGCAGCCTTGAGTTGTGTTTCCTCCAGATGAATCTCCATATCCATTACGTCTAGTACCGCTTGGTCCTCCACTGTGTTCAGTGCGGTTCGCCTCGTACTGGGTGATAGCTTCGGAGATCCTTCCTTCCAGCAGGGAGTTCAGTTCTTCAGCAGTTCTCGGCAGTGGGGGAGGAAGAGGTTGATCAGAATCCCGATTGTTCACAGCTCTCCTGGGTGCCATGTTCTGTCAGAACACAACACAACAGGGTTAGACATTTGTTTGATATCATCATACGAGATAGTGGTAGTATATATACATATGCATATACCCACATAAGTAACATCAAATAATCCGCCAAACATATAAATCAATTCATACAGCATCAAGCATGCATAAACAGATAAATACTGATGTGTCATAAGATATTCACCGAGTCTTTATACATATTAGAACAACTTGTTACATCATTGTTTGTGAAGAAACAAAGTGCATAAGGGTAACATCACCCCATAGTACAAGTTTAATATATATAAAGGACAAAATATCTTTCTTCACATTGGCGGTTCTTGTCTTTATACCCAAAAACGTTACTCCAATAGAGTATTTAATAGGCTGGGGGTGGGGGTGTAGGGAAGATCAAACTATGAAGAAGGGTCACTTCATCCTTAAGCTCCTGAATTCGACGGATGAGGGAGCTGACTTGGGTAGGAGTGTGGGAAGGTGTAGAGACACGGGTAGAAGTGGATGGCACCACAGACATAGAGTCATCATCATCACCAGTCGGGTAAACTCTCATTCCAGCAGCAAAAAGGGCCGAAGATATCACTGAATCGAAGGAATCGGCATCAGACTCGAGGTCAGAATCGGAAGGGACATCGGCCATGGGCACAACAGGGGTCGCCACATCATACTACAGGTCACTGACGAGAGACTAGTCCTTAACAGGGATGGCAGCAAAAGGAATAGCATAGATAGGGATAGGTTCAACGAGATGTCCACCATCTGGATGTCCTACGATCTGTTGGCCAAGAAGAGGTAAGGGTAAGGCTAAGACATCGTTGAGATCATCATCGTCGGTTATCGTCTCAGGATCAGCCTCAAAGTCAGAGATGGGGTGGAGGTGTTCACATCTGACCTTCTCTTGTGCTGAAGAAATCTCGGTTGATACATGACAAGACATGCTGTGGTTTCTGTGCACTGAATTCCATAATTATGTATGCATCCATAATTACGTAATTCCTTGCACAATCCGCACAGTTTGTTTCATCATCGGGGCACTTCCTTCGGATAGGCTGCTGCTCTCTAACGAAGGCATGTGTACCTGTGATATTCTATTCCTAGTATATGTATATATTAATAATTACACATAGTTGCAAGTAATTCTTTGTCAAAGACAAGTGCTACTCCAGTGCACCCTAAGTCTCGTAGTGTCCTTACTTGACTCTTTGAAAATAGATTCAGGTAGTGGATGTCGCGGAAAGTTTTATGCAATGAAAACTTTTGAAAATTGTTTTCGTGAGAGGATCCTAAAGATTGTAGTCTAGACTCGAGAAGGAATCCTGGTTTACTACAATCGCAGCTCTGATACCAATCTGTCACACTCTTTCTAAGGCGGAAGCACGAGGTGTGATCCTGAAAGGTTCTCATTGCATACGAATGGTAAACATACTACATGCTCGTAAAATAACTCCAAAATGCCATTAAAAACATAACATAAGTTAAGTGTTTACATCACAAGATAACATATTGTCTGAAAAGTTACAACCTTATTTAAAAGACAAACATCAAGGTTTTGATTCTTATATCCCACATAGGATGAAATATAATAACCAATTCCCACAAAAACAGGCATCGGAGTCTTGACACAACATAGCTAAGAACATAAAAAACATCCAAGAGCAAGAGTGAGACTGCGCGTACATCCACTTTAGTTACCTGAAACACATGTGAGTTTTGGAAAACCGTCAACATAATGTTGGTGTGAATTCATGCAGTTTTTGTAAAGAATTTTTATATACTTGAATGAAAACATGGTATGTAATTTATAAAGACGTATCTGAAACTGAGTTCTGTAAATGCAAGGAATACGAGATCGCAAATGGTTTGCAAGGCCATTAACATATGTCACGACATAGGAAGCCACCAAACCTAGGCATTTTTGTCGAGATCGACTGAGACACAAAAGCACTCATTGGTAGAAGTAGGCCAAGAGTGGGGTTGCCTGAAACCCATTAGATCTAACCCTTCTGTTCCGCGGTCTAAATGTATACGTTGGCTAATGGTGCTTATGGTACCCTATTCGTCACGTGATCTAGGTGTCATTCCTTAGTTTTTGAAATAAACATAGCATAACACATGAATTTTTCCCCAAGTTTAGAAAACAAGTAAAAGTTTAAAAGTGGGGACATGAACTCACAACGTTTCCTGCGTCTTAAACATCACCGGTAGCGTCGTGACCTATACGTGTTCTATAAATGTTAGTCACTAGACTTGTATTACACAAGTACAAGTCACCATCATTTGTTTATGTATAGGTTCTTTGTTGTTAAAAATAATTTATATTTTTAATTATGTATGTTACTTATATTATTTTCCCCAAAATAAATATTAGTATTTTGTGAAATAATATTTTCAATATTATTTTTATACAAGTATACTTAGGAAAGTATACTTTGTATTTTATGTAAATACTTGTGTATTTTGTATTATTCACCAAAAATCAACACTTTGATTTTTATTACTTTCCGGAATTATATTTCTTAAAAATAATATTTTTTTAAGACTTGTAGGAAATATATATATATATATTTTGTCATGTTATAATATATATATGGTTATTCTTGATATCCACCCGACTTTTACATAAATCCCAATACTTGGTATAGGTTATATATATTTTTCCACAAATATATATTTAAGTCTATAAATGTCCAAGTTCATTAATATGTTAAGAAATATATTTTTGTAACTATATTTTCTTGTATTTGTCCATGTGCTTCTTATGTATTCTCATGTATTTGTATGTGTATTTTTTTATTCATACTCCTTGGGAGTATTTAATGTATCTTCAAGTCCTAATACACTACTACATCTAATACACATAATATACACTTAGCACAAAATTTGGTGATCACTAAATATATATATTTTTCCCTAAAAATATACATATTTAATATCCATTTTAACTTGAAGAAATCATCATTTCCTAACTTGTAATTTTACACAAAAATTAGGTTAACCTTGGTAAATATTTTTAGGTGAATTTTTAGGGAATAAGTTTCACCAAAACTTATATTTTCTAAGTGTCAAAATTTTATAAGAAAATTTTGACATGGTTTCCCCTACAAATGGAGGTTTCCCATGTTTTCAAAACATGTGTTTATTTTCTTTTCAACACCAAAACAATTTTCAACAACAATCATCAACAACATATACTAATTTCTTCATATGAAACATCATGGTGAACTTGATTCTTGTTAAAAATGTGTAGTCTTTTAGATCTACACTTTACATATTGTGATCATTCTAAAAATAAGTGTTCTTGAGTATTTTCACAAACTTTTATGAAATTTTATTTTACTAACCAACTCATCCATGAGTTTAATGGTTTTAAAATTTGTAAATCATGTTTCTAAAACAACTTTTATGTTTATTAGAAAGATCATAATTTTCAACCTCATGTTTAACCATGGATCTCTCAAGATCCATGCTTAATAGCTTTAGATCTTTCAAAAATAAGCTTTATGTTATATTTTTAACAAACTTTCCATGAATTTTAGTTTCAAAAATTAGTTCTACACACACTTTATTACAAGGCTATGCATAAAAATTCATATTTCAAGTTCACATCATGCTTCATATGTTCATCTTCAAGTTTAACCATGGATCCTTCAAGATCCATGCTTAAACTTGTTAGATCCAAGCTTTAACATACTTGATCTAATCATAAGCACAAGATATAACATCAACAACATCAATACATACATCAAAAATTCATGTAATCACTTATTTTCGTCATGAATATGTTAGATCTTTTCATTTTTAACATTAGAAGTTAAGTTGTTTAGATGGTGAATCTTGTACATAACATAAACATGACTTAAATTAGTGATCAAGAAGCTTACTACTAGCTCTAATGGCTAGGGAAGTGGCACAAAAATGAAGATGATGATCAAAGAAGAAAATGAGAGGTTAAAAACTCCACAAGGTGGTCCTTCATGTTCTAGCACCATACACCTTCCTAAATGGCCTCCATACACCTTCTAACAAGCTTGGATTTTGAGGAAATGAAGTGAAAATGGATGTGGATGTGGGTGTGTGTTGAGCCATGAGCAAAGAAGCAAGGGAGGAGGAAGATGATGAAGTGAATGAGAATGGGTGATTAGTTTAAGATTTTATAAAGATTTTTCATATCTCTCATGGTATATTTGTTAGAATATTCCCCAACATGATATCTAATAAAATCAAATGAAATCAATTAAGATCCTTAGGTGGGACCCTTGTCCCAACCGTCCAAAGAGAAAGGGGGGGGGGGGGGTAAAGTGTAATTTTTGAGAAGTGGAGGGTTTAATGTGTAAACGGTAAGGTATAAGTTAGTTTAGGTGTGTTTAGGTGTTTTTATGTTTTTTAAGGTGTTCTAACATCAATACTAGTTTAATATCATAAAAACATTACTTCTAGTCAAATTTTGTTGTCCCGATTATTGTCCGGTTGTTCGGTTCATTACGGTTCGTTAAAGTGCTGAATTGCGCAGTTTCACTAGGTATAAAGCACTTTTTATGGCAGTTTCAATTTTTGACACTTTGTAAGTTATATTAAACAATAAAACATAAATTATACATGATATTAAGATGTTTAAAAGCTGATTATAGCTGATTTAGCGCTGATTTATGCCGAATTCTGCATTTAAAGTGCGTTTCGGGTGTCTTTTAGTGCATAGTTTAGCTTCCGGAAAGTTTATATGTTAACCCTAGTATCCACTCTTGGGTTTTAATGTATTTTAGATGTTGGACCTACTCCTAGGCCCTAATTCTCTTATCTGACTGCTTTCTGTAGAATTGCTGACACAGCGTGTCTTACCGGTGAGTTTACTAGTCTTTCTGACGCAACGCTAAAAGTAATGCATAAAGCATTATTTGAAGTATAAAATGTGCATAAATTCACAAGTATAGCATGAAATCAGACAATGTTGACATTTAAGCACATAATCGCAGATATTAAATAATAATTAAACTATACGGAAATTATCGGTTTTGTGCCAGTTGTCACATTAATAACTTATTTAATTATCTTTTAATAATCCGACCTTACGGGACTGTATCCCTGCTGTCTCAGACCAACAGGTTGAGGGTAACGTCGCCTTCACAAGAGGGTCCTAACACTATAACTAAGATAATCTCTTAAAAAGCACAAAGAGCGGAAATCATCAAAGGATACATAAAAGAGGAGTTGGAACCAAGTGATTCCTTCTTGTCTATTTGTTTTTCCTTTTATTTACGTTTTTATTTTTAGTTCATATTTTAAAATTTTCAAAAACTTTTTATTAAAATTTGGTTAGATTAGATGTTATTAAAAACTTGTGTCCTTGGACGATCTCGGTATCTTACCATCACTGTACTACGTCTACGATGGGTGCACTTGCCCTAACGTGTGTAGAGTGACAATATTGTATCGTGTTTTATAAAGTTAAAACTTGATCCACGAGTAAAAAGTGCTTAAAATATATCTAAAATTTATACCCTCAGTCACCCACGTCAGGGGTTGATGTGTGTAAAATGCAACATATAAATTACATCAAATGAGGCATAAAACTAACTCTTTTTAAGTACTAATGTTGGAAAAAGTGTATTTTTGTCTTCCTTTTGTATTTTCAGGATTAAATGAGCTCAAATTAACAAAATAAGCAAAAAGACAGCTAAATCTAACCTAAATACAAGAAAGGGAACAAAAATGGACTGCCTGACCCCTCGACAGCATCCTCCCAAGCAAAACAGAGAAGGAAGAAGACTGAACACGCCCCGTGCTCAGCGAGCACGGGGCCGTGCCCAAGAAGCAGCAGAAAAGACAAACCTGTAGAAACTTCTATTGCTCACCACGGGGCCGTGCCCAGTGAACACGGGGGCGTGGCCAAAGTACTGCAGGCGCATTAATTGTAATTGCGAATTACAATTAATGAAGAGAGATAGTGTCAGACGGGCACAGGGCCGTGCCCAGCGGACACGGAGCCGTGCCCAAGCTTCTGTTCAGCCTATAAATAGGAGTGCTTGGATCCATTGCAACTCATCCCTTGGCACACCACCTCTCTCACACTTCATCCACCACCCACCACCATCTCAACACGATCATCCACCACCATCATCCATTGTCCATCATAGAGTGTGTGGGTCGTCTCGGGATCCAAGATTGATCGTAAGAGTTCTTGATAATCAAGGCCATGTTTGCCTAAGTCTCTTACATCACTTGGTGAAGACAAGTGTTTAGTATAATACTTTTTATTTTTAATCTTTTACACTTCTTAATTGGTTTTGTATTAATGACGTTAATAACTAGGTTCTTATGTTGAAGGTGATTCTTCCTTATCATTTGTCCGTGGTGTCTTGGCATTATTTTACTGTCTATATAAAATAAAATATTTTCACCATTCATATCTCCACGGTCTATATGGAGGTATGTTGGCTACCTGGTCGGGGGTTAAGGGAACGGTTTGGTAAGGGTCTTGCCCTTGTTCAGCGTTTAGAGGTCCTGCAAGGGACCTGGGTCAAATTTAGTAGGACCTCCTTCAATACCCAAAGGTATTGGATGGCGGGGGTCCAAACTCTTTGATCCCCTCATAAGTTAACTACTATTAATACTATAACCCGGCTATTTAGGACTGTATCCCTGCTGACTCAGACTACTTAGTCGAGGGTAACGTCACCTCCAAAAGAGGGGCCTACCATAATTTGCATTAATAACTTAATTCATTGTCTTTCAATAATCTGACCCTTTAGGATTGTATCCTTGCTGACTCAAACTACTGGGTTGAGGGTAACGTCGCCTTCAAAAGAGGGGCCTACTACAATAAATAAGATAATCTCTTAAACAAGTGCAAAAGTGGGAAAATAATCAAAGGTTATACTAACGCACGAGTCGGATCCAAGTGATTCATTTTGTCTATCTGTTTTTATTTTTATTTTATTTTTCAGCATTTAGTTAGTTTTATTTTCTTAGTTTAAAAAAATCTTTTTCTAACATTTTGATTTGATTAGACGTTGAGGATAAATCGGTACTAAAAGCTCTTGTGTCCTTGAACGACCTCGGTATCTTACCAACACTATACTACGTCCACGATGGGTGCACTTGCCCATATGTGTGTTTAGTGTTAGTAAATATCATGTTTTATAAATTTAAAACTTGGCTAAAGTGTAAAAAGGGCTTAAAATATATATCTAAAACATATACACACTCGCACACATCAAGTTTTTGGCGCCGTTTCCGGGGACACAAGGATTTTAAGAAAGTTCGGAATCAACGGCCTAATCATTTTTTTATTTTCTTTTTATTTTTTTATAATTTTCTTAATTTTTCAGCTTCTACAGAGCTCAGCACGGGCGGTGCCCGCTGAACACGCCCCGTGCCCAATCATTGGAACTGGCAATCTTGTTTTAAGTCAGACAGTAAGCTGAACACGGGGCCGTGTTCGCTCAACACGCCCCCGTGCCCAAGATTTAGTTACTGAAAACAGAACCGTAAGATCCCGACGGTTGGTAATTTCTGACACAAAAATGAGTGATAATGATTTTTTTTTACTTTCGGCACTCTTATGGTACGTGGTGTCAATTATGTGGAGGCAAACATAAAGAATTAGAACGTTATTTTCTAAATTATAAGCCCCACTATATCGACCCACCGTCTCCCTATAACCTTAAGAGGGGCGAAAGTAAAAATAATCACTATCTCTCCCTCGAATGCGCCCAACCAGATATTCTAGGAGAAATGCTCCTTGACGAGTTATTTCAAAAATCTAGTTCTAAACTGGTTAAGAGAACTTAGGAAGGATTTCATTGATCCATCCCAAGACGATGACCAAGAAGAAATGTTGGGGTCGCATGAAAACAACCTCGTTGTTCCCAATCCTACCTTCATACCTAGCAAAGACATGGACGATAGTCGTCCCTGTGCCGATTGTGCCGTGAAGGACTCTCCATCGACTTCGTTCGGTGCATACATAGACCTGAGCGATTCGGCATATACCTTCTTTAACGAGAGCCCGGAAAAGGGTTGGACTTGTCCACCTAAAATAAACATAGGAATTACCCTCACCGACAACCTCTTGCGTTCTCGTCTTAGTCTAGGGCAATTAAGGTATCTTAGGCACTTTGGGGTTGTTCCAACCAGTAAGGAACCACCCGATATCAATAAGTTCCTTAGAAAATGGAGAAAACTCCATAAGACAGCTTCCAGACACGGGGCCGTGTCCAGGTCAGCACGCCCCCGTGCCCACCTAAAAGATTCTCTGCTGATTTTGTCAGAGTACGGACAAAATGTGTCAGGATTTTAACTGCACACAAGGCCGTGTCCAACCAACACGGGGCCGTGTCCAACGCGCTGTCGTTTTCTTTAAATGCAGCCTGAATCCTGCTCATTTTTGACCACTTCAAAAGACAAAGATTCCTGGGATCTTCATTCATACTATCCTAGGTAAGTTCTAAAAGAAGGTTCCAAAGAACCCTCTTGTCTTTTCCACTTTTATTCATTACCTTCTCTTTCAATTTTTCATAACATCTCCTCCACTAAAGCTTGGAAGCTCCATGATTCCAACCTTTGGTGTGAAGTTTGTAAGGTTATTATCCAAGGGATCTTACTCAAAGTAAGTTGTATAACTTTGTTTTAAATTATATGTGCTTAAAACACGAATAAAAACCTTAAAAAATAATTTAAAACTCCAAGATTCCTTGATCTCAAAACCTGCAGACAACTGGGCACGGGGCCGTGCTCATCGAGCACGGGGCCGTGTCCGAGGTACTGTTTCATAAGAATTGAGCCCTTTTCGGTCTATTTCCTCAGAAATGGCGAGCAGGACAAGCGGAACGTCTTCAACAAGAAATAACCGACACGGGAGAAGATCATCAACGGCGGAAGATTCTCTTGTAAACTATGTTTACGCCCTAAGAGAGGCTATTGATGAAATGATGGGGGTGGAAGAAGCATTGGTCGACCGTATCAACCATCTAACGGTGGGACTGGAGGGATGTCTCCGAGAGGTAAACCTCTTGCACCAGAGGTTAAACCTCCTCGCCTCTCCTCCTTTGGTGCCTATAATAACCCAAAGGGCATGGAACGTGGTCCCCGAAGTCATCATACCCGCCGAATGGTACGCCATACACCCGGAGCCTCCGCAGGGGATAGTACAAGGAGTCCCGGTGGTTGTTCCCCCTCCTCCGCAAGATCTTGAGGGAAATGAAGCCACCTTCTTCCTTCCAAGGGAGATAGAAGAATGTCTTTAACAACATCTAGGAAGAAAACCATCGGCCAAGAGTCCTACTACATCGGGAACCTATTCCCGAAATTTTCTTAACAAAAAGTAGAACTCTTTATGATAACTTTGTGTACCTCCTGACCTAACTAGTTAAAATTTTTCTTTATATTTCTTTTTACTTTTTCTTTAGTAACGTTATGTAAGATCTCTCTATGGTTTTTAAAGGAATGATGGTTTTAAAGTTTGAATGGTGTTATAAGAAATAAAACACACTTGGATGGTCAAGGATAACAAGGGAAACGAGAAACATGGCCCCATGCACGAAAACAGGGCCATCCGACAACAATTTCTCCATTACAGTATGCTCAGCACGGGTCGTGCCCAGCCAACACGGCCCCGTGCTGAACATCCTGCAGACAAATGCCCAGTTCAGTTAACTGGACACGGGTCGTGTTCACCAAACACGCCCCCGTGTCCAGGCTTCTGTTTCTTTTCTTTAATTATTGTTACTGGCACCTGAACACGGGGCCGTGCCCGATCACCACGGGGTCGTGTCCAGACTGCTAGTAACCCAAGATTTTGCTTTTAACACCATTTTACACATTCAATCAACCTAAAAATTATTTTTGGGACACATTGAGGACAATGTGTAATTTAAGTGTGGGGGGATGCTAAAACCTTGAATTTTGCAAGTCCTAATAACAAGCCTTACACAAAACTCTATTGGAACCGCTAATCACCCCAATTTTTTTTTTCAAAAATTTTCATTGTTTTTTACTTGTCTAAGTTTAAGTTGGGAATTCTAAGTCTAACAAGGTTATATTTTTATAAGTTTAAAACCGATAGCGTCGTGATAAAAAGAACCAACATAAGAAAATTATGAAACGGCATGACAAGCTTAGTTAAAATTTGATTATATATACTTGATCACATAAAAACCCATTCCCACAAAAGTGAGTTTTGAGCCTTTATCGAGCATACAAATATACATCTTTGCGCTAAATGCTCATTTTTCATTTCTTGTGTGAATAGCCGCTTGGTTCTTACGACTCTAGAACTTGCCATGACAATTCATTCCCGGTCCTTACCAACTTAAACCCAAGTAAGTAAATGATGGAGGCATTAGGACTAACCCTTTTTCTTTCAACACCATTATTTTTATTTTTCTTTTCACCTACCCAAAAATTCCCCCTAGTTAACCCCTTTGAGCCTAAACCTTTTCATTTCTTAACCCAAAACCCTTTTTAACCACGAAAAACCCTTTTTATTTTTACCTTTTATTTTAGTAACAAGCTCGGTTTTCGTGTGACTATGAAAAAAAAATAATAATAATAATATATATATTTTACAATGTAGTTGGAAATAAACAAACAAAGCTCCTAAAACAAAAGCTTGTTTGAATAAATACTTCATTAAAAATAGAAAGTCACAAAAACAAAATGTTTTACGAAAACCGACGCTTTTTACGCCTTTCGCCCTTTTCTACTAACCACTAACCCAACTACCCACCTTTAGCCCAAGCCTAACCCTTCACCCAAAAAGTCCTCTTGATATTTACAAATGTATAAAGTTAAAAAGGAGGAGGATTGATTGCTTGGCAAGCTTATGGTAGGAATAAGTTCCATGCCGCTCTCGAGTGATTCACTAAAAATACACCTTCGGCCGAGTGTGAGTGATTCCCCTCGTGAGGTATGTGAACCTGTGTATAAATGAAATTTTAAAAAGGTATGTTATGCCTTAATAAATAATTTACCTTATGAAAAGTTTTTAATAAATCATGACGAATAGGATTGTAAATAAGTAAAAATAAAACCTAAACAACCTTGGAAATTCCCGACACTCTATGACAAGCCCAAAACCTTCTCTTCTACCCATTCCATTTGGGAGTGTAAGCCACATATTAAAGAGTTTTGCTTGAGGACAAGCAAAGATTCAAGTGTGGGGATATTTGATGTGTGTAAAATGCACCATATAAATTACATCAAATGAGGCATAAAACTAACCCTTTTTAAGTACTAATGTTGGAAAAAGTGTATTTTTGTCTTCCTTTTGTATTTTCAGGATTAAATGAGCTCAAATTAACAAAAGAAGCAAAAAGACAGCTAAATCTAACATAAACACAAGAAAGGGAACAAAAGTGGACTGCCCGACCCCTCGACAGCATCCTCCCAAGCAAAACAGAGAAGGCAGAAGACTGAACACGCCCCGTGCTCAGCGAGCACGGGGCCGTGCCCAAGAAGCAGCAGAAAAGACAAACCTGTAGAAACTTCTATTGCTCACCACGGGGCCGTGCCCAGTGAACACGGGGGCGTGGCCAAAGTACTGCAGGCGCATTAATTGTAATTGCGAATTACAATTAATGAAGAGAGATAGTGTCAGACGGGCACGGGGCCGTGCGTAGCGGACACGGGGTCGTGCCCAGACTTCTGTTCAGCCTATAAATAGGAGTGCTTGGATCCATTGCAACTCATCCCTTGGCACACCACCTCTCTTACACTTCATCCACCACCCACCACCATCACAACACCATCATCCACCACCATCATCCATTGTCCATCATAGAGTGTGTGAGTCGTCTCGGGATCCAAGATTGATCGTAAGAGTTCTTGACAATCAAGGCCATGTTTGCCTAAGTCTCTTACATCACTTGGTGAAGACAAGTGTTTAGTATAATACTTTTTATTTTTAATCTTTTGCACTTCTTAATTGGTTTTGTATTAATGACGTTAATAACTAGTTTCTTATGTTGAAGGTGATTCTTCCTTATCGTTTGTCCGTGGTGTCTTGGCATTATTTTACTGTCTATATAAAATAAAAGATTTTCACCATTCATATCTCCACGATCTATATGGAGGTATGTTGGCTACCTGGTCGGGGCTTAAGGGAACGATTTGGTAAGGGTCTTGCCCTTGTTCAGCGTTTAGAGGTCCTGCAAGGGACCTGGGTCAAATTTAGTAGGACCACCTTCAATACCCAAAGGTATTGGATGACGCGGGTCCAAACTCTTTGATCCCCTCATAAGTTAACTACTATTAATACTATAACCCGGCTATTTAGGACTATATCCCTGCTGACTCGGACTACTTAGTCGAGGGTAACGTCACCTCCAAAAGAGAGGCCTACCATAATTTGCATTAATAACTTAATTCATTGTCTTTCAATAATCCGACCCTTTAGGATTGTATCCTTGCTGACTCAAACTACTGGGTTGAGGGTAACGTCACCTTCAAAAGATGGGCCTACTACAATAACTAAGATAATCTCTTAAACAAGTGCAAAAGTGCGAAAATAATCAAAGGTTATACTAACACACGAGTCGGATCCATGTGATTCATCTTGTCTATCTGTTTTTATTTTTATTTTATTTTTCAGCATTTAGTTAGTTTTATTTTCTTAGTTTAAAAAAAATCTTTTTCTAACATTTTGATTTGATTAGACGTTGAGGATAAACCGGTACTAAAAGCTCTTGTGCCCTTGGACGACCTCGGTATCTTACCAACACTATACTACGTCCACGATGGGTGCACTTGCCCATATGTGTGTTTAGTGTTAGTAAATATCGTGTTTTATAAATTTAAAACTTGGCTAAAGTGTAAAAAGGGCTTAAAATATATATCTAAAACATATACACACTCGCACACATCAGGGGTCGAGGGTCCTATAGGTTATCCTTTGAGTTTAGTATCTTAAGATCCCGGTTCTACAACAATTCCTTTACCAATAGAAAGCTTGTCATTCATGTGTAGGATTATGACCTAGGTAGTGCTTTCCCATCATTTGAATTCGTCCTCAATCTTAATTCGTGTCCTATTCAGCTTTAGTTCATTTTAATAAATTGCATTAGGTTATTAGAAAACTCCCCATCAAAACATAAAAACAATTAAGTTGGGTCAGTTGATAAGTAATCGAGTCTAGTTAACGTAATCAATAGAATCTCGTGGGTTCGATACTCGGACTCTTAGGCTGTACTGCATTGATCGGTACACTTGTCGGTTATGTGGTTTAGGTTTAGAGAGTCTTAGGTTATAAATCTAAAACTTAGAATGTCTAGTTTAGAGTTAATTTAGTTAGTTTTAATTAAACCACTTTTAGCACATCGGGGTCCATGTGTGTGGCTTTTGTATTAAATAAAAAAAGTTGATTTCAATAAAAAAAAAAAAACCTTAAAATTGTTAATTTCAATAAAATAAAACCTAAAATAATATAAAGTAAAAAAAATAAAAATAATACAAACTAAAAAAAAACAAATCTGTTAAAATTAAAATCACTACACAAATCACACGATTAAACCTAAACAAACCATACAATTAAACCTAAACACACACGAAGATTAAACCTAAATAAGACGAGATAATTAAACCTAAACACACCAGATAATTAAACCTAAACAAGACGAGATAATTAACGTCAACCCTTGAACCATTGAAATCGGCATCCGAAGGGGGAGCGAGTTGCATACGAGGATGGTTTCTTATTACTTGTTATGCTGCCATGTGCAAAAATCTTTTATTCTACATGTTTTTGAATTCTCGGCGAGTATGGGCAATCGCTTGTGCATCCGTTATGCCGTCACCTTGAGCCATCACGTGCTTGAAGCATGCATGAAATGTGCGAACCTCCCTGAACAGAATATGAAACCATGACAAAGTGGCGTTCGAATTGCGATTTGTTGTCCAACACATTGACGAATCTTTCAAATAAGGGTTCTCTAATTGACCCGACTATTGTCTGTTGTCGCATAAGTCCATCCAAGAGTTGATCAGAGCCATCTCTTCTTCTTCGGTTTACCCGTTTTTTTGCCATTTTTTATGAATCTTTTTAGTGAATTATCAGTTGAGAAATGCACATATTGCTTGAAATGCGAATTGAAATTATAGCCAGTAAAAACTAGCTGTTGTAAAAGTAGTCGTTTGAAAACTAGCTGTTGTAAGAATTAAATATTCTTTTTAACTATTTTATTTGAATTTATAATTAAATAAAAATACTAGATAACAGAAAAAAATAAAAATTAATTAATTAATTAATTATATTGTTATGAGTTTTATTCTTTATATATATTTAGTAATAAAAATAGTTATAATTATTAATTAAATAAAATAAAAATAGATTGTACAAAACAGATATAGTTTAAATAAAATGAAAAAGTAGATGTAGAGGTGGATAATAAAGTGGAAGTTTGTAGTGGTTTGTAATTGTTTATTGTTTTGGGAAAAAAGTGGGGTTTGAAACACTGGTAGTTTAAAATGATGTTACATGCTGACTAGGCATTGTGCTAGATGCTATTAGATGTTCATCTTGGGGGTGTGACAACATTTAAGAAACATGAGGTTCTGGGTTCGATTCTTAAAAAGGCGGTTTTTCTAAATTTATTTGATTTCCTCCTGAATTGGTGTATATGCATTATAACCTAGTGGAGATGAACATGAGCGGATGATTACCCTGGTAACACGATGATACGTCGGTGATCTAAAATTTATCGTTAAAATAAACATGCTCTTAGTTGTTTCTGGAAGCTCTCTATATAAAAATATCACAATAGTTGTTATTCTGAATCAAATCAAAGTAACAAATATAATAAGATCAAAGAGAAATTTTTAAATGGACAAAAAAAGCTATGGTGTCCTTTGGTGAATGTTAGGGGTGTTTATTTGAATGGTTGTCATCCGATCTAATCAGGTGAAATTAATTACTTTAGGGTTTTCTAAACATGGAATCACACTATTTAATTACCTCAATATGCGAATTATACCTATCAAATTATAATAATTTGTTCTTTACTTAAATATACTTTTAATAAAAACGTACATCTATACTATTAATAAAAACGTACATCTATATATTGATATGACAATTAAAACAAAAGTAGAATACTGGTTTTTATTATACACACAAAATTCTTTTTTGATAACTGTCCGTAATGGTTAATATTTTTTATGGGGTAATTTTTTGGCATATCAGCATTATAATAGTTCTTTAAAAAAATATGTAATGGTTAATGCCCCTTATGTTTTTTCAATTATTACTTTCCCTTTTTCCTCACTTGGCATTGTGCTAAAAATGTCTCTCCCTCTTCATGCCCTTATAACACCCCAAGCAGGGCCGGCTCAACTGTTTTAGAGGCTCAAAGCAAACTAAAGATCTGGGGCCTACTAAATAAGGTTCTTTTTGTTGGGCTTGTACCAATTGGATTTTGGGCTTTGTATTTAAAAATAACAAACAAAAAACCGGCTTAACAATGTCTTGAACCCCTTCCTTACTTGTAAATAGAGAGGAAGTTTACCACTAAATCAACCTACCATTTTATGTTTAACTGTCCTAATTTTTTTTAATAATAAACCATATATGGATATATTTCAATTAATTACAATTTATATATAAACAACTGGCCGAGTTACATCAATATCGCAGGTAAGCGAGCAACAAGCTGCGCCGCTACCCCCTTCTGAATAGCAAACCCTAGCCTATTAAAGACAAACCCCTGCCCCCCTGTTGATGAGCAACTGCTGTGGACAACCTTTTGGACCCTAGTCAACAAACGGATAGCTTCTGGAGCTAGGGAGCCAAAGGTGTCGAAGGCGAAGGGGACAAATGCATGTTGGTTATCAGCACATGCTTTAGCGTGTTTATCCACCTTTTTAGATTCCGCTTTCCTTATAGCCTGTCCTGCTACAAACCCGCTTTCCCTTAAACCAGCTAAGGGGGAGACTCCTGTGAGATCCACACAAGCATGTTTCCCTCCCTCCCAGCCAAAAACGAGCAGATCCACTGGTCTTAATGTAGATCTCCCTTCCATCGGATCTGTAAGGAAATTCACAGGGGCCTCCTTCTTGGCAGAAATCCCCGCTCTCCTCAAGATGTCCCCCAAGACATCTCTCACCCAGTCGTGCCGATATTTGAAACCAGGGAGCTCCTTACAATGAATAGCATGCTCCCCGTATTTATCCATGCAGGCTTTACGGCAAATTGGGCAGGTTTCGTCCTCTGAATACATAGGGATCATCAACCGGTATTTGAGGATAGCCCTATACTCAACAGCCGACAAGCATTGCCCCAGCCCCTCGATCGGGATAACAGTAAAAAAATCTTGCGCATGGGGGCCTTTCAAGCACTCAATCACCGCCTTCTGGCGGGGAGACAAATCGAATGTTTCTCCCAGACTCCGAGCGATTTTGTCAAATAGGGCATTCGCCAAAGTTTTTTGTGGCTTTGGGGGGCGGTGTCCATATTATAGAAACCGCCAATATCAAAGTCTGGAAGAGAGATACTTAAGTACTCAAGGGCCTGTTGGTAGTCTACGTCAAGCTTAACAACCCCGCTGTTCCGAAGGATATGGTCTTGCAATACACACGACTGAGCTCTAGACGCCACAAAAGCATAAACTCCAACATCCCGAGCTGAGAGGAGGCCCAAACCCCCAGACGCATCTGCAAAGATGCCAAACGCCACTGAAGGTCACCGAAGTAGGACCCCCCGCAAACAACAATGTCTTCGATAGCCTCTCGAAGACCATCATCAAAACAGGATACTGCATTGGCCATCAAGTGGGGTTGGCAGGTCCGCAACCCAAATAGTAACTTAGCTACCCCCATGCATGACCTTAAAAGAAGAAGCTCGCACTGGGGGTCCTGAAGGCAGGGCAAGAGTTTCATAAGGTCAACCGCTTTCAATGCCCGCCGCCCTGCTAATTCCCCGATAAAAGCAGAATCTCGGCTAACCGCCCCCCCAAGGAGCTTAACCCCCCTCTCAGGTCTACTTATCCCTCTCGGGAAAATTCCGTCCTGAACCTTGAGACCGTCACACGATGGCCAGTACACTTCCGTTTTCTTAATATTGAGATGGAGCCCTAGGGATGGTCCCTTCGTGTTGATGATGTCCAATGCCTTAGCAACTTCCATTGCATTACCAATAATCGTGCCATCATCCAAATACCAAGCATGAAAGGGGAGGTTACAGTGCTCCTGGACACGAAGAATAAGTGGGTGTAAGGCTAGGGCAAAGAGAAGGGGCCCCAAGGGATCTCCTTGTTGCACTCCAGTGGTGGCCCTAATACAATCGCTGCCAACATACAACCTAGCGGGTTGGGCGTACAGGAACTGGACCCACCGATAGATAGATGGACAACGTTGGTGGACCTGTTGGAGGAACGCTGAGCGGTCAACCATGTTGAAAGCATTGGTGAAGTCTACCGTTGGCAAGGCCATGGACCCATTTTCATGAAAAGAGTTCAGGAACCTGTTCGCACTATGAAGCACCGCCTCTGCCCCATTTGGTGTACCAACCCCGAATTGAAAATCCCCCAAATACTGGGCCATGTCCTTCCCAACCTTCTTCATAGCCACCTTAGATACCAACCTACGCCAGATGCCCCCCACGGCGATAGGCCTAATACCATTATCAGGTTTCAATAAGGGGGTGAGGGGGGCTGAGGCCACAAACTCGGCCAACACCTTAGGGCAAAGCCCCTCAAGCCATAGGTTGACAACTCCAGTAATGGCTGTGAGCAGGCCCGAGGAACTTACCGAACCCTCACAACCAATAGCGTCCAACAAGTGTTGGGCCCGCATCCCATCTCTGCCACAAGATGTCCCTCTAGGGAAGGATTGGATACATTTAAGTACACAATCCTCTGTCGCAATAACAGTGGGCTGGACAATGGGGTTGGAAGGCAATAATGGGGGTGGCACCACAGGGTGTTTATCAATAAGAGCTTTCATGGTCGATTCTCCAAAGGGGGCAACTCCACTGGAACATAAAACTTTGACCGCCGCCGTAAAATGCCCATCCCTGACCTTCCGCAGGCATTGCTTGATATTGGGATCCTTTTTATTGTCTTCGCCCCTTCCAGAATCCCTCCTAGGAACCCCAACATCCCCCCCACTATTCAAGAGAGAAGAGACCAAATCTGTGAAACCAGACCCATCTTTCCACAATGCAAGCGCCTGCAAGATGCTGCTGCACTGCAGGGATTTTCTATTACCTGATCTCCACTCTTGCCTGGAAGAAGGCCTGACAACCCTCAGTGTACAACACGGCAACAAAAGCAACTGAACCCAGTTTTCAACCGAGCCTGGAGATGTCATCACTTTACGTAGGGCACCCGTTAAGACCTGAGCGAACGCCAGTCGACAACTGGGGGGAATGCATTTAACGGTTTGAAAACGAAGTGAAAAAACACGCTCGAGAAGGGCAACATCGGTTACCACCCCTTCCGGGGAGAGTGTAAAAGTGTCGGCTACCACTTGACATGGCTTCCTAATTCCAATAATGAAATCGTCCACGTCCCCCGAGTTTAGAGCAAAAGACACCATCTCATCACCATGCTTGCACCCCCTACTAAGGGCATGCATAACCATTAAATATATATATATACATATAAACTAGCGGTCTTTTTTAAATTTCAGTCCTTTCTTTAATGGTGGTCTAAAGTCATTGCATGGGTTTACTTACCCTCGTTATCAAGTCCTTTCACAGCCTTATAATACCCATTACCCACAGTCCAATCGTTAATTATTACAATCATGTTTTACAAATAACGAGACAATTAAAGATAACAAACATATAAAAAGAATAAACCTTGTACTAATCTCTTTCTATATACTATTTTCTCTCTTTAAAAACTTGCAAATAAAACGTGCACCTTTTACATGTAAAATGGGTTTGAAAGCATTTTTTAAGATCTCTAAGGCCGAGAACTTCCCGAATAGTCGTTACAATGGTTTAAGGTCTCTAAGGCCGAGGACTTTCCGAGTAGTCGCTACAAGGTAGGATGCTGAGGTGACTTTCTTCAACTCCGACTAATTACTCGTAATCGATCAAATGTGCTCAAACTCGGCAAGAATCGGATTTAGTAGGTCAACTCGGACTGAGTTTGACTTAAAAGAAAATATGCATATCATATTATAGAATAAATATCATTTCACACATTTTGTTATAAATATTAGTAAATTTATGTTATTTGACATATTTTTAATTTCCGAAAACTAATTTCTTTATAATTTAACATGTCTGAGTACCCTCCGCCTAGGCCAAGTACTCTCAACTCCCCGATCAACCGACTAAAAACGCTTAGCAACTTTTACAACCATGTTTGAAAGTCATGATTTCATAATTTTCACCAGTATGATAGTTTATTGAACCACAAGTGTTATTCTACTCTGACTTCTATTCATAAATTACATTTTCTTAAAGGCATATTGAATTTTAATAATCCAAATTATTCGCTATTGGCCGCCAACAGTTCCTACTATTGACATATTGGCCACCAATGGACCCTGACTAACAGAATCCTAACGCCATTAGTCTCCGGTCGCCGGAAAACCATTTTTGGCCAGAAAAAGGTTTCTAAAGGTTCGATCTAAGGTTACAAAGAGGTTTGGGACGAAAATGTTGAGTTTTCCGGCTTAAAAGTTGAGTTTTCCTGCCAAAAAGAATTTTTCCGGCGAAAAAAGAGTTTCCGGCGACTTCAATAATTGGGGCTTTTACTAGAAAAAGGTTACTAAAGATCCGTAATAAGTTTAGAAAGAGATTTGGGACAAAAATGTTGAGTTTCGTGGCCAAAAAATGAGTTTTCTGGTGAAAAACGTTTTTCCGGCGACCGGAGACTAACGGGGTTAGAGTTCTGTTTGTCAGGGTTCATTGGAGGCCAATATATTAATAGTTGGGACTGTCAATGGTTATTTTGAAGTTGGAACTGTTGGCGGCCAACAGTAAATAGTTGAGATTATTAAAATTCAATATTCCTTTCTTAAACACAACCGATGATTTTACCTCATTTTAACATACTCCAACCCAATTCAACCTAAAGGGAGGGGACACCCTCTTGAAATCCGCTAGTCCACTACCCTAAATTCTTTGCTTCATCCATAAGTACTCTCTCAATTCATGGGTTCACGAACCAGCACTTCAACCCGTCAAGAGAACCCGTATGGGTCGTAGTGCTGTTCCCTAACCCCGGCCAACCTGCTCAACCTAAGCCCTCAAATTGTGTGTGCCTGTGTGCTCCTTCCACCCTAATACTATTGTACACACATTTCTTCTTGTTTATCTTTGTAAACTTTTCTTTTATTGAAATCAGACTTGATGTGGTTTTGTAAAAAGTAAAGTTTTAAATAAAATGTTAAAATATTATGAGAAAATAATCATATGGAACATCTTCACTCGACTTTGTGACTTGTGAGAGGTCTCTTTGTCGTTTTGTCCATCAACGGCTTCATGTTTTTCCAGCCTAAAACCCACTACTGCAGTACTGTTTTCTCCACCAAAATTCTGTTTTTTTTTTTCGTAAAATCAATTGTGGCACAAACTCATCTCATAAAGTTTTCAGCCGGCTGATGTGAGCAGCGCCGACAATCGTTTCAGTTATATAAAATGTTAATATGTATTTTGTGTAAAATATATATAGACGAGCCGGAGTGGGGCAACGGGACACTCCAATTTAAGGAGTGCGGTAGTCTAATACAAGAAAGTCGCAGTTAAAAAAATGTATTTTGTATAAAAAAACTAAGATAGCCCAAATCAACACACAAAGTTACACGTTTTGATTATTCACGTCATCATTGTATAAGGTCACCGCAAACATTGTGTTTTTAATATATTAGCTTTTTAATTTTAGATGAAAAAGCAAAATATTTAAATTTATAAAAAATGATTAAGATCAAATACAAAAGACAACATAAACAAGAAGTGTAAGAAGTATTCTAGTCCATTGATCTTAGATTTAAAGAGTTGAGATTAGTTTTAGTAAAGAGAAAATAACATAAGGGCATAAAAGGAATTCTACATATATTAACTTTCTCTCTCCACATGCAAGCCACATGACAATTCCCCCATCAAATTTAAAACGTTCATAATTTTTTCATATAACATTTGCTTTTTTTTTAAATCATCATAATAACGAGCGTTTTTGTATCTTTAATATGAGTATGATATTACTATATAAAAATAAAATAAAAGAATTTCACTTTTACTGGGTTTTCTTTGTATTGTGTTAAAGGTTGTGAGCATTGTGTCTTTCAACTGGGTTTTGGCCCTTACAGTTTTTTACTAAGGTTTCTATACATTGTGTTATTATCAAAACTTATAACACAGTGTTAATCTGGGTTCTGTTCATTACATTTTTATCAGAACCTATAACACAATGTATGAAACAATAAAGATGATGTTATATTTGGTTACTCTATACATTGTGTTACAAGTTCTGTTCATTATGTTGTTCTGCTATCCGTTGTGTTTTTATCTGTTTTTCATTGTGTATTAGTTTGTTGTCCATTGTGTTTTAGCCTGTTGTCCATTGTGTCTTTTATTTGCTCTCACTAATTGTTTCTTTTATCTGTCGTCATCAATTGTGTTTTAGTCTACTTTCCATTGTGTTCTTTAATTTGATATTCATTGTATTTTACGTTATGTCCATTGTGTCTTTTATCTGTTGTCATTAATTGTGTTTTTGGTCTACTTTCCATTGTATTTTTAGTTTGATACTCATTGTGTTCTAAGTTATGTCCATTATGTCTTTTTTCTGTTGTCATCAATTGTGTTTTTTGTCTACTTTCCATTGTGTTTTTAGTTTGATACTCATTGTGTTTTATGTTATGTCCATTGTGTAATACGCAACTGGGTTTTCTCATTGTGTTTTATGTTATGTCCATCGTGTAATACGCAACTGGGTTTTCGATTTTTTTCTAAATATAACAATATGATACTCATATTAAAGATAAAAAACGCTCGATTTATGGTATATTTTTTTAAAAACAAATGACGTATAGAAAAGTTATGGATGTTTAAAAAGTATGGGGGAAATAGCATGTGACTTGCATGTCATTATCTTTTTCTTCTCTTTGACAAAATTACTATTCCCACTTGATTTCTTTTGAGACACTTGTCACTCTATAGTGGCTTCTTACACTTCTTATTTTTATACTCCTTTATAGAATAAAAATAAGTTTTCAGCTCCAAGATTGGTCACCTTCTCCTTCCCCAATCATCTTTAAACCTTCTTTAACACGAAACCGTACCTCCCCATTATAAATCCAAACCTCCATCATCCCATTTTCACTTTCCCAACTCTCTTACACTCTCAAAAACACTCTCAATCAGCTGCAGACAAAAGAAAAGGGCAGAAAACTCTAAGTCCTAAAGTGAGTTCAAATTCACCTTTCTTCATCTTTTCTTTACTTCCTCTTCCTCATGAAAGCTTGGAACACCTCTAGGAGTGTTTCCACAAGTTTACCATGGTAAACTAAGGTGGAACATCAACATTTTAAGGTCCAAACTTTCTGTTTCGAAAGTTATATGTTGTAAATTTTTTATAAACTTAACTTTCTTTCATGAATCTTATGCCTAACATGCTTCTAAGCTCATCAATGGTTATGGGACTTGTTTGAGGTTGACTCTTATGAGTTCAGAGGTGCAAACACCCTCTAAACTTTCTATTTTGACAAGTTTAGACAACCTACAAGTGTTGAGACCATCCAAGTTTACCATTGTTCATATGGCAAGACTTGTGTTTTGGTAAAGGTGTGAACCAAGGAAGCCTTGGCTTTCCAAACTTGTTCCACCATCTCACTTGATGTTTTATCCTATTATTCCAAGTAGTTTCCTAGACCTAAAGTAACACAACCCCGCCGCAACTCCAACATTTTCCATGATGGGTATGAAACCCCCGGTTGATCTTACTTGGGTACTTGATGAACTAGGTAGTTAGTTGCATTTTACTTTTCATTAATGACCAAAGAGGTCATCAACTAAGTTGATGATTTTATGCTTTGGTAAATCATACAATTCGGTTATTCATACCTCCATGCTTGACTTATATGACACTGCATGATAATACATGATGGACCTATAATATAATCCATATACTATATAATACATAACCGAATTCTTGATGATAACCGGATGGTTATATGTCATGAACATAGGTTAACTTATCTTTGTTTTAAGTTCCTCGTTTATGGTTCTAATGGGCAAGTTTGGACCCATGAAATCATATAAAATCTTAGTGTCAAAACGAGTGTTTAAGACAAGATATACTTTCGTACACATACTTTTTATATACTTAAATTCCGAATCCGAATCCTTCGCCAAATCCGAATACTCACACCTTCGTTTCCCCAATGCAGGGTAACTTCGGTGTTCCAAACACCCAACGCTTGTCAAACTCTTAGTTACTAGGAAAGCTTTGCAAAACCGTGAGTGTACATGACCCCTTTTACATTTCGTAACTTTGGGTGCAATACGTATTTGTTATCAAACTCACACAGTCACATACTTTATGCTTAATCACAAAACAAACAATCCGTTATACATACTTAATACGTTATGCTAAGACTTCATACATGCTAGAAACTTATTTGCAATATACTTTGTCATTAACTTCGATCAATCCTCCCTTAACATGTATAGCGCTATAGGATTAACGCATCGCCCGTATTCTTGAGGTCATGTTAAGTTAAAAAACGGCCTCGTCGTTGCTATGACGAGATTTCGCTAACGAGAAACTTTGGGTTGACAAGTATGAGTTGGATACTAGTATTTCCATGATATGTTCTAGATTTCGTTTATGCCATGCGGATTCATTTAACCTTTTATATACTTATGCTAGTAATTAAACTTGTATGCTCGCCAATACTTTTGTGTTGACATGTATTTTAATACGCATTGCAGGAAATTGATGATGATGATTATGAACGGAATCTAGTAGGATGAACTAGAAACCCACTTTTAATTTAGTACTGAAGTTGTATTTTGTTTCCTTGATTAAGTCGTTGTAATTTGCTTTAAAACGATGCAGTTGAATTTAGCAATGAAATGAAAATTTGAATTTATTTAAATATTGTCACAAATAGTGTTATGTAGTCTCTTGCAATCTCGTTGTCGTCTCACTCCAATGTTTCCGTCATCGGTTGAGGTGTGACACTCTTGTCCCTTCGCATGGCGTGAAGATGACCTATTTCCAGCATATTTCCAGAACTGGCAGTTTTTACCCCTACGTAGAAGCTAGCCAAAGTTTCACATTTTTTTGCAGTGAACTTGACCCAACTTCATGTTTATCATTTTAGAACCTTCCCCCACATTTGTAGGTTTCAAAACCTTGATCCGAGCCCGGATCCTCTAGCTTTTAAATCACTTTTTCGGTTCGATATTAATTACCGAACTGACCTGTTAGGAGGCATTTCGCATCCAAATCATGCCTCCTACTTTCTTATCAACATTCTAATTATTTCATTCAACCACAACTCGATTGTGGTTGCTTACCTAAGACAAACCTTATCTTTTTCATTAATTTCATCCGGGGGCATTTTAGTCAATTTTGGTTCTTTTTCCAACCGGAAAACTTTTAAAGTTTAGATTAAAACTAGCGAGCCTTTTTAACTCGTCATCCCTTCTAGATTTATTATGTCCCTAAGAACATAGATGTTTCCATTCGTTTAGTGATTAAAATTCAATTAGTCATATTTTGCGTCAAGTACATGTTTTCGGCTCTAATGGCAGTTTTACCTAGAAAATACTTGAGATTATCTAGAGTCCACCCTTGACTCAACCAAATCTAGTCGAACCGTAAGCCTTCACCAAGAGTTTGACCCATTACCCATACCTGGCGTGGTTCAAAGCAATGACCCGTTTTCAATACCTTACCAGTTCTTTTCACTAGTCATGGCAATACCTGCCCGTATAATAAGCTTAGATGTACGTATGACACTTAACAATAACACGCGTTAAATACTATGCTCAAATGGTGATATCATCACCATTTAACCCGTATGACCCGTTCGGTCTTTTAACTATTATTAGTTTATTCTTTAGACAACTACAATAGTCCTTATATCATTTAAATCACTAAGTTGTGATTTTCTTACGATATCACTTATTTGACCCATTATGACTTACGTCATTGGGTCTACTTTTTTTACAATCATTAGTTTAATCATTAACATATGATTTACTTGTCTTTTTACTCGCTCGACCCATTTTTTTTCGCGTCAGCAAGTGTTTATACCAAAAACTTATTTTTAGTCGCTCGACCCATTTCGTTCATGTCAGCAAGGGTTTTATATCAAAAACTTAGTTTTACTTGTTTAACCCGTTTTGGTTCACGCCAGCAAGTGTTCATACCAAAAACTATATTTTTACTCGCTCGACCCATTTCGGTTCGCGTCAGCAACTGTTTATGTCAAAAATTTATTTTTACTCGTTTGACCTGTTTTGGTTCTTGTCAGCAAGTGTTTATACCAAAAACTATATCTTTACTGGATGGACCCATCTTTGTTCGCGTCAGCAAGTGTTTTTTGTCAAAAACTTATTTTAACTTGCTTGACCGGTTTTGGTTCGCGTCAGCAAGTGTTTTATGTCAAAAACTTATGTTTACTTGTTTGACCCATTTTGTTTCGCGTCAGCAAGTGTTTATACAAAAAAACTATATATTTACCCGCTCGACCCATTTCGATTCACGTCAACAAGTGTTTTATGTCATAAAATTATTTTTACTCGTTTGACCCATTTTAGTGTCGCAAACCCGACCCCTGCCCGGGAGCGGGTGCCGCGAGACTCAGAGCTGGTGGTATCGGTGTTTATTAATTTGGCAGCGGAAATGAGACATCAGGACCGACGTTAGGAAATATTTTTATCAGAGTTAAACACCAAACTTTTTATAACAAATCATTGTGATAAAACCCAAGTTCATTTGACAATACATTTGTAGGGATGCACCCTAATTATTGAAAACAAAAACTCCTTTATATTTAGGTAACTTTTATAGCCACTTTTCCAAGCCTTTAGTGCTCTCCAGCTGGCTTCTATTGGCTTTCACATTTTGTTACCTGAAACACGTTTTAAAAACATTTTATCAGCAAGAAATACTGGCAAGTACATTCCATTTTGTAAAGAAACAGTTGTTAAACATTACAATATTATGGGCGATTACAAAGTTTATATCTACACAATTACTCTTTCAGTACGTGTCACTCGACGGATCTGTGACTATGGTTATATCACACATTGGATACCCGTGCCCAATTGTGAAGGTTATCAAGTACTGTATACAAACCCCGTAATATTGGCAGCAATTGTAGAATTACAAAGACTTAATCACTGTAATTGTATTTGAAAACATTTGAGGTTTTGGTAAACCAATTTGACTCATAAAAAATGTTTATAAAAGAAGAATGTACTCACATTGTTGACTTAGGTGATACTAAAGCTTCCCGGTGTATCTCCTGGTTATTATCTAATAAAATTAAACAATGCACACGTGTTAGTAAGATAACCCAAATCACATTAACCGTACAACTCGAGACAAAACTCCAATGACTGAGTCAGGCAGAGCCTTGACATGCATTACGGAGTCCTAGATCAATCGGGTGTAACACGAGACATAACTCCAACGACTGAGTCAGACAGAGCCTTGGCATGCGTTACGGAGCCCTAGATCGATCATGTAGGGTAATAGCAGGGTTATAATACTTATAACGAGGCAGAGCTTTGCTTTATAGGGGTATAATATCCCGAGTATAATAATAACTATCAGAAAGTAGAGAGAGAATTCAGATTTTGAACGAATTTCAAATGAGCTCGTCGACCTCTATTTATAGGCCTGAAGTATGGCGGCTCGCGACCCGCGTAAACTTCTTTTAACTCTCTCGCGACCCGCGAGAGAGTAGACTAGGTCTTAGGCTTGGCTAGTCAGCGAACCTAGCCTTGCCAAGTCACCGGACACGTGGCTCTATGCAGTGTCGAACAAGCAAGGCCAGTCGCGGCCCGCGACACATAGATCTAAGGGAGTCGCGCCCCGCGAGCTGCTCCCAAATTTTGTTTTTGTTGATTTTTATAAATATAAGGGTATTCTGGGTCCGTTTCTCGCATACGGGGTATATTAGGAACGTTTAGGTTCGCGTTTAAGGGTTCTATGAGGGTTGTTATATTTAGTGTACACCTTAGGTTCCAAATTTTAAAATTCTTTATTCAATCACCAAATGTGATCTAACATAATCTTAATCATTTTGACCCGTTTGGCCTTCACCATTGGTCTCAACTTTAACAAGTCATGTTTATTTTCGTCTACTTCATATTTCTTAATTAGTAATTCTATTATAGGAGGTGTAAGTTTTACTTACCTTGTGTCCGATCATTTCCAAGCTTCCACCTAGCTTGTCAAGAGTCAAACTATAATACAATATCCACAAGATGGTTAGATTAGTCATTATATACCATGACCATCCCCTTATGGACCTCTATAATAATTTCTTATCCAATCCTTTTTATAGGCTATAATATTTTTCTTATCCAATCCTTTTTATACCCCGTTAATCGGGTACACCCACATATTTTTTTACCGTGATCGTCTCACGGCATGCTTAGATTTATATCCATATCTCATTTTCAATATTTACCTTTTTAAAACATCGTCTTGCACCTATTAGTGTCAAAACATGTTTGCTTTAACTAATAACCATTTTCCAATTCTTCGCTAATTCTTTACATTCGTTAAAATGTCGTTATTAACTAAAACAAAGTTTTAGTTCACATTTTCTTCCTTTCATTTTCTTTCTTCTTTCTTTTTTTACACCAACTGTAGTTCATGACTACAATCGTTTTCCATCCAGGCAATACATTCGCTTCTATGACTCTGCGGGTCGTTTATGTGTCGGTTTTACTTGCCCATTTTTGTCAACCATGGCTCTTTAGTCCATAATGACTTAATCCAGGGATTTCCTTTCTAACTATAACCCATTAACTTGACTCGTTATCCTTGTGTTTCACACTCCCGTTACCCGGTTTGCGCTTACATTTCATTACAACCCATTACCCCAGGCTTATTATTTTGTAATTCACACTCCTGTTACCCGGTTTGCGCTTACGTTATTTGACCCGTTTGATTTGCTCTTGCGAAACCATCACTTATGAGCAAACCATTACTTTAACCGGGATTTCTAATCTTGCGTTTCATTCCCCCATTACATGATTTTCGTTTACTTTTATTTGACCCATTATATTGTTTAAGCACTAAAGCTTAAACCATCCACATTCTTTTCATGGGATTATTCCCTTTCCATTAACCTTGTACAAGTTTACTACATCAGACATATATGCAATTATTATAAGAAGTTCAAGGTATCATGTGTTTATTAGTTACTTGGCCAAAGTAAGCAGTCAACACATGGTACGTATAACCTTATTATAACTAACACATTACATCCCATGTAAGTAAATTATCGGTTCATGTCCGTATCTCCGATTTTATTTGGTAAAACCTCTTTTTATTGTTATTTAACAATTATTAGTTTCACCCATTTTCGTCTCAAAACATACAGAATGTTTTCATTGTATAAAATATTTATGCAACCAAATTTATCCATGTGATCATTACTTTTCCACAATAGGATCTTATTGAGAATGTCTACTTGGAACGTCACCCCATCCAAGTTTTTAAATCTGAACTCCTTTATGTTATTATTATTATTATTATTCATGATTGTGAATGATGCGTATTACCCGCCCAATTTCTCTTGGGAACATCATCATGGTTGGTTATCCCATTCGGTTTTCCCTGCCTTAATCTCGTATGTAACCGTTATTCACTACGTATCTGTTGCATACTACCATTTATACAATAATTTAAAGCGTGCACCTGGGAAATACTCACCCTAATGGGCTTTCATTGCCGTTTGACATTTATTCGGTATCGTTATTTGATTTAGGTCCTTGGTGAGCATGCTCTACATGTCATACTTCAGACAATTCCATCATCACATCGTAGATCATTAGACTCCCGCCATCTTCAGATGCGAGCGTCATTCTATTGAAACGTTCACAAAAGATTAGTAACGTTTAAAATTAATAAGTGACCATACTTGTTAACACAAGTAATTCTCTAACCATACTGGTCTTTTTCCATTCATTTAGGGGTAACGTGTGTTCACACGATAGCTCTATGTGTTGATTAAACACTTTTAACCATGCCAGGCCGTTAATATTCATAATAACTTGCTGGACCATGTGACCAAGTCTTGAACCGAACACTTTAATCTTTAAACCTTGAGCTCTTAATACCACTTGTAACACTCTAACCCGAATACAATAATATAATAAAGTTTTGGATATTTAGATCCCAAATTTTTTTAGAATATCAAACATGTCTGGGATGACTGACATCCCAGACGAACCAACATAACATGTAATTACACAAATAATTTACATACGAAAATAATAAGGTTTTACACACAAACTTTGTCTTGCATATTCATGCTTAAACTTTCCAAAAGTATGCTTCAGTGTAAATGGCGATTTAAGAGTGTTCGGTTCTTCACGTGCTTGGTCACCTTCTGTCTGGTTCCCGTCTTAGAGAAAACCTATCATAAATACGAAAAACCATTAGTGTTTAAGTTAAACGGACAACACGATTTAAAACAACAATGAAAAACCTGTTTCCAACATGTTTCCAGAACTGGCAGTTTTTAACCCTGCGCAGAACCTAGCCAAAATTTCGCAGTTTTTGCAGCAAACTTAACCCAACTTCAAGTTTATCATTTTGAGAACCTTCCTCCACATTTGTATGTTTCAGAACCTTGATCCAAGCCTGGATCCTCTAGCTTATAAACCATTTTTTCGGTTCGAAATTAATTACCCAACCGACCCGTTAGGAGACATTTCACATCTAAATCATGCCTCCTACTTTCTTATCAACATTCTAATTATTTACATCAACCACAACTCGATTATGGTCGCATACATTAGACAAACCTTATCTTTTTCATTAATTTCATCCAGAGGCATTTTAGTCATTTTTGGTTCTTTTTTGCAACCGAAAAACTTTTAAAGTTTATATTAAAACTAGCGAGCATTTTAAACTCGTCACCCCTTCTACATTAGTTATGTCCCTAAGAACATAGAAGTTTCCCTTCGTTTAGTGATTTAAAACTCAATTAGTCATATGTTGCGTCAAGGATATGTTTTCGGCTCTAATGGCCATTTTACCCAAAAACTAGATATACCTCACTTGAGATTATCTAGACTCCACACTTGACTCAACCAACTCTAGTCGAACCATAAGCCCTCACCAAGAGTTTGACCCATTACCCATACCTAGCGCGGTTCAAGGCAATGACCCATTTTCAATACTTTGCAAATTCTTTTCACTAGTCATGACAATACTTGCCCGTATAATAAGCTTACCTATAAGTATGACAATTAAAAATAACACGCGTTAAATACTACGCTCAAACGGTGATATTATCACCATTTGACTCGTATGACCCATTCGGTCTTTTAAACCATTATTGGTTTATTCTTTAGACAACTACACAAGTCCTTATATCGTTTAAATCACTTACATGTGATTTACTTTTGATCTCACTTATTTGACCCATTATGACTTACGCCATCGGGTCTACTTTTTTTTTTTTACAATCATTATAATCATTAACTTATGATTTACTTGTCTTTTTACTCGCTCGACCCATTTTGGTTCGCGTCAGCAAGTGTTTATACCAAAACTTATTTTTACTCGATCGACCCATTTCGGTTCGCGTCAACAATTGTTTTATATCAAAAAGTTTTTTTACTCATTTGACCCATTTTGGTTCGCGTCAGCATAAACAAGTGTTTATACCAAATACTATATTTTTACTTGCTCGACCAATTTTGGTTCGCGTCAGCAAGTGTTTTATGTTAAAAACTTATTTTTACTCGTTTGACCCATTTTGGTTCGCATCAGCAATTGTTTATACCAAAAACTATATCTTTACTCGCTTGACCCATTTTGGTTCTTGTCAGCAAGTATTTATACCAAAAGCTATATTTTTACTCGCTCGACCCATTTCTATTCTTGTCAGCAAGTGTTTTATGTCAAAAACCTATTTTTACTCATTTGACCCGTTTTGGTTCCCATCAGCAAGTGTTTATACAAAAAACTATATTTTTACTCGCTCGACCATTTCGATTCTCGTCAACAAGTGTTTTATGTCAAAAACTTATTTTACTCATTTAACCCGTTTTGGTTCGTGTCAACAAGTGTTTATACCAAAAACTATATTTTTACTCGTTTGACCCATTTTTGTTCGCGTCAACAAGTGTTTTATATCAAAAACTTATATTTACTCATTTGACTAGTTCTAAAATTCTTTATTCAATCACCAATTTGGCCTTTAACATAGGTCTCGACTTTAACAAGTCATTTTATTTCCGTTTACTTCAAATTTCTTAATTGGTTATTCTATTATAGGAGGTGTAAGTTTTACTTACATTGCTTCCGATCATGCTTTCTCGCGTCTTAACCCACTCATTTCCAAGCTTTCACCTAGCTTGTCAATAGTCAAACTATAATACAATATCCACAAGATGGTTAAATTAGTCATCATATACTTATGACTATCCCCCTGATGGACCTTTATGACATTTTTCTTATCCAATCCTTTATATAGGTTAGATTGACTTTTAAAAAGTCAAGCTGTCAATTGATATTTATATGCACTAACAAGTTGAATAAAACCCATTTGTCATTTTATCAAATACTTGGTGGGAATTATTTTTATGTCATCTTTTTAACTAAATTTCTCAACCAATATCACCACATTTCTTACAATTCAACAAGTTTATATACTTATGAATATCAAGTCAACATAAACTTCTAATTATCACATGCTAATTAAATCTTTTTACCAATTAGTCATGGGTTCATCTTCATGTCAAAAACCCATTTCACCTCTTATGAGGGTTTTGCTCTAGTACAACAATGCACATGATTTCTACTTATATTCCTATTCATATCATGTTTCTAAACGAAATCAACGTATTATCAAGAGCCACTTTATGACATATATGAACACATACTTAAACCTCTAAATTGTTTAAATATTTCACAAATACTAGCGTGTAAACATCAAAACAACTTCAATTTCATCCTATCACAAAAACCCATTTACACCAAAACTTATCATATTCAAATCCACCACATACCTAAGATTTAGATGGTGATGGAGGGTTGAAATCTTCAACATGCAAGGAACTTACATGAATTTCACCTTGAATTTGTTGACTTATGATTGAATTCTAAAGAGGAATTTCCCGTCTTTCTCTCTAGAACACACCACACACACACCCTTATGTATGTATGTGTTTTTTTTTCTAACTCTTATATATTTCTCATTTTCAAGAAGGTGCAATTCAGCCCCTCCATGTTTTGTTTGTTTATATCCCACTTAACCTTCATTATGAATAACGATTTTAACTAGGTTAATATTCCTAGTTGTACACACCTCATTCCAATTGTCAAGTAAACACGGTATTTCAATTTACTAAGTTCGGGGATGTTACAACCCGACTTAGATTAAGTATCGGTAACCCGGGCATTTTTACAACTTATCTTATAAAAACATTTATTCTCAAAGAAGGACATTCATTTATCTTTTATTTAACATGAGGTTTATTTAATTAATTCCTAATATTTATCTGGTTAACTTTTACCACTAACGGTAATTTACCTGCTCATCCCAATTAACTTGGTTTAATTTACCAAACCTGTTTTTGGGGTGTTACATTAGATAAACAAACTTTAATCATTTTAGTAATAATGACAGTATTGATATGAAAGTTAGTCATCTACAAAAGTGTACAACAGTAATAAAAAAGAGTAAACTACAATTTCCGTCCATGTGTTTTGGCGGCGCTTGCACTTTGCCTCCCTATCTTCCATTTTTTTGCACTTTGCCTCCTCGTGGCTGCATTTCATCCCACCTTGCCTCCCTCCATCAGTTGACCATTTGTTTGATCATCTGACTTCGGGTGAAAATACTAAACTACCCCTTTTCTATTGTAGTTTGCCCCTCTACTGTTTCAATATATTACAAGAGTAAATTACAAAACACGTCCTTTATGTTGACACCAGATTGCAAAGTGTGTCCTTTTACTTCAAAAAGTACAAAAAACGTACTCGATGTTTGCAAACCATTGCACATTTTATCCTTTGGTCCTAACTCAGATATTTTTCATGGTTAAATCTGACTAAATGAACCCCATATAAGGGCAAATTAGTCTTTTTACTCATCTTTTTAAATTAATACATAAAACAATATATACACACATACTCTTATCTCTTACCCGTTCTCTCTACCCCCTCTCTCTCCCTCTCTCTAGGTGTTCACCACCGCCACCAACCACCACCCTCCACCATTGGATCAATGTCGTCGTCAATCACCACCAAGAGATGAAACATCCACACCCGCCGTACTCCCCCCACTTCAACCTCTGCCAACAACCACCACCACTCCCGCATTCTCCCAACGCAACCTTCAGGAGCAACCACCACCATCTTTGAAAACCACCACCCACTTCGTCTTTTCCGGCGCATCCAACGCCTGAAAGAATAGTATATAAACTCCAACATAAAATCCTAAAATTGTTTTTTGAGAAATAACCGTAAAAGATCAAACCCTAACTCCACATTTCAAAATAACACTGATTCACAAAAAATCGAACGCATTACTTTTCAAAATTGAAATAATTCATAAAGGCAACACACCTGCTTAACCTCTCCATGGCTCCATTAGACTAATCTTGAAATCAAAAACTCAAATTTTATCTAAAAATTTGGACTATTTTTTTCATATCTTGATCAAAATCTAAAATTGGAAAAACACATGTCAATGAGAACCATCAATGGAACGACCACCACTTTCTTCCCCAAATCAAAGATCCCCATCTTTCTTCCCCAAAACAAGGACCCCCAAATTTATTGAACCTGGTCTCTAAAAAAGGGCGATGATGGTGCCCGGATTCTTGTTATCATCATCTAGCCATTGTCGCCGTCGAACTTGACCAGGAACTGCTTGCAGCCGGATTCTTGTTATCATCATCATCTAGCCATCGTTTGTGGCGGGACCCTAGTCACGATGTCGTCGTAGTCCTTTATACATCAGACAAACATGAGGTTGGTTGGGTTGGGGCTATGGTGATTGTCACACCCCCAAAATCCACACGCGGAGTATCACCGCTTGGGAGCGTGACTGACCAGGATCAAGCCACCAATCATATTGAACATGTAATAAATAGTAATAAATGTCCTTCAATACGAAAGGTGTTTATCAAAACCAACATAGTTAAGTATAGCGGAAGCATAAATGTAAAAACCCAATCATAAGTTTTAATGTATGAAATATCATAAATGTTCAAATAGCATTCACGATCCTTTGCCCACAACGACCTGCTCCTCCCTGTGCAAGCTCCTAGAATGTACCTAAGGTCCTGCAAGGCATGCAGCAGATAATCAACAACTAGTTGAGCGAGTTCATAGAAAGTAAGTTCATAACAGTAATGCGTAAGTTCATCTAATGGGGCTTCCCAAGCCTCGTATATATATTACTAGTGGGGGATTCCCACATTTATCTTTACTAACGGGGACTTCCCATTATGGTACTTACTAGACTATTTGCAACCATGTGTTCTTCTTACACCGAGAACAGGAATACGTACAAGGTCACGCAGGATTTACGTGAGTGCCCTTCCCCGAGGACAGTGGTACGTGTGGGGTTTACGCAGGATTTACGTAAGTGTCCTTCCGACCCGGAAGACAGTAGTGGGTATTAGGTTACGCAGGATTTACGTAAGTGTCCTCCCGACCCGGGAGACAATGGCAGATACTAGTTTACGCAGGATTTACGTAAGTGTCCTGACTATCCTGAGGACGATGGTCTATAGTCTAGTGATTGCATAAGTACGAGTAATCATTCCATAACAAACATTCCAACCCAATTCCCAACCCGGGAATCCCATGCCTTGGCTGTGTGAACTCACCTTGGTTTGCTCGGCAGATACACAAGAGAGGGTTCTTGAACTAACAGTGATCAATCACGTCCTAACAGGGTTATCACACTAGTCAGGTTTTGTGTTCAAGTATTGCACGTATGAATCACATAAGTTAACATGTTAAAAGCACGTGTAGGTCATGGCAACACTTATTGCCCGACATCAGTCAATTAGTATAATAGAATCATACATTGTGCGATTTAACAATTGGGCCCACTAACCTAAACAAAACCAATAACAAATCTCGGCCCAAACCGATCGCACATAAGGGCCTTGTGCGATCCGGCTCGGCTTGTGCGATCTGCTTAAATCAGCCCAACAATAATACCCAGCCCAATTATAACATACGGCCCAAAACAAACACACAAATGACGTTGTGCGATCCAGTTGATCTTGTGCGATCCAGCTGGGTTGTGCGATCAGGAAATGGGTTGTGCGATCTAAGGTAGTCCAGCCCAACATATCATCCGGCCCAAACAACTTAACAACATACAGCTTGTGCGATAGAAGTCTTGGGCTGTCCGGCCCAACATACAGCCTTGTGCGACCAGGCTGCACTTGTGCGACCAGGCTGCACTTGTGCGGTTTAAAATACCTTGTGCGAGTGACCCTTGTGCGTTTAGGTCCAGTTGTGCGAGTGGACCTATGTGTTTGGTCTTGTGCGATCGAGTTAACAATCTTTCCATGAATTATGCAATCAGTTACAACTTTAAATGAATTCCTTTTGACCAAATCACTAGTTTCCATAATCAAATCAATTAACAGTTAATCAATTCCAAATCATGCTTATACACGATCAAATGAGAGTTTTAACCTTCTAACTCTCATGAACCCTAATCTTGATTCAACAATCAACAAGAACATCATTATAACATTCATACGGATCAACCTTATCATCTAGCATAACATTCGGGTTCAACATCAGCCGATTACATGAACACTTATACCTCATCAATTAGCAACATCCAATCTAACATTATCATACAATAATCCGAGTATATAACATGTTGGCCGATTAACATCTCTTGTGGTTAAATATCATGTTCATCATACAATACAAGATCATTCTAGTCTAAGCAATGAAATCATGTAATCATTCGATAAACAAAACAATACAAATACTAACCGATTGAATTGAAACAAAGAGAGGATGAGCCGAGAATGGTTGTTCGCCATCGGGTTCCAAGCAAGCCGAAAGAGAGAGAGAGTCTAGGGTTGTTGTGTGTATTGTGTGTTTTAGTAACAATGAGAAACAAAACCCCTCCCAAGGTTGTTTGTTCACGTGAAAGGGAAGTGGGCCGAGCCCAACTCGATGCCCATGGATCCGTATGTAAAGTGTAGAGCCCAAAAGGCTTGTGCGGTCAAGTGTGGGTGTGTTGTTGTGCGATTCAAGTTGTGTAGTCTTGTGCGTTCAGCCATTTTCATACATACATATATACACAACACACGTAACAACAAAATCACAAAGTTCACGTAACATTCATTAATCAAGGTATCACATAGACACGTAACGTTACATCAAAGTAAGTCTAAAGTTCGAGTTGTCACATTATCCCCAACTAATTGGAAATTTCGTCCCGAAATTTGGTATGCACTCACTGAGGAAGCTAGGTAAACTGTATTGTTCACTGATTTTCCTGGGGTGTCACATCCTCCCCCCGTTGATCTGGAATTTCGTCCCGAAATTCCGAAGTAGTAGCTTCAGCCTCAGCAGTGGTTGTACTGTTCGCGAACAATTGGGGGTACTTTTCTGTCATCCTGTCTTCGCGTTCCCAGGTGTACTCTGGGCCACGTTTGGAGTTCCAACGTACTCGAACAAGAGGGATTCTCTTGTTTTTGAGGACCTTCACATCCCGGTCCGTGATTTCAACTGGTTCCTCGACGAACTGCAACCGCTCGTCGATAGTGAGTTCTTTGAAAGGAATGATAAGGGTTTCATCTGATAGGCACTTCTTTAGGTTCGACACATGAAATACATTGTGAACTGCCCCGAGTTCAGCTGGTAGGTTCAACTTGTAGGCTACTTTGCCGATTTTCTCTATAATTTCGAACGGTCTAACGTACCGCGGATTTAGTTTGCCCCGTTTGCCAAAACGAACCACACCCTTCCAGGGTGAGACTTTTAGTAAAACCCGGTCCCCGACCTGAAATTCCAATGGCTTTCTACGCTTGTCCGCGTAGGCTTTCTGACGGTCGCGTGCTGCCGCCATGCATTATCTTATTTGTGCAATCTTTTCTGTGGCGTCCACTACGATCTCTGGACCCGTAATCTGACTATCCCCCACCTCTGCCCAACAGAGAGGTGACCGGCATTTACGCCCGTACAATGCCTCGAATGGAGCGGCTTGAATGCTGGTGTGATAACTATTATTATACGAGAACTCCACCAAAGGGAGATGCTTTTCCCAGCCGTTGCCGAAATCGATAACGCATGCCCGAAGCATGTCTTCAAGAGTTTGAATTGTTCCCTCAGACTGCCCATCCGTCTGAGGATGATATACTGTGCTCATGTCTAATCGTGAGCCGAAAGATTTATGCATCGCTTGCCATAGTTCTGACGTGAATCGTGCATCGCGATCCGAAATGATGGACGTGGGCACCCCGTGCCTCGAAACAACTTCTTTAAGATAGACGTCTGCGAGAGTGGAGAACTTATCCGTTTCCTTTATAGCCAGGAAGTGTGCGGACTTGGTGAGTCGATCCACGATAACCCATATGGTATCATTCCCACGCTGGGATCTAGGTAGGCCTGTAACGAAGTCCATGGAAATTTCTTCCCATTTCCATTGCGGTATCTTAGGTTGCTGAAGCAGACCCGCTGGTTTCTGGTATTCAACCTTGACTCTCGCACAGGTCAAGCACTTGCCGACATAAGTAGCGATGTGGGCCTTCATGATAGGCCACCAATATGTAGTGCTGATGTCGTGGTACATTTTGTCCGACCCTGGATGTACCGAGTAGCGAGACTTGTGCGCTTCGTCCATTACGAGTTCGCGTAGACCGCCATAAAGTGGGACCCAAATACGCCCCGATACATAGTAGGCACCGTCTGCCTTCTGTTCCATTCGTTGTCGTGAGCCGCGTAAGGCTTCGGCTTTGACATTTTCAGGTTTCAATGCTTCTACCTGAGCATTTCGTATCTGTGCTGGAAGACTAGACTGAATCGTAAGCTGTAGTGCTCGCACGCGCCGAGGTAAAGTGTCTTTCCGACTGAGGGCATCAGCCACAACGTTGGCTTTGCCTGGATGGTACTTGATAGCGCATTCGTAGTCGTTTAGTAACTCGACCCATCGCCGTTGACGCATGTTCAAATCCTTCTGCTTAAGAATATGCTCGAGACTCCTGTGATCGGTATAAATCGTGCACCTGGTACCGTACAGGTAGTGTCGCCATATCTTAAGCGCGAAAACAACAGCTCCCAGCTCTAAATCGTGCGTCGTGTAGTTCCGTTCGTGAATCTTGAGTTGACGTGAAGCGTAAGCAATAACCTTGTCGCGCTGCATTAACACACATCCAAGTCCCCGAATGGATGCATCACAATAAACCACGAAGTCATCTGTGCCCTCTGGCAGAGAGAGGATAGGTGCACTGCAAAGCCTATCCTTTAGGTGCTGAAAAGCAGTCTCCTGGGGATCTCCCCAACGGTAGGTGACACCCTTCTGTGTCAGTAGCGTAAGCGGCTGAGCAATCTTTGAGAAATCCTTGATAAACCGTCTGTAGTAACCCGCCAAACCCAAGAATTGGCGTATTTCCGTTGGCGTTCGTGGTGCAGGCCAGTTCCTGATCGAGTCTACCTTGGATGGATCGACATGGATCCCATCCTTGTTCACTACATGGCCTAAGAAGTGGACTTCACGAAGCCAGAAGTCGCATTTCGAAAACTTAGCGTACAGCTGTTCCTTTCGAAGAAGTTCCAAAATAAGGCGTAGATGCTGCTCGTGTTCCTCCTGACTCTTGGAGTAAATCAGGATGTCGTCGATGAAAACAATGACGAACTTGTCAAGATAGGGTTTGCACACCCTGTTCATAAGGTCCATAAATACGGCAGGCGCGTTCGTTAACCCGAACGGCATGACAAGAAACTCGTAGTGACCGTAACGAGTTCTAAGTGCTGTCTTGGAGACGTCCTCATCCCGGACTCTCAGCTGATGATACCCTGACCGTAGGTCTATCTTGGAGTAGTTACACGACCCTTGCAACTGATCGAATAAGTCGTCTATGCGTGGAAGAGGATAACGGTTCTTCACCGTCACCTGGTTGGGTTCCTGGTCGTCTATGCACATCCCGAAGGTACCGTCCTTCTTTCTCACGAATAATACTGGAGCTCCCCAAGGCGAAGAGCTTGGACGAATGTAGTCCTTTTCCAAGAGCTCTCGTAGGTGCTTTGACAGTTCTTCCAGTTCAGTTGAAGTTACGCGATACGGTGCGTGAGCTATAGGTGCTGTCCAGAACTATAGGAATGAGGTCTGTAGGGAACGTCTGACCAGCGTGGATAAGATTACAATCCTGAACTAAGTACAACTTCTAGACCTTACCATTAACTAACACTACGACACGTTGGGTGTTTAAGGGAGTTGGTGTATGTTTTATCATTCGACTAACTTCAAGGACATATAATTGATATTCACACCCGAGTCAAACAACATAGTAACATAGAAGTCGACAAGAAGAAACTTACCCATTATTACGTTAAGATCGTCCCTTGCATCACCCTGACCCATCCCGAACACACGGCCATGGGCGTCATTGTTTCCACTGTTTCCCCCGCTGCTAGCCCCATTGTCATTCCTGCTTCCATGGTCGTGGTCCTGATTCTGGTTCCAGCTCAATTGTGGATAGTGTCTCTCATAGTGACCTTTTGTACCATACTGTAAACATTCTCTAAAACTTTGCTGCTGCCACTGAGCCTGTGGGGCTTGAGGCTGTTGTTGTCGTTGTCCCTGACTTACAGGGCGTGAGTTTCGACAATCCTTAGCTTCATGTCCAATCTTGAGACATCTCTGACATCGTTCCTTGCGACACCGTCCGCTGTGGTGTCTGTTACAGATGTTGCACCATGGATGAATTCCTCGATATCTTTTCTGCCCATGATTACTAGAAAACTGATGTCTGGGCCAATGGTAGTCATCTATCTCTTGCTTCTGCGTCAGAGGCTGGACCAAAATTAATCCCGTGCTCAGGTTTTCATCCCACTTGCGTTTGTTATCTCTAGAAGCATATGCAATGTCAGTCTTAGCACGTTTCGGTAGTTTGTTCTGTTCTACAGCCTGGTCTGTGAGACGATGAGCCAGTCGAGTGACTTGCTGGATAGTACCAAGGTTAACTGTGGTCATATGACTCTGAATTTCGGGCACTAGACCCTTGAGATACAGTTCGATGCGTTTGGTGGGAGGGTCTACCATAGTAGGACAAAATGTGGCTAACTCGTTTGATCTCCTCGTATAAACTTCAATTTCAGACCCCACCATCTGTAGGTTGAGGAACTCTACCTCTAGTTTGTGGATGTCCTCTTGACTGCAAAACTCTTCCTTAATTAAATCCTTAAACTCATTCCAGGGAGTGGCATTAGCCGCTGCCAGCCCTAACATCTAAACCTGAGCTTCCCACCAGGTTAATGCAGCACCTTCGAGTGTCCTAGTAGCAAACTTTACTCTACGAGACTCAGGGCAATCATGCACCTCGAAGTCAGTTTCGAGCCTTTCGAACCAATGGAGGAGTCCAACCGCTCCCTCCGTGCCGTTGAAGGTGCTGGAACGACAGTCCATGAAATGCTTGAAATTGCAGGCTGGTTGCTGTGCTAGTTGACCTCCTGCTTGTGCGGCTGCAAGTGCCGCAGCAACTTGAGCTTGAACTAGAGCCTCTAGCTGGGCTTGAGTCATGTTAATTTGTCCAGACATGATCTTCATTGTAAAAGTAGCGTAAGTGAGTATGGTTCGCGAGTAGGGCGGTGACAGAAAAGTGTAAGCACGTAGGTATTCTCATGTAATAGTATCATGTGTATCTAAGTGTAATGCGAGCAAAGTTCTATATAGTTCTAGCAAGCAGGCAATAATCATAAACCTTATTACCTAGGATGTCGAGTCTTGCACGTGGAGCGAAGAGTCGTTGTGGATCGTTGAGAGCACTGTTCTGGTTATAGTCTGGTTTTAATAAAAACGTTTTCCCATATTAAAACCAAGTTCTCTATAACCAATGGCTCTGATACCAATCTGTCACACCCCCAAAATCCACACGCGGAGTATCACCGCTTGGGAGCGTGACTGACCAGGATCAAGCCACCAATCATATTGAACATGTAATAAATAGTAATAAATGTCCTTCAATACGAAAGGTGTTTATCAAAACCAACATAGTTAAGTATAGCGGAAGCATAAATGTAAAAACCCAATCATAAGTTTTAATGTATGAAATATCATAAATGTTCAAATAGCATTCACGATCCTTTGCCCACAACGACCTGCTCCTCCCTGTGCAAGCTCCCAGAATGTACCTAAGGTCCTGCAAGGCATGCAGCAGATAATCAACAACTAGTTGAGCGAGTTCACAGAAAGTAAGTTCATAACAGTAATGCGTAAGTTCATCTAATGGGGCTTCCCAAGCCTCGTATATATATTACTAGTGGGGGATTCCCACATTTATCTTTACTAACGGGGACTTCCCATTATGGTACTTACTAGACTATTTGCAACCATGTGTTCTTCTTACACCGAGAACAGGAATACGTACAAGGTCACGCAGGATTTACGTGAGTGCCCTTCCCCGAGGACAGTGGTACGTGTGGGGTTTACGCAGGATTTACGTAAGTGTCCTTCCGACCCGGAAGACAGTAGTGGGTATTAGGTTACGCAGGATTTACGTAAGTGTCCTCCCGACCCGGGAGACAATGGCAGATACTAGTTTACGCAGGATTTACGTAAGTGTCCTGACTATCCTGAGGACGATGGTCTATAGTCTAGTGATTGCATAAGTACGAGTAATCATTCCATAACAAACATTCCAACCCAATTCCCAACCCGGGAATCCCATGCCTTGGCTGTGTGAACTCACCTTGGTTTGCTCGGCAGATACATAAGAGAGGGTTCTTGAACTAACAGTGATCAATCACGTCCTAACAGGGTTATCACACTAGTCAGGTTTTGTGTTCAAGTATTGCACGCATGAATCACATAAGTTAACATGTTAAAAGCACGTGTAGGTCATGGCAACACTTATTGCACGGCATCAGTCAATTAGTATAATAGAATCATACATTGTGCGATTTAACAATTGGGCCCACTAACCTAAACAAAACCAATAACAAATCTCGGCCCAAACCGATCGCACATAAGGGCCTTGTGCGATCCGGCTCGGCTTGTGCGATCTGCTTAAATCAGCCCAACAATAATACCCAGCCCAATTATAACATACGGCCCAAAACAAACACACAAATGACGTTGTGCGATCCAGCTGATCTTGTACGATCCAGCTGGGTTGTGCGATCAGGAAATGGGTTATGCGATCTAAGGTAGTCCAGCCCAACATATCATCTGGCCCAAACAACTTAACAACATACAGCTTGTGCGATAGAAGTCTTGGGCTGTCCGGCCCAACATACAGCCTTGTGCGACCAGGCTGCACTTGTGCGACTAGGCTGCACTTGTGCGGTTTAAAACACCTTGTGCGAGTGACCCTTGTGCGTTTAGGTCCAGTTGTGCGAGTGGACCTATGTGTTTGGTCTTGTGCGATCGAGTTAACAATCTTTCCATGAATTATGCAATCAGTTACAACTTTAAATGAATTCCTTTTGACCAAATCACTAGTTTCCATAATCAAATCAATTAACAGTTAATCAATTCCAAATCATGCTTATACACGATCAAATGAGAGTTTTAACCTTCTAACTCTCATGAACCCTAATCTTGATTCAACAATCAACAAGAACATCATTATAACATTCATACGGATCAACCTTATCATCTAGCATAACATTCGGGTTCAACATCAGCCGATTACATGAACACTTATACCTCATCAATTAGCAACATCCAATCTAACATTATCATACAATAATCCGAGTATATAACATGTTGGCCGATTAACATCTCTTGTGGTTAAATATCATGTTCATCATACAATACAAGATCATTCTAGTCTAAGCAATGAAATCATGTAATCATTCGATAAACAAAACAATACAAATACTAACCGATTGAATTGAAACAAAGAGAGGATGAGCCGAGAATGGTTGTTCGCCGTCGGGTTCCAAGCAAGCCGAAAGAGAGAGAGAGTCTAGGGTTGTTGTGTGTATTGTGTGTTTTAGTAACAATGAGAAACAAAACCCCTCCCAAGGTTGTTTGTTCACGTGAAAGGGAAGTGGGCCGAGCCCAACTCGATGCCCATGGATCCGTATGTAAAGTGTAGAGCCCAAAAGGCTTGTGCGGTCAAGTGTGGGTGTGTTGTTGTGCGATTCAAGTTGTGTAGTCTTGTGCGTTCAGCCATTTTCATACATACATATATACACAACACACGTAACAACCAAATCACAAAGTTCACGTAACATTCATTAATCAAGGTATCACATAGACACGTAACGTTACATCAAAGTAAGTCTAAAGTTCGAGTTGTCACAGTGATTTAAGGTTGAGGTGTTAAGGGAGAAGATGAAGATGCTGAGTAAAAAGAGAGAGAGAGAGAGATACATAAATCTAGTAGGGAGAGAGAGAACTAAAGAGTGGTGATGTGTACAAAATGCAACATATAAATTACATCAATTGTGGCATAAAACTAACCATTTTTTAGTACTAATGTTGGAAAAAGTGTCTTTTTGTCTTCCTTTTGTATTTTCAGGATTAAATGAGCTCAAATGAACAAAAGAAGCAAAAAGGCAGCTAAATCTAACATAAATACAAGAAAAGGACCAAACATGGCATGCCCGACCCCCCGACAGGATCTCCCCAAGCAAAAACAAGAGAACAGAAGGCTGAACACGCCCCGTGCTCAATGAGCACGGGGGCGTGCCCAAGTGTCAGTAGAAAAGACAAAGTTGTAGAAGCTTCTATCACCCACCACGGGGGCGTGCCCAGCGGACACGAGGGCGTGGTCAACTCTAAGATTCGCAGAATCTGAGGAAATCTTGATAGTACAGATACGCTTCTGCACACGGGGTCGTGCTCAGCGGACACGGGGCGCGGTCAACTAATGCAGAGAAACTGCAATTAATGAAGAAAGAGAAGAGGGATAGACACGGGGCCATGCCCAATGGACATGGGCGGTGCCCGAGCTTCTGTTCAGGCTATAAATAGTGTAGGATCGATTTCCGACCTAAACGAGTCGTTTGGAAGAGCTCAACTCCGTTTCAGAGGCGGAAACAAAGAAACAGATGCGTACACAGCTAGATTCACACTTTAAACCTCTTGTAGATTGATTTCACAACGTTTAGATTACAAGGAAAAACCGGCAATACCTCGGTATCAATTCTGAACCATGTTACCAATGAAATGACAAATGATCCTATTTATAGTAAACTAGAACCGCTCATATGACATAACCATAAAGGCGGTTCACACATGTTCATAAAAGCGACCTGACAAAATGTTCATATAAGCGATCCATGTGAAGCCGTAAAAGCGATTCCAACAGTTGACCATTCAAATAAGCAATCCTCCATAATGTTGAAAAAGCGATCCAACATCTTGTCTTTTGTCTTCACATGAATTCTTGTCATTGAATCTTTGAGAGGTGATGTTTCATTGGACCATCCAAAGGTCCAATCACAACCAAGGAACATATGATCTTTGTCGTTTGTGTACTTTCAATTCTTGATGTAAATTATAAATGGCCAATATCATATTGTAGATTCATGACATCACTTGTGATGTCACTTGGGTGATGTCACTCGTGATGTCATATCTGATTGGATCCGCAACGAGAACGAGACTCGACATTAGACGTAGTCGACAGATGACTGCACCAACAGACTCCCCCTCAGATGTTGACGAGTCTTAAGTGTCGAGTCTTCAACGACTTCAGTCTTTATCAGTCTTCAGGCTTCTCTCTCTCTATCTTCAGACTCCCCTTCTCGATTTGCTGGCATTCCTTTGATCTTCAGCAACATCTTCAGGATCGACGTCTAGCTCTCCTGCATAAACTCTACCTCAGAGTAAATTTCTTTCACATACATATTTTAAACATATGAACTTGCACCAATCCAGATTCTCATTCAAAACAAACACAGATATTTTGATGAACCACTTGACAGGTTAGATTATGAAAACATTTAATTTCACACACACACTCCCCCTCAAGTATTGCTCATCATGTTTAGCACTCGGAATTTTGAAAATCAGCTATTCAACATCAGTTGTCAAAAATCTTTTTGACTTTTCAAAATTTATGCTAAAACACACCAAAAATCTTTTTGTATTTTGAAATAAAGAAACTAAAATGCAGAGATAAACTATTTACAAACAATATTTTTTGTGAGCTCGTGCAAGAGGATCATATCAGTTATGAGACAAATCACCAACACCATTAAGCTTTAAACATTTTCAGTTCTAAAAAATTTACCTAGATTGTTAGTATGTTTGTCCACTTAAATTTTCAACACAAATTTCAATCGATTCGAGATACGATATTAATGTTTTAGAGACTTAAACTTAATTGAGTATCACTCCACTTGAATATACTCCCGTATCCAGATCCCAAATATTCAGTCTTACAGGTGAGTATACCACAGATGATATCTGTAAAGGGGTTAAATGCGAAACCGTGAGAGCTCAGGTCAGAACTTCCGTTCAGCAGAGAGATGACGGCTCGACTTTTGGTGGGTCCCCTTTAGAGGATCTTTTTGCATTTCAACAGCAGCAACTATCAATTTTATTGTTTCATCAGCATGCTGAGGGCGGCGCTTTTTCAAGCATTTGCAGAAAGTATTATCCGAGGACTAGGTCAGTACTTCCATACAGCAGAAGTCCCGGGATAATACCCCAGATATCACTGAATATAAAGACCTAGTATCTCAGAATACGGGACCTTTCAAACAAGATTTCGGGGGTTACCCATATATCCAAGAATAGTTACCCACGAATTAAGCAAGTTTGATTTAGGTTTATATCTCGTTTCAATTTACTAAATGTGCAAAAATCTACTGACACATCCGCAGTAAGATCGTTTATCACATTTTGACTTTCCAATTCTTTAGCGTGTTGTGATAGTCCACTGATGTACTATCATTTCCTCTTTTATGCAACAAAAACTCATTTTTTATTTTATCATGTTTTTGACTTTTTCAAATTTTCTGATGTTTTTGGATTTTCTCTAAAAATTCTTACTCCCCCTAAAATTCAAATACATCTAATGAAAATTGAAAACAAACTATACAGAACGTGACAACTGATATCGAATCTCCTCAATTCGCCATTCACTAGGCATAAACAATCAGAACTTCCCCTATCAACAAACTATTTTCCCATTTAGATTTCAAAGCACTTAAGTTTGTTTTAATCAAAATGGTTTTTCCGGAAAATAAGTTTGATTGATTTTACCAATTGTAGATTATCATTTGTAGAAATATCCAACAAATGTTCGGGGTTGTGGTTCATCATCTTGTCTTTCGACCAATGTAGGAAAATACAAGTACAACTTAATGTCCTTGATTTACCATTTGCATTTCAGAAACCTCTGTACCAATTGTAAGAAATACACAAACAAACCTCTTTACCGTTTGAATGACGTTACCGAATACAACTCTAAGAAAGATGCCGATTCATGCTCCACTCTTACCAACCTGGGAGCTCCGGCAAGTCCTGAGACTGACTGTTCGAAATATGTACCATCCCAGTCACAAACCAGGGATGGTTCAACTTTTTCCTTCTTTGTCTTCTTCTCATAAAATTCCTTAACCCCTTTGACTTTTCGATCAATCATTTTGCCAAAGATATGTTTTACCCTGGGGTTAAAGACCTTCTCAGCATCAAATTCCTGTTCATCATGATAAAATTGGTTAGAAATTTCAACTTTACCAATTTTCTTTTTATAATTCTCAGCACTAAGTGATGGAAACTCATCATCACTAACACTCGGAACTGAGTTTTCAACTTTTACATCAGCTTCACATTTTGATACAACCTGTGGCTCCACTGACTTTGTGGAATCAGTTTCATCGCCTGAAGATAGCTCCTCTGATTTCGACCTATCAGAATCATCGCTAGAGCTTTCACTACCCTTCTTCACAACCCATTTCTGGTTTTTAGATTTGGCTCTCTTCTTGTAAAACCTGTTTGAACTCTCACCAATTTCAAAAATAGAATCTTTAAACAGTTTTGTTCTATCAAGTGGTGATTCGAACGCAAACACCTTTTCTGAGATTTTGCGAAAAACTCCCTGTTTTGATTGTATCGCCTGAGAACAATCTTTGGCGATATGTCCAATGTTGTTGCACTTGAAACAAGTTCTCGAGTCTTTCTTTAGTTCAGCTTGTTTCTTTTTCAGAAATTCACTGTTCTTTTCCCTCCAGAAACATGTCTTTTCTTCTTCATCAGTTGATGTACCTGAAACAAACGACATTTTGGATTTAAAATCTCGAACATATTTTTCATTTTTCTGTTTTTCTGTAAGAGTAAAACCTAATCCTTTCTTTTTAAAATTACCGCTATGGTTTGATCTCTTTTGGAAACCAGAACCAGAACTGTAATTCTTTTTCTTGTTTAATCTCTGTTGTACTCTAGAGGTGTATTTTTTAGGTTTTTCATTAAAACATAAGCCTTTGAATTCAGAAATATTGATTTCCGAGAGTATAAAAACCTTTTTAATCAGTTCAGTTTTAACACCTCTTATGGGAAATTCCTCATCAGAATATAATTTGTCCGAATTATTCAAAGTATAATCAACTTTAAACAATCCATCATCCAAATTAGATTTTGATAACAGGAATTTTCTATCATAAACCAATTTTCCCTGTTTTTCTGTTTGACTCGGAGCTTTTGACTCAGATTTTGATTCTGACGCGGACTCCGACTTTGATCCACGACTATCTTCATCAATTGAGACTGTTGATCAGTGTCAGATGATGTAAACACAACATCAATATTTTCAGGAAGATTGACAGACGACTCTGACTCCCACTGTAAATTTGTAGCCTTTTTGACTCTTTCATCGTTAGGATGTCTAGGCAAATATCCGTTTTCCAGTGGAGGTGGACATCTGTTATAACTGACACTTTTCTTCTTACCAGATGAACTCATTTCAGTGTCTTTCTTCCTGTCACTCTTCTTCTTGTCAGCAATCTTTTCTTCAATACTGACTCCAGCTGATTTTCCTTCAGTTACCTCATCCTCTTCCCAGACCTTCATGCTCTCAACAGTCGGATAAATCCTGTCAATCACATAGGAAGTACATGAGTAACTTTTCAATAAACGATTTGATTTACTCTTTCAGTTTCTATTCGTTGTAGCTCAAGCTTCTGTTCTAAAGCAGCACATTTTTCAATGTAATTGTTTACAATTTTTTGTTTTGTCATAAACGCTCCCTGAAGAGTCTTCATAGCAACAGCTTGTTCTTCACTCGTTTGATTGTACTGATTCATTGTCTTGTTCAGCACATCATATGACTCCTTCAGACGGTTTAAGTTGTGCATCAACTCGTTGTTTTGCTTTTTCACAATCTCACAGTTTTCACACTTTACCGGAATCTCTTTCGCATCAACACTTCCATCAACTTTGAACTTAGGCACTTCTTTCACAGTTTGCCTTTTCATCACTGGCACTTCTTCATCATCATCACTACTCACCGGCGTTTTGATCTTCTTCTTTTTCTTCTCTTTCTTGACTTTTTCATCTTCGCTATCACTCTCAGCCACCAACTTCAGAAGTGATTTCTTGCTTTTAACCATCTCCTCACTTCCTCTAAACTTCGAACGTAAAGCTTTCCAAATCGAGTACGATGTTCCGTTGTGTTGTAGAAGAACCATTATATCTTCTTTCACTGCTTGTTGAAGAAGACTAAGCATCATCTTCTCGTCTTTGTATTTTTTCCTAGCATCAGCAGTTAGATCTTTGATCGGAACAGGTTCTTCATCATCGTTCATTGGTCGAACATACTTTGTTTCCACGCATTCCCAAGCATCAAGATAATTTGCTTGTACCCAATTCTCGAACCGACCTTCCCAACCTTTGTATTCTTCGATGTTCATCAACTTGGGAGGTTTTTGCATCGTTCCAGTTTCATTTTCTAGCATTGTGGTTTGAATAGAGTTGATCGAGGTACTGACGATCTTGAAATACAAGCTGACGAACTTTCACATGAACTGAGCCTTTGAGAACTGTGAACTCCAAACTGTACGAACTTGAACTGACTTTCCAGCGAATTTGACCTTACTACAAACCGAAAACTCACACGACCTGTATTCACTTCGTGTGCCCTCCTCGAAATCACCCTATGCGAACTGAATCAACACTATCAAACGATCCTAAAACCTTTCTCACAATGTACAACTAACATATGTAATGAACCAATATAAAAAAATTAACCACTAACTAACATATATTTTTTTTTTTAAAAATTGATTAACACACATGGAATTGGGCCACTATCAAGTGTATTTGGCTGATATCAAAGTTTTGTTTGTGCGGTGGATTGTTTGATTGGGTCACATGTATGCAAGTGGGCGGTGGATGTGAATATTCACAAAGCCTTTGATTGGGCCGATAGCTGACAAACATACACTATTTTTAATCTGATCAACACATTTATAGTTTCACATGCAGTCAGATCACCTCATTAAACGTATCACACAACACGATAAACTTTTTCAAACAATGCACAATTTACAATGCATTATTTTTAAGCGGTGCACACTATTGTCATAAAAGCGATTCAGATGGTTGACTTATAAGCGGTCCATATGATGTCTCATAAGCGAGCCTAAAATGTCACAAAGAGCGAACCCACGACTCTACCAAATAAGCGAATCAGAGTTTAATTTTGAGCGGTCCTGACATGATGTTACAAAGAGCGATTCACAAATGAAAATTTGGAGCGGTTCTAAATGTGATGTCAGCAAAACACGAACCGCTTTTGAACAAAATTTCAATTTTAATCAATTTTAAGCCGAATTTAGTTCTGAAAACTTCCAGGTTTTGTTAATTCATGATTACGCACACCCTGTGAAAATTTGAAGCGATTTTGACCGTAAAAAGTTGCGTTTTTCGAAAAAGAAAGATGTAGAAGCAGAAAAATGATGAAAAACGAGCTGTATATGCGAGATCTCCTCCTCCTTGGCTCTGATACCAATTGTAGGATCGATTTCTGACCTAAACGAGTCGTTTGGAAGAGCTCAACTCCGTTTCAGAGGCGGAAACAAAGAAACGGATGCGTACACAGCTAGATTCACACTTTAAACCTCTTGTAGATTGATTTCACAACGTTTAGATTACAAGGAAAAACCGGCAATACCTCGGTATCAATTCTGAACTATGTTACCAATGAAATGACAAATGATCCTTTTTATAGTAAACTAGAACCGCTCATATGACATAACCATAAAGGCGGTTCACACATGTTCATAAAAGCGACCTGACAAAATGTTCATATAAGCGATCCATGTGAAGCCGTAAAAGCGATTCCAACAGTTGACCATTCAAATAAGCAATCCTCCATAATGTTGAAAAAGCGATCCAACATCTTGTCTTTTGTCTTCACATGAATTCTTGTCATTGAATCTTTGAGAGGTGATGTTTCATTGGACCATCCAAAGGTCCAATCACAACCAAGGAACATATGATCTTTGTCGTTTGTGTACTTTCAATTCTTGATGTAAATTATAAATGGCCAATATCATATTGTAGATTCATGACATCACTTGTGATGTCACTTGGGTGATGTCACTCGTGATGTCATATCTGATTGGATCCGCAACGAGAACGAGACTCGACATTAGACGTAGTCGACAGATGACTGCACCAACAAATAGGGGTGCTTGGCTCATTTGCAAATCATCCCTTGGCACACCACCTCTCTCACATTTCATGAGCTATTTCGCACGAAATGACATAGTCATTTTGTACGAAACGAGCAAGTCATTTCGTTTATGCTGTTTCGTGCGAAATCACCATGCCTATAAATACTAGATCGTGCCAAGTCATTTGTGACAATTGTGATTCTGGTAGCGAAGCTCTGCCGAAGTGTCTCCAGCTTTGTAATACGATTTGATATCAATACAGAGACAGTTTAAAGTGATTTCTTGTGCAATCTAGCTGAAATGACACCAATACATCTGTTTCCGCCTTTTGTATTGGTCGAGTTCTCTTCTGAATGAATCGTTTGGGTCTGAAAACGATTCTACAAGTGGTATCAGAGCTCAGGAGGAAGAGTTCTTACCATTTCATCTGCAAATTCTGATTTCTACACCTTCTTTTCAAAATTAAACAAGTTTTTACGGATAAAATGACTTGATTTCAAATATAATGTGCGAAAAACTGTTTTAACAAACCCTAGAAAGAATTAGATCTTAATTCGAAGTATAAACTGATCAATTTTGTGAAAAACTGTCCGAAAGGTTCATTTCGCACGACATTGATATCATTTCGTGTGAACTTGGCAATCATTTCGCGCGAAGCTCGGCTGTCATTTCGTACGAAATCAGATCTTATTTCGCTCCAGGAGTCATTTCGCTTGAGAGTGAACATCAGATTGTCATTCCGTACGAAATATCATTTCATTTCGCATGAAACAAAGTTTCATTTCGCACGATATCAGATTTCATTTCGTACGAAATTACTTTTCGTTTCATACAAAATCAACATTTCATTTCGCACGCAGGTTGTTTTCGTTTGAAGAGGGTCATTCCGCGTGAAAGTTCATTCCGTGTGAAAAGCATTTCGTTCTGAAGCATATTCATTTCGTTTGAAAAGCTGAGTTTGTGAAACTTTGTAAACCGAATCATGGAAAACGAGTTCTATAATGCCTTTGCTAGTCCGATGACTATTTCTCAGAGTACTTTGCTTGAAAATGAAACGGGGACAACGCAAAAACCGCCTAAGCTCATGAGTATCGAGGAGTACAGTGGATGGGCTGAACGTTTTACAAACTGGGTTCAGGCATATCACATAGATGCCTGGGAACATACTGAATTTCAATATAGTAGACCGGTTTGGGACAATGGAGTGAAAATTGAAATTAGAAATCTGGGTGCTGAAGAGAAAAAGAAATACAAAGATGAAAAAATGATGGTTAGTCTTTTGCAGCAAGCTATTAAAGAAGACATCTTGATTCTACTTCAACATAATGGAAGTGCACATTCAATATGGGAAGAATTAGAATCGAAGTTCCTTGGAAGTGATGAGATGATCAAGAATAAAAAGTCACTTTTGAAAAAGGAATTTGATTTATTCCGTGGATTGAGAAATGAAAACACCAAACAGATTATTGAAAGATATTGCAATTTGGTGAAGAATATGAACAGATTGAGCATCAATAAAGACAAAGATGAATTGGTTGATAAGTTGGCTGATGCGTTGCCACATGATGTTTGGGGCACGTATCTTATGATGTTGAAGAATAAACCAGATTTTAACAAGATAACTCTGAGCGAATTTATTAAACAACTTGAAGCACAAGAGATGGAACAAAGAAAGATAACGAGAATGAAGAACTATGATGGAGAACAAGACATTGGTTAGTATTATAAAAGTGGTGTTTAGTGATAAGAACAACTTTTCACCAAAGGTTGAAACTGCTTTCAATGCGAAAAGTTCTTCTGAAAGTTCATCTCAAGGATCAAGTAGCAAAATGGGATTTTCGTCATATCCATCGTTTGATCCAAATTTCTCAACAACAAAGAGTGGGAAAGTTCTTCAATGTAACATTGCTTTAAATCTTGAAAATGATCAAAACTACTCGGAAGAAGTTGCAAAAAGTCATATGTCTCTGTTGGTGACTGTGTTAGAGTCGTATGGAAGTTTGGTTGCGGGAAGGATCGGAAATCCAATGTTGACAAAAGAGGATTACGATCAAGTTGATGCGGAGGAGATGGAATTGATGGATATAAAGTGGTGTTTAGCAAGCGTGTTGAGAAGAGCTGAAAAGTTTAAACAAATTACGGGAAGAGATGATTTCCGTGATGCAAATGTTTCTACTTTAGGATTTGATAAATCTAAAGTTACTTGTTTTCGTTGCAGGGAAAAAGGGCATTTTAAGAGAGAATGCACAAATCGTGAAGCAAGTGGAGCTCAAAATCCCTTTGGAAACAATGACTACTATCGAAAAGCGATTTATCATCAAGTTGCTCAACAGCCGTATCAACAACAAGAACCACAAACTGCACATGCTAAAAAGGCCATAGAAGATTCAAAGAAAGCTTGTCTCGTTAATCAAGATGATGGAAGTTCATCAAAAGGATTCAACTGGGATCAGTATATTTCAACAGATAGTAAAGCATGTCTGATAGATCAAGATGATTAAAGATTACCAGAAGGTTTTAGCTGGGAAAATTTTAGTTGGGACAATTATTGTCCAGATAAAGAAATCTTAAAGGCTAAAACTTTTGTTGCTCAAATTGTTAAAGAAAATGGTGAAAAATATACTACTGATGATTACTAGGCAGAAAAAATAAGAAAGCGTTTAGCTAAGAAAGATGAAGAAGTTGTAGAAGAGGTTTGTGTGATAAAGAAGCAGGACAAAGAGATTCTAGTGTTTGAGGTTAAAAAGGAAGCTGTTGCAGAAAAAGTATCTGAAAATTGTGAAAACTGTGAGACTATAAAGAAGCAAAACAGTGAACTGATTCACAACATGAACAGGCTGAAAGAATCATATGATGTTTTGAACAAAGCTATGAATCAATATAATGAATCAAGTAGTAAACAAGCAACTGCTTTGAAGACACTTCAAGGAGCGTTCATGACGAAGCAACCAGGCATCAATCATTACATTAATAAATGTGCAGAACTTGAACAAAAGTTGGAAACCCAGAGAATAGAGACTGAAAGGGTTGAAAGATTATTGAAAAGTTACTCATGTGCTTCTTATGTTATTGACAGGATTTACCCCACAGTTGAAGGCATGAAGGTGTTTAAAGAGAAGACATCTGAAGAAAAGAAGTCTGAAACAAAAGAAGAAACTGAAGTGAAGAATTCTGGTAAGAAACCCAGTGTTGGTTATAACAAGTGTCCACCCCCGCTTGAAAATGGATATTCTCCTCGAAATCCAAATTCAGAAAGAGTCAAAAAGGCAACAAACTTACAGTGGGAGTCTGAGTCTTCAGATAATTTGCCAGAAAACATTGATGTCATGTTCACATCATCTGACATTGATCATGAGTCCGAGTTAATAAAGAAAGTGGTCGATCAAGTGTTGGATAAAGATGAAACAGAGGAGTCAAAGTCGGAGTCAAAATCAGAGTCAAAGTCTGAGTCCGACATGCCAAGTCAAAAAGTCAAACAGGGCAAAAGAGTTTACAATAAAGAATTTCTGTTATCAAAATCTAATTTGAAAAACGAATCAATCAAAGTGGCATATACTTTGAATGATTCTGACAAATTATATTCTGATGAAGAATTTCCAATCAGAGGCGTTAAAACAGAAATGATCAAAAAGGTTTTCAAACTAACAGAAATTAACATTTCTGAAATAAAAGATGTAAATCTTTCTGGAAAACCTAAATCTTACACCTCAAGAGATCAACAAAGATTAAACAAGAAAAGAGGTTACAATTCTGGTTCAGGTTATCGAAAGATACCAAACCATAACGGTTATTTCAAAAAGAAAGGATTGGGTTTTATTCCACCGAAAAATCATAAAAATGATAAAACATATAAACCAAAAGCTGTTTTTGTTTCAGGATCAAGTTCGAAGGAAGAAGAAAAGAGTTCATTCTGGAAGCAGACAAACAAAGAATTCCTTGCAAAGAAGCAAGAAGAGTTGAAGAATGTATTTGATCAAAAGAAAAAGGAGACGAGAACTTGTTTCAACTGTCATGAAGTTGGGCATATTGCCAGGAATTGTCCTAAAGCAATTCAATCAAAACAGGGAGTCTCTGAAAAACTCAAAAAGAAAGTGGTTGAGAAAAACTACCAACCAAAAGATTTAAAGTTTTTGAAAATTCAACTTTTGAGGTTGGTGAATGTTCGAAAAGTGTTTGCAAAAGAAAGGAGAAATTTAACAACCAAAAGTGGGTTGTTAAGAATTCAAGTGATAGTTCTGGCGATGTATCTGATTCCACAAAATCAGAGGAGCCACAAGTTGTTATGAAAGAAGAGAAACCAGTTCCGCCATTGGATGATGCAAATTTTCCACCATTGCGGGCTGAGAATTTGAAATAAAAAATTGGCAAAATTGAAATTTCAAAACAATTCTTTCCCGAAAAGAAAGAATTTGATGTTGAAAAGGCTTTTAATCCCACTGTTAAAAATATTTTTGGTTAGATGGTCGATGGGAAGGCCAAAGGGGTAAAAGAATTTTATGAAACAAAAAGAAATGTTCAAACCCCAGGAGAAGTTGAGAAGGTCACACCCAAAGCTGGTCAGGCTTGGGTGTCTGTATTCTTTGCTTAACATCCTGACTTGCCGGAGCTCCCAAGTTGGTAATCATGGAGCATGAATCGGCATCATTCTTGAATGTTTGTTTGAATAAACCTAAAAGTGGTAGAAAAGTGGGTTGTCACCTACAAGTGGTTAATCAAGGTCACTAAATTGAACTTGATTTAACTTTCATAAAAAGTGTTTGAAAAACAAAGTGATGAGTTTATCCCCTAACCTACAAATGGTTTGAGAAAATCAACAAAACTTGTTTTCCGGAAAAATCATTTTGATTAAAACAAACTTAAGTGTTTTGAAATCATAATGGGAAAATAGTTTGTTGTAAGGGGGAGTTCTGATTGTTTATGCCAAGAGAATGGTGAATTGAAGCAATTCACAACAGTTGTCACTTTATTTGTACAATTTGTTTTCAAATTTTCACAGAAAATCAAAATTGAAACATATTTTGATTTTAGGGGGAGTAAAAATTTAGAAATTTAGAAAAAATTTGAAAAAATCCAAAAACATGATAAAAATCCAAAAAACCAAAAACATCGAAAAATGAAAAAGAGTTTTAGTGTGAAAAAGAGGAAATGATAGTACATCAGTGGACTATCACAACATGCTAAAGATTTAGAAAGTCAAATGTGATAAACGATCTCACTGTCGATGTGCCAGTAGGTTTTTATGCATTCAGTAGATTGTTTTCGAGATATAAACTTAAAAATCAAACTTGCTTATCTCGTGGGGAACATCTCTCGGATATATGGGTAACCCCCGAAATCTTGTTTGAAAGACTTTCTATTTCTGACATACTAGGTCTTTGTGCGTGGTGATATCTGGGGTATTATACCAGGACTTCTGATTTTGCGGGAGCAATAGCCTAGTCCTCGTATAATACTTTGCATAAGCTTTAATCTTAAAGCCAGCCCTCAGTACAAAAAAAGGATGAAACATTGAAAAATGCTAATCATGTGCTGTTGAAGAAAAGATCCCCAAACGGGACACACCTAAAGTCGAGCCATCATCTCTTTGTCTGAACGGAAGTTCTAACCTGAGCTCTCATGGTTTCGCATTTACCCGTTTACAGATATCATTAGTGTACATTCACCTGTAAGACTAAATATAGAAATATGGATACAGGAGTATATTCTGAGATGGGACACGCGAATAAGTTTAAGTGCTTAAAACACTAATCTCGTATCTTGAAACAGTTGAACTTTGCGTGAAAATTTAAGTGGACCAGTATACTGACAATCTAGGTGAATCTTTTAGAACTTAAAATGTTTAAAGCTTAATGGTGTTGGTGATGTGTCTCATAAACTGATATGTTCCTCTTACACAAACTCACAAAAATAGTGTCTGTAAATATTTCTTTAATGCTTTCAAATTTTAAAACAAAAATCCAAAAAGATTTTTAGTGTGTTTTAGCATAAATTTTTGAAACTACAAAAAGATTTTCGACAACTGATAGTGAAGAGCTGATTTTCAAAATTCCAAGTGCTGAACATGATGAAAGGGTTTGGGAGAATTTGAAAAGAATGTTATTCTTACAAGTGTTCATCAAAGTTTAAAACAGTTTTGAACAATACTTGTATGAGATTTCTAAATTTGTAAAAAGTTTAAAATTGTAAAATTCATTATAAGGTAGAGGTTGTGCAAATGAAGATTTGAAAAGAGCTAGGTCCTAATTCCTGAGAAAACCTGAGCAGAGTGTGAGCCAGGTCACGTTTTTTAACGAGAATTCCAGACTGCGATCCCAACTTATCGATAGGGGGAGTCTGAAGACAATCAAGAGGAAGTGGTTAGAGCCAGTGTCTAATCCTGGAACTGTGTTCATGCAAGTTGCTGATGCTGAAACATGATAAGAGTCAGGGTTAAGATTCTGGGAAGAAGAATCAAGAGATCTGATCAAGAGAATTAGAAATCTCAAGAGCCAGATCAACATTCAAGGAGAGATTAGAAGGAAAGAAGAGAAAGAGATTGATTGAGGATGCTTACAATGGAGAATCTTTGAAGAGAGCAAGAAAACTGATAAAGACTGAAGGTTTGACAATCGAAGACTCGACACCGAAGACTTCGTCAACATCCAGGGGGAGTCTGTTGGTGCATATGTCTGTCGACTTCATCTTGTATCAAGTCTTGTATTAGATTAGATAGATCAGGGCATGAAATACGAGAAAAGTACGGTTGTGGGCATTTCGCACGAAATGAGGTGTGAGCTATTTCGCATGAAATGACATAGTCATTTCATACGAAATGAGCAAGTCATTTCGTTTATGATGTTTCGTGCGAAATCACCATGCCTATAAATACTCGATCGTGCCAAGTCATTTGTGACGATTGTGATTCCGGTAGCAAAGCTCTGCCGAAGTGTCTCCAGCTTTGTAATACGATCTGATATCAATACAGAGACAGTTTAAAGTGATTTCTTGTGCAATCCAGCTGAAATAACACCAAATCATCTGTTTCCGCCTTTTGTATTGGTCAAGTTTGTTAGGAAACTTTATTTGTGAGTATTGAAGAAAATCTCAATCAACTAGATCTCTGAAGAGATAACAGTCCTGAAGATCACAGCAAGAAGAAGAAGATCAGATAGGACAACTGAAATGCAAAGTATCTACTTCAAAGAATCACAAGTTGATCAAGAGTTGATTTGGATTATCAGAGAAGGTCATTTCTGATGGATCTGATGACATTTCTGATGAAATATCATCAGTTTCTGACGATTCTAATCATCAGACTTTCTGATGATTTGTTCACCAGAATTTCTGATGAAGTGGTTTATCAGAAATTCTGATGAAAGCCCCACTTGTCTAAAAATCACAACTCTATCCTGCCACCAATGACCGAAGCATTACATTATTGGTTATCATGATTACAAATGCGACTTGAACGATGGATTCAATAAATATGTCAAATTGCTACTTTATGCAGGACTTATTGCATGAATAAACAATTGTTTATTCATGTACACAACCGTCTATAAATAGAAGGCTCGAGAGGCAGAAGATACTTGAGTTTGAAGCTTAGCATTCGTATACAAACACCCAAACTCCACTGCTCATCTCACCCACAGAATTCAAGATTCATTTGTATTAGATAATAATCTTACAATCACCTTGTTAAACTAATTTGTTTCAAAGTGATATAAACTTGATAATTCTGTAGGTCTTGTTTCTTGAAAGTCTGATTTCCATTTCCGCACATCTTTTTCACATATACTGAAATCACTTGCCATATTACGTAAAAAGAAGTTGTTAAGGCCATACTAGGTCTAACAATTGGTATCAGAGCAGATTGAATAAAGTTATTTTCAAACGATCAATCGTTCTTCTTCTTTTTTCTAAATATGGCCAGCTTTCAATCCTGGAATAATGCTTTCAATATTTGTTCTATGTCCAAACCTCCGACTCTGGTCAGAGAGGAATACCCCCAATGGAAAATCAGGATGGTCAATTTCCTTAATGGTCATGACCGAGCTCTATTTCAATCCATTGAAGGGGTCCACATATACCAGTGACTGAAATACCAGCAATTCTAACAACTGACCAACTACCTGCTATCCCTGCCTCCCGAGCTCCCAAAAGTGAAATACTTTGGAGTGAGGAAGACAAGGAACTGGTAGCTGGGGATGAAAGAGTAAAATCACTCTTAATTATGGCCATCCCCAATGACATATTTTCACAAGTTGATGCTTGTGCATCAGCCAAGGAAATATGGGATCAGTTGGAAAATCTTTGTGAAGGAGGAGAAAGGATGAAGGGAAACAGGAGAACAAACAACATCTCATCTTATGAAAGGTTTAAAAGTTTACCTAATGAAAAATTAAATGACACATTTCAAAGGTTCACAAAACTTTTAAACGAGCTAAAGAAATTTGGAATAACTAAATCAAATGATGAAAGAAACATAAAATTTCTTGATGCTTTGCCTAGAGAATGGAGGAGTCTCACAATGACTTTGTCCTCAACCTTAGAACTAGGAAAAATGAGTCTTCATGACTTATACAGTATCTTGATCCCTAGAGAGGAAGAAATATTTGAAGAAAACACTCAAAGAGGGGGATCTTTAGCTCTTATCTCAAACCCACAAAGACAAACAATTTCTAATGATCCACAACCATCAAACAGCTAGAGTCATGAAACTTCTGATACATCATCAAATTTTTCAGCTTTTGCTGAAGCAATAGCACTGCTCACCAAAACATTTGAGAAGAGGATGAGGGGAGGAGGCCAGAGATACCAGAGGAGTGATAGATGGAGGATGGATGGTAGATCTAAAGAAGAAGTTAGATCTAAGGATAAAGGAAAGGCTGAGGTGGTGTGTTACAAGTGCAAGCAAAAAGGTCATTATGCATCTGAGTACAAGACCAAGAAGCTGAAAGATGTTGCTTACTATGAAAAGAAGCTTGAGGAAGCTAAGAAGCAACAACAACAAGTCAGCTTAATTGCTGGGACAGATACATGGCTATATGATGACTCTTCTGATGAAGAAGAAGAAGAAATGGCCAACTTCTGTCTCATGGCACTTTCTGATGACATACCAGAGACTTCAGGACAACAGGTAAGTTTAGACAATCTTGATCTTGAACACAAGCTAAATTAGCTCATGTCAGATTTTTTAAACTTGCAAGTTAAACATCAATCAGATGGTAAAAAATCTGATGAGTTGCAGAGGACCTTGAATAAAATTATTCTTGAAAATTAATTACTTATAGAACAAAGTTTAGATCAAAGAGCTAAAATTGAGTTCTATGAAAATGAAAGAAGAGATCTTTACAAGAAAATCAATGATAAAGAAATTAATGTAAGAGGTTTTCAAGAAGCAAAAGAATTCATAAATTTCATAGAGTCCACTCCAAAGAACAAAGGAGAGGGTTTAGGTTATGTAAGAACAAATAATAACAAACCCACTGTCTTTGTAAAAACAACTCAACAGATTTCTGATAAATTTATATCAGAATCTGATTCTGAAACTTGCAAATCAACATGTTCTGAATACTCCTTTAATAAGCCAAACATGGAACCAAAAAGAAGTGAATGCAATCAAGAGTTTGTAAAAACTCCAGAAGCAGTTCACTCATTTTTTCAAAATTATCCCTTCATTCCATCACAAGAAGGAACATCAGAAATTTCTGATGATTCTTGTATGTGTGTTGAAATACTGAAGCTTGTTCAACACCATCTCCAAAAGAAAAAGAAAAATTCTGATAATGGCTCAGCATTTAACAAAAATTCCGATGAAAGGTCATTTAGAAATAATAATAAAACCAATATCATCAGAAAGAGTACCCAAGCATGCCTGGGTACCTAAAACCCTCTAGCCATTTCATTTTAGGACCATCATGTGCAGCAGATCTGGTACTACGACTCAGGAAGCTCCAAGCACATGACTGGGGATAGGAGCTTACTCAGCAACTTTGTCTCAAAGCTGGGTAAAATGGTGAACTTTGGAAATGGAGTGAAAGGAAGGATAATGGGATACGGATGTATCAGATATGGATGTTTGACCATTGAAAGAGTAGCCTATGTTGAAGGCTTAAAGTATAATTTGCTGAGCTGTGGTCAATTTTTTGACAAAGGTTTTCAGGTAACATTTTTACCAGAAAAATGCTTGCTAATAGGTATGGATGATAATAAAATATATTTAAGTGGGAAAAGAATAAGACAATCAATATACTACTTTGACTTCAAGGAAGAAAATAAACATCCTAAACTATGTTTATTTTCAAAAATCGACAAAGGAAGTAGCTGGTTGTGGCATAAAAGATTAGCTCACTTAAATTTCAAAAACCTAAGCAAATTAGCAAGTAAAGGTCTGGTAAAAGGATTACCTTTCATATCCTCTAAAAAGGATAAAATTTGTGATGCCTGTGAGATGGGAAAATCAAAAAGAAGCTCTCACAAGTCAATTTCTGAATCTTCCATTACACAAAATTTGGAACTTTTACACATGGATTTGTGTGGACCCATAGGTACAGAAAGTTTTTCTGGAAAGAAATATATACTAGTAATAGTTGATGATTTTTCCAGATATACATGGGTTGAATTTTTGAGAAAGAAAAGTGAAACATCTGATCTGATCATTAATTTTATCAAGAAAATTGAAAATCTGTTAAAACTAACAGTAAAAAGGATCAGATCAGATAATGGCACAGAATTCAAAAATTCAAAAATTGAGAGTTTTCTAGTGAGCAAAGGAATCTCTCATGATTTTTCAGCTCCCAGAACCCCTCAACAAAATGGGGTTGTTGAAAGAAAAAATAGAACCTTAGTTGAAGCTGCCAGAACAATGCTTGCCTATGCCAAAATACCCACTCACTTTTGGGCAGAAGCAATTGCAAATGCATGTTTTACTCAAAACAGAACCCTTATCAACAAAAGGCTAAACAAAACACCATACAACATGATAAATGATAGGATTCCAAGTGTAAAATTTTTACACACATTTGGTTGTAGATGTTGTTAGTGCATGCATCTGTCGACTTTGTCTTGTATCGAGTCTTACACTAGATAGAATAGATCAGGGCTCGTAGATCAAGAAAATAGGAAGTTTAAGGTTGTGTTAATGCTGATTTCGCTTGAAGGACCTTATTCCGCTCCAATTGTTTTTGTCCTCTTCAAGCGGAATCAAAACTAGTATAAATAGGTTTGAAGTGAGATCATTTGTAACGATTCGGATTTTGGATACCGAGGTGCTGCCGATTTTCCTGTTGATTGTACAAGCTGTTATATTAATACAAAAGGTGTTTAAAGTGAAGTGATTGTTGTTTCAAAGTCAGTTTCTTGTTTTCCGCACCTGAAACTGATTAAAACTCCTCTGATAGACTCGTTCAGGTCCATACACGATCCTACAAGTGGTATCAGAGCTCAGGAGGAGGAGTTCTTTGTGATTTAGCTTGAAATTTTCTGTTTCTACACCTTCTTTTCAGGATTTACAAAATTTCACGGTCAAAATCGGTTCAATTTTTCACAGATTGTACAAAACTACAAGTTAACAAACCCTGGAAAGTTTCACATTAAAATTCGGCTTAAAAGTAACAGAAATGGACCTCTGATCAGATTCCGCTTGAACGGACTTTGTTTGATTTCGCTCGAATCTGAAATATTGTTGCACTGATTCCGCTTCAAGTTTGTCTATTCCGCTTGAAATCTGAGGGTCCGCTTGAAAAACCCCTGATTCCACTTCAAAATTCTACTTATTCCGCTTCAAATTGTTTATTTCGTTATACCGCTTGAAATATGGTTGGGATTCCGCTCCAAACTGACATCTGGGTATTCCGCTTGAAAGTTAACTGGAGATTTCGCTTGAAACAGTAATTTGAGATTCTGCTTGAAAAGATTACTTCAGGGATTTCGCTTGAATCTGTTGTTTGGTGATTCCGCTCGAATTGATTATTCCGCTTGAAAAGTGTTGTGTTTGAAAAACTTGTTACCGAAACATGGATTCTCAATTTTACAATGCATTTGCTATAACCCCGACTACTCCAGCTGACATTGCTAAAAATATGAACATGGAAAACGAAACCGGAACTTTGCAAAAACCCCCGAAACTTACGGGAATGGAAGAATACCATGTATGGAAGAATCGTTTTGAGAATTGGGTTCAGCCAAACCATCTAAGAGCTTGGGAGAGCATTGAAATAGCATACATTAGACCACAGACTGCTATGAATGTTGATAAAATTATCTCGGAGTTTTCAGACTTAGAGAGAGAAAGTTATAAAGGAGAGAAAATGATGATAAGTCTGTTGCAGCAAGCTATTAAAGAGGATATATTTGTTTTGCTTCAGCATGACGGAAATGCGTTTTCGATTTGGAAAGCTCTTGAGAAGAAATTTGAAGGAAGTACAGAGATGCTATAGAGTAAAGCAGCATTACTGAAAAAGGAGTTTGAATTGTTTACGAACATGCCTGGTGAGACTACAAAGACTCTCATTGAGAGATACTGTCATCTTGTGCGCACCATGTCTCAGTTAAAGATTACTAAAACTCCAGCAGAATGGGTTGAAAAACTTGCTGACGCGTTACCACAAAAGGAATGGGGTACATATCTCATGATTCTGAAAAATTCGGGACAGTTTAGCAGATTGTCGATTGGTCAGTTTATTGAAAATCTGGAGGCACAAGATCTTGAACAGCAGAAAATTGCAAGAACGAACAGTTCAAGTCATCAACAAGACATTAAACTGTATTATAAAGGAAATGTTCAAACAGTTGAAGCGAGTCCAAAGATCCAAACATCGTTTAGTGCAGGAAACTCATCCGGAACAAGCAGTCAAAGTTCAATTAACACTAGTGGATTTTCAAATGTGAATCCTCCAAGTGTTCAAAGTGCGAATGTTGGTAATGGGCATATGATTCAATGCAATGTGGCTTTACATCTTCAAAATGGATAGAATTTTTCTTAAGAAGTTGTAAAGAGTCATATGGGATTACTGGTTACTGCGTTGGAATCTTATGAAGGTTTGATTGCTGGGAAAATTGGCAATCCGATGCTAACAAAGGAAGATTACGACCAGGTTGATGCAGAAGAATTAGAGCTTATGGATATAAAGTGGGCTTTAGCGAGTGTTCTAAGAAGAGCTGAAAAGTTCAAAATGATTACAGGACGAAATGATTTTTTGGATGCTCACCTTTGAGCTTTAGGTTTTGATAAATCTAAAGTTACTTGTTTTAAATGTAGGGAAAGAGGCCATTTCAAAAGAGAGTGCAAAAATCAGGAGCCTAGTGGAACAAAGAGTCCCTTTGGAAAAGATGATTACTATCGGAAGGCAATATATCAGCAAATCACTCATCAACCACATCAACAGAAGGATTCTCAAACTGCTCATGGAAAAATGATCGAAGATGCAAATAAGAAAGCTTATTATGGCATTATTGATCAAGATGATGAGAAAGTGGCTGCAGGATTTAACTGGGACAAGTACATTCCAGCTGATCCAAATGTTAAAGCTTTTATTGCTCAGATTGTTTAAAAGCCAGAGTTGATAAAGGAATGGATGGCAGTGTTATCGAACGAAGAGAAAAATGAAGATGAAAGATCTGTTTCATCTGAAAATAGTTCATCAGAGACAAGTGATGATGATGAAGATATTGAACAGATAAATGTTGGAAAAACTCATCTATCTTCTGACAGTTTTGAATTTTATTTTGCAGATAAACTAAAGAAACTCAAAGAGAGAAAAGCTGCAAAAGAACGGAAAGAAATCAAGATTGTTGAGAAGATAGTTGAAGTAGAAAAGGTGATTGAGAAGATTGTGGAGGTCGAAAAGATAGTTGAAGTCACAAAACCTTGTCTTACATGTTCAGAATCTTGCAAACAATGTGAAGAAAAAGACGAGAGATTTAGTGAATCAGAAAAGCTGAAAGAAAAGTTGCTGTTCGATGTCAAGAATTTGAAGGATCATATGATGTGTTGAATAGAACAGTGAATAGTTTGCAAAAGACAAACTCAGAAAGAGAAGCTGCTATGAAGATGATGAACGCAACAATGATGTCGAAGCAGAAAGAGATAAATTTTAACATTTAAGAATGTGCGAAATGGAAGCAAGAGTTAGATGGTGAAAAAGTTGAAAATGAAAGAATCAGACGTTTACTTAGAAGTTACACAAGTTCTGATTACTTAATTGCCAGAATTTATCCTACTGTTGCAGGTTTTGAGGCGTTTAAAGATGAAGAAAAGAAGCCAAAGGAGAAGAAGTATGCTGGTAAGAAACAGAGTGTCTGTTATAATAGGTGTCCGCCTCCAATTTGGGAAGGGTACTCGCCTAGAAAACCGAATGAGGAACATTTAAAAAAGGCAGTCAATATACAGTTAGAGTCCGAGTTAACTGATGTATTACCAGACAACATCGACATCACATTCACAGCGTCCGACACAGATCATGAGTCCGAATTAATTAAAAGAATGGTCGATCAGGTGTTGGATAAGGATGAGGAGTCAGAGTCAAAGTCCGAGTCCGAAAGTTCGTGTTTATCAGTCGGGAGTTTGAGTTCGTCTGGAAAAAGTTCAAAATCATCGGGAAAACGGGTGTATAGTAAAGAATTTTTGTTGTCAAAATCTAATTTGAATGATGAAACATTCGAGGTTGCTTATACTTTAAATGATTCTGAAAAATTATATTTTAATAAAGAGTTTCCAATAAGAAGTGTTCGTTTTGACATGATCAAAAAGGTTTTCAAAATGACAGAAATTAATATTTCTGAAATAAAAGATTTAAATCTTAGTGCAAAACCTAAAAAATGCACTTCAAGAGTTTAACAGCGTTTAAACAAGAAAAAGGGTTGCAATTTTGGTTCTGGATTTCAAAAGAAATCAAACCAAAATGGTAACTACAAAAAGAAAGGTCTTGGTTTTATCCCACCTGAAAATTATAAAAATGAAAAAATTTCTAAAAATACAAAAGTTGTTTCAGGACCGTCTGTTGAAGAAGAGAAGAAGAGCTCATTTTGGAGACAATCAAATCAAGAATTTTTTGCTGAAAAGAAGATTGAAGCTCATCAAAGAAGAGAGACTAGAACCTGTTTTAGATGCAATGAAGTTGGTCACATTGCATGGAACTGTCCCAGAGCTACTAAGACAAAACAGGGATTCTCAGAAAAACTGAAAGAAGTAGTTATTGATAAAACCGAACCAACAACTGAGAAATTTAAAGTGTTTAAAAATTCTACATATGAAGTTGGTGAATGTTCAAAAAGGTTTTACAGAAGAAGTGTGAAGCTTGACAACCAAAAGTGGGTTGTTAAGAAATCTGATGCAAAATCTGGTGATGAATCTGATTCCACAAAATCAGAGGAGCCACATGTTGTTAAAAAGAGTGAAAACTCAGTATCTTCAATGGATGATGAGAATTTTCCACCGTTGAGAACTGAGAATTTTAAAAAGAAAACTGAAAAAGTTGAGATCTCGAATCAATTTTATTCTGGAAAAGATGAATTTGATGTTGAGAAAGCATTTAATGGAAATGTTAAGAAGATTTTTGGGAAAATGATTGATGGGAAGGTGAAAGGGGTACAAGATTTTTACGCTACAAAGAAATCAACATACACCCCAACTGCAGAAGAATTGAAAACACCCAAGGCTGGTCAGGCTTGGGTGGACATTTTCTTTGCTTGAAAAACCTGACTTGCCGGAGATCCCAAGTTTGTAATCGTGGATCAGGAATCGGCATCTTTCTTAAAATCTGTTTGTATGAAAGAATTTAAAATTTTTATATTTTACAGGTTATGCAGGAATTGCCGGAGCTTCCAGGTTGGTATGTGTGAAGCAGGAATCGGCATCTTGATTGGTAAAATGATTTGTGTAGATGTGTTATTCCTACATATGGTAAAGATGATAAGTTTTACAAGTGATACAGAGGTTTGGTGATGCATATTTTGCAAAGTGCTAAATCAGGGACATTAAGTTGTACTCGATTTCCTACAAGTGGCTAAAATTGAACAAGATGATGAACCAATCCCTATAAGTGATAAAATCAAACAAACTTATTTTCCGGAAAAATCATTTTGATTAAAACAAATTTAAGTGTTTTGAAATCATAATGAGAAAATACTTTGTTGAAAGGGGGAGTTCTGATTGTTTATGCCAAGTGGATGGCGAATTGAAGTAATTCGATATCTGTTGTCATTTTTTTGTATAGTTTGTTTTTCAAAATTTTTAAGTGGATTAAGAGCTTAGTTTGTTTTTCAAATTCTCTTTAAATGTGTTTGCATTTTAGGGGGAGTAAGAAAAATTTCAGAAAATCCAAAAACATTAGAAAATTTGAAAAAGCCAAAAAGATGATAAAATCAAAAATGGGTTTTGTTGTAAAAAGAGGAAATGATAGTACATCAGTGGACCGTCACAACATGCTAAAGAAATGGAAAGTATATATGTGATAAACAATCTCACTGTGGATATGTTAGTAGGTTTTTACACATTTAGTAAATTGTGACGAGATATAAACCAAAAAATTCAAACTTGCTTATTTTGTGGGGAACATTTCTTGGATATATGGGTAACCCCCGAAATCTTGTTTGAAAGGTCCCTCTTTCTAAGATACTAGGTCTTTATACTTAGTGATATCTGGGGTATTATCCCGGGACTTTTGCTGAATGGAAATTCTGACCTAGTCCCCGTATAATACTTTCTGCAAATGCTTTGAAAAATAAGCTCGCCCTCAGCAAAAATGATTAAACAATAAAATTGATAATCATTGCTGTTGAAGAAAAGATCCTCTAAAGGGGACATACCAAAAGTCGAAGTCGTCATCTCTCTGCGTATACGGAAGTATCGACCTGAGCTCTCACGACCCTCGCAATTAACCCCTTTACAGATATCATCTGTGGTATACTCACCTGTAAGGCTGAATATTGGGATCTGGATACGGGAGTATATTCAAGTAGTGGGACACGCGAATAAGTTTAAGTTCTTAAGATATTTATATCGTATCTAGAAACAGTTAAACTTTGTGTGAAAATTTAAATGAACCAGTATACTGACAATCTAGGTGAATTGCTTAGAACTTAAAATGAAATGAAGCTTAACGGTGTTGGTGATATGTCTCATAAACTGATATGATCCTCTTACACAAACTCACAAAAATATTGTCTGTAAATATTTCTTTACTGCGTCTCTTATTCCAAAAACCAGAAAGATTTTTTGTGTGTTTTAGCATAAATTTTGAAAAATACAAAAAGGTTTTCGACAACTGGTGTTGGAGAGCTGATTTTCAAAATTCCGAATGCTAAACATGATGACCATTTTGTAAGGGGGAGTTTGTTCTTAAACAAATGTGGTTTAATCAAATCTTCAAGTGGTTCATCAGGATTTTAATTGATAAATCTTTCTGGTTGATTTGAGGGAGAGTTGTGTTGGTGCATATCTTTTGATATTAAATTGTCATGAAATTTACTTTGAGGTAGAGATTGTGCAGATAACCTGAGCTGGATGAGAGACAGGTCACGATCTTGGAACAATTTTTTGAAGAGCCAGGTTGATCGATCCTGGGAAGTTTGAGCCAGGTTACGATACCTGAGGATTTTGTGAATACAAGTGTGTGCCAGACTACGATCCTGAAGTAGATGATGCTGATGAACTGAAGGAATGCCAGCTCATCGTTAGGGGAAGTCTGTTGGTGAAGATCGAAAGAGTGAAGCCCAGAGACGGATCAAGACCGAAGTTGCAAAGACTCAACACGTGAGACTCGTCAACATCTGAGGGGGAGTCTGTTAGTGCATGCATCTATCGACTTCGTCTTGTATCGTGTCTTACAATAGATAGAATAGATCAGGGCTCGTAGATCAAGAAAATAGGAACTTTAAGGTTGTGTTAGTGCTGATTTCGCTTGAAGGACCTTATTCCGCTTGAAATGACACTTGTCATTTTCAAGCGGAATCACATCTTTGTTATTCCGCTCCAATTGTTTCGGTCCACTTCAAGCGGAATCAAAGCTAGTATAAATAGGTTTGAAGCGAGATCATTTGTAACGATTCGGATTTTGGATACCGAGGTGCTGCCGGTTTTCCTGTTGATTGTACAAGCTATTATATTAATACAAAAGGTGTTTAAAGTGAAGTGATTGTTGTTTCAAAGTCAGTTTCTTGTTTTCCGCACCTGAAACTGATTAAAACTCCTCTGATAGACTCGTTCGGGTCCGTACACGATCCTACAGATGTTTTGTTTTCAATGATTTTGAAAGCCTTGAAAAATTTGACAGAAAAGCAGAAAAAAGTATTTTTCTTAGATATTCTTTGTCCTCAAAAGCTTATAGAATCTTTATTCTTAACACAAGGACAATCAGAGAAAGTTTATATATCTCATTTGATGACTCATCAGAAACTGAAGTTTCTGATGAATACATGAAAGAAATAAATTTTTCTGACAAACAAGAAAATTATGAGCATCTCTTTGAAATGATATCAGAAGATTTTCTAGAACATGATAAATCTTATACATTTAAATTATCAGAAATATCATGTACTAACCCTGAAGAACAAGTAAATAGCACATCAGAAAATCAAAATTCTGGTGCTTTACACCAAACAGAGGCAACTGAACAGGGGGAAACTTCAAATCCATCAGAACCAACAGTTGTCCACAACAGGTTAAGATGGATCAAAGGGCATGCTCATTCTGATATCATTGGCAATCCAACTGATGGTGTGAGAACAAGATCTACAACTGCACATGAATGTGCATATGTTAGGTTCTTAAGCAAAATAGAACCCAAATCTGCCAAAGAAGCTCTGAATGACCCAGACTGGATACAAGCTATGCAAGAAGAGCTGGATCAATTCGAAAAGAGCAAGGTATGGGATCTGGTACCTAAGCCTAAAGACAAATCTGTCATAGGCTCAAAATGGGTATATAGGAATAAATCTGATGAGAATGGCATAATCACAAGGAACAAAGCAAGGTTAGTGGTCAAAGGTTACTGTCAACAAGAAGGTATTGATTATGATGAAACTTTTGCACCAGTAGCTAGATTGGAAGCTGTAAGAATTTTTCTTGCTTATGCTGCATCCAAGGATTTCAAAGTTTATCAAATGGATGTAAAATCAGCTTTCCTAAATGGTAAAATTGAAGAGGAAGTTTATGTGCAACAACCAGAAGGCTTTGTTGATCCAAAATTTCAAAATCATGTTTATAGATTAAACAAAGCCTTATATGGGTTGAAGCAAGCTCCTAGAGCCTGGTATGAAACATTATCAAACTTCTTAATCAATTCTGGGTTTACCAAAGGTACTATTGACACCACACTTTTCTCAAAACACACAAAGGTCATACCTTGTTGGTTCAGATATATGTTGATGACATTATATTTGGATCAACAAATGAAAAATTTTGCAAAAATTTTCAAAAGTTAATGACCAGCCACTTTGAAATGAGTATGATGGGTGAATTAACCTTTTTCTTAGGGTTACAAGTCAAACAAAGAATTGATGGAATATTTTTGAGTCAATCAAAATATGTGAAAACAATTCTACAAAAATATTCACTTGAAAACTGCTCTGTTTCAAAAACTCCCATGGCAACAGGGAACAAATTAGATTCTGATAAAGATGGAATAAGTGTAGATATTAAAACCTATAGAGGGATGATAGGGTCATTGCTATATTTGACTGCAAGTAGACCAGATATCATGTTTGCTACATGCTTTCTGGCCAGATATCAATGTGATCCTAAAGAATCCCACTTAAAAGCTTTAAAAAGGGTTTTCAAATATCTAAAAGGCACTTCAGAACTTGGTCTCTAGTATCCAAAGGGTACAAACCTTGAATTAATTGCATACACAGATGCAGATTATGCAGGGTGTAAGATTGACAGAAAAAGCACATCTGGTGCTTGTCAAATCTTGGGGGGAAAATTGGTATGTTGGGCAAGCAAGAAGCAAAACTATGTTGCCACATCAACAACAGAGTCAGAATATGTTGCAGCAGCAAGCTGCTGCTCACAAGTGTTGTGGATGCAAACTCAACTGAAGGATTATGGAGTAAATCTGACAAAAATACCAATTTTATGTGATTCAAAGAGTGCAATTGAATAACAGAAAATCCTGTTCATCACTCAAGAACCAAACACATAGATGTCAGATATCACTTCATAAAAGATCATGTGGAGAAAGGTAACATTGAAATGTATTTTGTTCCAACTGAAAACCAAATTGTTGATATCTTTACAAAACCTCTTGATGAAAAGAGACATAACTTTTTGATCAGCAAACTAGGCATGGTTAACTTAAAAGATGAGAATGTTTCAGAAATAAAAGCAACGCAAAATGAAAACCAAATTGATGATCACCAAAAGACTGATAATGAAAGAACAGTTAAACAAAATTCTGATGGAGAAAACCATCTAACTGGTGGAACATCAGAAGGTCTAATAGATCATCAATAAATGTGATGATTTATCAGAAATTCTGAAGAAATATCAGAAAATTTGATGAAAACATCAGAAATTCTGATAACTCATCAGAAATTTTGTTTAAACTGCAGAACGATCATTAATCATCAAGGGTCCATATCTTCATACATATTCCATTTTACAAATTCAGAGTTTTACTTAGTTTAATTTTTGTTGTTTTTTTTTATTAAAAAAAAACAAAAAGGGGGAAACATGACATGCATGAAGATAAAATTAAATCCAGGAAATTCAATCGTCACAATTTTTGTTTCTAAAGAAAATCATTTTTACTCATGCAACGTCATTCTGTTATAAGGTGTTTAAGAGAAACACGTAAGCACCAATATCATTAGGAGCTATGAAAGTAGCCGCCCAGCTATTGAATGCTTACTCACATAAAGGGCTTAGTAGACTGTCATATTCACTGCAATAGATATCGTCTTAAATGAAGAGATGAAAAAAAAAACTTTTTAATGTTAATATGGAACTATCACTTTCATCTATAAATATTAACAATCTGAAAAAGACATTCTTCACAACAAAATCTCTCTTCAAAATCCTATCATCAGAAAACTTCTTATTTCAAATGGGTCACCCAAAATCAATGGAATCCAACCAATTCCCTCTCAACCTTTACGAAAATCATAATCTCAGGCTAAGATCTAACTTGGAAGGACCTGCATTGGAGGACTGCAGGTTTGTATACAATATGATCATGTGTAGTCCTTTGGGCTTTGCTATATCAACACATGTCACTATATATCCAGAACTTCTTCAAGAGTTCTGGTGGAATGCTTAAGTCGTTATGAGTGGCACTTCCATGTGGATAAATAGTGAGGTTATAGGGGTAAAAATCACCCTAAAAGAGGAAACACTCAGAGATGTCCTCCAATTGGGTGATGATCAAAAAGTCACCATACTGGATAAGGAAGAGGTGCAACGAACCTTGATAGAAATGGGTTACCATTCAAACAACGTGTAAAGGCAAGTTTGCAAATCTGGGTTTATACCACCTTTCTAGTATCTGGTAACACAGCTAAGTGTTTGCTTTTCTAAAAAGAATGGACACTTTAATGAGCTGTCTCATAGGATGATGGAAGTGGTTCACGCTATTGTACAGGAAAAACCTTACAACTATGCTAAGTTTCTCATGAGAGACTTAGAAGCAAATGTCCATGACCGTAATCCTTTTCTGATCTACCCTCGTTTTGTAACCAAAGTAATCACAAGTCAACTGGACTTTGGAGGTGTGAGAAGTTGTTATACAAGAACTGAGCTGGCACTTCAAGAAAACTTAAGAGTTGCTTCCCTGGTTCCATCAACCAATCACACAGGAAGGATAACCAGTCTCTGGTTATATGTGAAGTGCATGTAAAACGTATTGGATGAGGAGGATGAGTAGTTAGGTTTACTTGTTTTTGTTTTTGTTGTGTGTTTAACTATCTTTTGTTTAGTAATATATTAAGTTTGTCCTAAATACATGATAGTTATATATGTCAATAGGTCTAGGGGGAACTAAGAAATCTTGTCTGATAAAAACAAAGAAAATCTGAAAAAAGAGTAAATTACAAGTTTTGTCCTTTATGTATGTCCCAAATTGCAGGCGCTGTCCTTTGTCTTTAAAATTGATGAGTTTTGTCCTTAATGTTTGCAAATCTTGCAAGTTATGTCCTTTAGACCAAACCCAGTTAGATTTTTTTGGTTAAATCAGATTACATAAGGGTATTTTAGTCTTTTTATAAATTTATTTAAAAATATTTATTAAATAAAACAAAACAAAATAAAAAACTTAATATATATTTATAGTTTTATATACAATATATCCAAACACCAATTCAGTAGATTCATTCAACCCCCACCACCCACCACCAACACCACCACCACCAAAAGACCACCGCTGACCACCAAATCCGGCAACCAAAAAAATCCCCACCATGTTTCCCTATGATCGTCATCACCAAACCTTTATCCAAACACCACCTGCAAATAGATTTCATCAAAATTTCAAGAAACCCCCAAAATACCCAACTGACCACAAATCTTTATCCACACAACACTTGCACATTGATTTCAGAAAGGTTAAAAACACCAAAATTCAAGATTTCAAGAAACCCACAAAATACCCAATACAAAATTCAAGATTTCAAGAAACCCACAAAATACCCAGCTGAGCACACAAATCTTTATCCACAACACTTGCACATCGACTTTAGAAAAGATTAAAAACACACCAAAATTCAAGATTTCAATACAAAATTCAAGATTTCAAGTAACCCACACAACACCCAATACAAAATTCAAGATTTCAAGTAACCTACAAAATACCCAATTGAGCACACAAATATTTATTCACAAAACACCTGCACATTGATTTCTGTAAAATCAAAGACATTAAAATTCAAGATTTCAAGAAACCCATATTTAATCTGTTGACTCACCACCGCCACACACCACTTCAATCTGTTGTTAGAGAGAGAAGAGAGAGAGAGAGAGAGGAGAGAGAGAGTTTATCAGATGTTAGAGAGAGAGAGAAGAGAGAGAGAGAATGTTTATCAGAGAGAGGGGAGAGAGAGTTTGTATATATAGTGTTTTACTTGTAAGTTTGTACAAAATGGCCCCTGAATACAAGTTTTTTACAAAATAACCCCTGTATAGTTGAAATGACAAGAATACCCTGATGTGCATTGCACATGACCAGAATTAACCAAAAATCTAACTGGGTTTGGTCTAAAGGACATAACTTGCAAGATTTGCAAACATTAAGGACAAAACTCATCAATTTTAAAGACAAAGGACAGCGCCTGTAATTTGGGACATACATAAAGGACAAAACTTGTAATTTACTCCTGAAAAAAAATCAAATGAAATCTGATAGGATTTAGTAAATTACCAGAATCGGATAAAATCTATCAGAAACCTCATTAAACCATCAGAATCTGATTCAAATCACCAGATAAAACCGAAAAGTTGATGAAAACATCAAAAGAAAATTTTTCTTGACAAACGGGAAGGTTCGATTGTTTAAACAGAAAAGAAACATGACTTTGCTCAAATACAAAGGAACTTACAAAACATCTAGATTATTTTTAGATAAGTTTCTTTCATATTTATTTTTTTCTGAGGATTGGAACAAGCTATATGACAAAGACTTCCTGATACCTCAGAAAAAAGGAGTGGAGTTCACAAAATCAATGTAAGTAAAAAAAATTTCTTCAAACTCTACTCATTCCCTCTCATCTCAAAAAAAAAATTCAAATGTTTTCTGATGATATATATGAAAAATTCAACTCTCCAAAAGAAATTATTTAGAGACTTTCTAATATATATCATTAAAAGGACAACATGGGAAAGCACATAATCGAAGAAAAGGTTTTGATTGGACCATGTCTGAAATCAAAACGGGTCCCACATGAAGAAAAGGTGCAAGTTGGATACTAGTGTTTATCCTTTTAAAATCGTTGGAATCTCTAATTATCCTTAAATGAGATATATATTAAATTAGAGATAAACCAAAGGTTTTTCAAAAACGGTTGCTTCTTTAAGAGATTAAAACATCATTAAGGTGTCATAAAACACCTTGAATTCAAACAACCCACAAAAAACACTCAAAAATCTCTGTCTCAACTCACTATAAATATCCCATTAAAAAACAGAGACGTCCATCTTCAACCTTCATTCTCAAACCCTAAAAACCCTTTTCAAAGCAAAAAAATCAAATCCTAAATGGCTGCTACCAACACCAGTTCACCTCAAATTGAACACTCTGTTCCTTTAATCACTGAAGCTGAATATCTTCCATTGAATATCAACAATGAAGCAATGAATACTAACACTGAACAATATGATGTGAAGTGTCAAATTCTCATTGAATTTCTGATCAGAAGCCCAATAGCTCATGCTCTTACAAAAACCAGAGAGGTACCAGAAAGACTGCTACAACAAGTTGTAAAAACTCTCGAACCTCACAGCACAAGCATGGAGCTAACAGCACATGTATGGGAAAATATCTTCATCACAATCTCACTGGAGAAAATAAAAGAATGTTTGGAACTACCCCTAAATCAAGACTATGAAGAAGCACCACAAAAAGAAGACATGTTTGAACAACTTGATGCTGTAATGGGCTGCAAGGCAAAGATTTCAAAAATCAATGAATTCAAGAGGAACAAGCTACCTGCCTTCTAGCAAGTGTTAATGGAGATACTGAATAAGTGTTTATCATCAAAGATCGCAGGTACAGATCAGATAAATATGAATATCCTAACAATCATGTTCAGCCTCATAACTGGGTTGAATATTGATTTTGGAACAGAAATATTTAATCTGATCAAAAGATCAATTCTGATCAAAACTCGAAAGATAGATTCACATCTACCATTCCCCAGATTTCTGTCCATCATAATTTCTGATACTTTTTCTGAAAGGAATCTACAAACTCCAAAATCAAAAAATATGTGAAAAACAGAAATTATGAGACCTTAGAGTGCTGCAGGGTCATGGAAGTCAGATTTTGATTTACCTGTTTTGTCAGAAAGTATGATGTGTCTGATACCAGAAGATTCATCATACAGAACACAATATCTGAGGATGTTAAGGAAACAGGCAGAAACGAAAGAAGGAGTTGAAAATGTGTCACCCATGAAACACGATGCAGAAGAATCAAGCACACCAAGAATAGAGCAGCAGGATGAATCTGATCCTCATCCAGCTGATGAAGATGTGCATATGACTCCTGTATTAGAAGAACATCATGCTGAAGGCTCACATATGGGAGAAACAGGTGCAGCACAATCTAAACTCAATATATTTTATAATTCTGAGAGTGATTCTGAAGAATCAATTCAAGGAAAATATGAAATTTTACAAAGAAGCACTGTTTTTACAAAAAAAATGTGAGTGAAACAAAAGACCCATTTTCTGAATCAGATTCTGAGGAGGAAAATGTGGTGACAACAGGTGGAGATCAGTCTACTGATCAAGGAAACCTGGATGAGAAAAATAAAAGTTTCTCAACAACTCATGGAGAACCTGAAAGGGTTCAAGGATATGAGGAAATCCAGGACTTGAATTTGTTTCAATTTTCTGGTGAGGGAACAGAGAAATTGGATACTTCCAATCCTCTTAACCTCAGAACATAAGAAAATGTGTTTTCTGCTGGTGTTAGAAGAGAAACATCTGTTGTTTCTCCTATTTCCCAAGAACATCAATCTATGTCCCCTAAACAACTTCACAAAGAACTTGAAGACAAAGCTGCTACTGTGAAAACAGCCACGGAGGAAAAACTTGATCTGATACTGAAAGAAATCATAAATCAAAGTTTTATTAGAAACTGTCAAAATTGTGCAGGAACAAACAGAAGAAAATAATGCAGCTCTCAAAGAAATACAAAAGTCGTCAGAAAACAAAGAAAGTTCATCAGAAATGGAGAAAGCTCTTAAAGAACTACGTGATATCAAGAAAAAGATGACTGAGGTTGCAACTGTAGGAGAAAGTTCAAGTTCAGGAAAAATTCTTTAAGAAATACAACTTCTCAGAGCCAACAGTAGCAGCATGACTGAGGCTTTTGAGAAATTGTTAATGGAATTGACCGCACAAAGAAATAAGGAAAGTGAGAAGTTTCAGAAGATAAACAAGCAAGAAGAAACGAATACTCAAGCTATTACTAACATCCACTTGTTAGTAAAAAGATTGCAGTATAATGTTGCCACACTGGCAAAAATTGATCTTCATAAACTAAAAGCTCCAATTCCACAAGAAAGACAAGCAACATAGAAACACCTCAACATGAACCAGAAACCATTCAACAAGAACAAACCAAGCAAATAGAAACTTCAACAGCTCAAAAACAGAAGCAGACCATGGGTCCACCTCCAGATAAACAAAAGTTACCCATGGGTCTCCACCAAATATACCAAAGCCAGACACTTCAAAGATCCAACAGAAAGAACGTGTTCCTGTTCAACCATCTTCTACAACCATCACTGGAGAAACAGAATTAAGCATAAGGATGGATACAAAAATAATGAGAGAAGATTCAGAAGGCAATATCAAAGAATCAATGGTGCTTGAAGGTGATCTACACACAATCATGTATCCAGAAGAACATCTAAAGCACTACTATTGGAAAAGTCCAGAAGACAACCCAACAAGGCCACTCTCACCAATGAGTAAAGGTATTATTGAAGAAAGAAACAATGGCAGCTGGGTAACATTGCACAAACACTTGACCAATCCAATAGTATCTATTGAAAGAATTGATACTTTGACCACTGGAGGAGGCATATTAGGGAATGAAAGTCAAAACAAGTATACCCTGATCAGAAAAGACATAGATGTTCAAAAGGTTACTGATGCAGATCTGGCAGATGATGTTCACCCAATGGATATAGTCAAGATGAAGAACATCATTGATGAATGGAAAGGTAGTTCAGTAGTGATCAGAAGAGCCCTTAACAGTCTTAAGAGTGTAGGAGCAAAATTATACAAAAGAGCAGCACTGGCAGACTTTGATCTATGTATCAATTTTGAATATAGTACCAAAGTGTTAATACCTCGTCCCAACACATCAATTCCATCTGAAATTCCTTTGAAATTGGCAAGAAATGGAGCAATCTTTGACACACCAGAAATATGTGCAGTCTTCAAAGATGCTAATGAAGAGAAAGCTCTATTCAAACTCAGTGAAATTTGCAGGTATTCAAACCAAACTTTAAAATATATAAGAAACTGCATAAATGAGAAACAAGAGCAGCTCAAGAGAAAGGGAAAGAACAATGAACAGCTGAGAAAAACAATTGAAGATTGTATTGAAAACTGGATGTAATCAAGAGAGTGGTACAAGACAATGCACAAGTCAACTCAAAAGGCGGTTGATCACAAGAAAAAGCTGAAACCAGGAGACAAATACAGAGGTGGAGTGAAGATCAACTAATGAATTTATGAGATATTGCTGTTTGTGAACAAAATTTAAAGTTTTTTTTTTCTGTCTTTGAACAATGGTCGGTTTATTTTTATGTCTTTGAAACTTAGTTGCTTGATTTTTATCTTCAAAAATTAGTTAAAAGTTGTTTACATTTGGATATAGAGATAGTTCATTTTCTTACAATACTTAGGGGGAAACTGTTAGGAAACTTTATTTGTAAGTATTGAAGAAAATCTCAATCAACTGGATCTCTGAAGAGATAACAGTCCTGAAGATCACAGCAAGAAGAAGAAGATCAGATAGGACAACTGAAATGCAAAGTATCTACTTCAAAGAATCACAAGTTGATCAAGAGTTGATTTGGATTATCAGAGAAGGTCATTTCTGATGGATCTGATGATATTTCTGATGAAATATCATCAGTTTCTGACGATTCTGATCATCAGACTTTCTGATGATTTGTTCACCAGAATTTCTGATGAAGTGGTTTATCAGAAATTCTGATGAAAGCCCCACTTGTCTAAAAATCACAACTCTATCCTGCCACCAATGACCGAAGCATGACATTATTGGTTATCATGATTACAAATGCAACTTGAACGATGGATTTAATGAATATGTCAAATTGCTACTTTACGCAGGACTTATTGCATGAATAAACAATTGTTTATTCATGTATACAGCCGACTATAAATAGAAGGCTCGAGAGGCAGAAGATACTTGAGTTTGAAGCTTAGCATTCATATACAAACACCCAAACTCCACTGCTCTTCTCACCCACATAATTCAAGATTCATTTGTATTAGATAATAATCTTACAATCACCTTGTTAAACTAATTTGTTTCAAAGTGATATAAACTTGATAATTCTGTAGGTCTAGTTTCTTGAAAGTCTGATTTCAATTTCCGCACATCTTTTTCACATATACTGAAATCACTTGCCATATTACGTAAAAAGAAGTTGTTAAGGCCATACTGGGTCCAACAAAGTTCTCTTCTAAACGACTCATTTCCGCACATCTTTTTCACATATACTGAAATCACTTGCCATATTACGTAAAAAGAAGTTGTTAAGGCCATACTGGGTCCAACAAAGTTCTCTTCTAAATGACTCGTTTGGGTATGAAAACGATCCTACAAAAACTTTAACCCGGCTACTTAGGACTGTATCCCTGCTGACTCAGACTACTTAGCCGAGGGTAACGTCACCTTCAAAAGAGGGGCCTACCACATTATGCATTAATAACTTAATTAATTATCTATCAATAATCCGACCCTTTAGGATTGTATCCTTGCTGACTCAAACTACTGGGTTGAGGGTAACGTCACCTTCAAAAGAGGGGCCTGCTACAATAACTAAGATAATCTCTTAAAAAGTGCAAAAGTGCGGAAATAATCAAAGGTTACACTAAAGGCGAGTCAGATCCAAGTCATTCATCTTGTCTATCTGTTTTTATTTTTATTTTTATTTTCAGCATTTTAGTTTTTATTTTCTAGTTCAAAACCTTTTCCTAAATTTTTGATTTGATTAGACGTTGAGGATAAACCGGTATTAAAAGCTCTTGTGTCCTTGGACGACCACGGTATCTTACCAACACTATACTACGCTCACGATGGGTGCACTTGCCCACATGTGTGTTTGGTGTTAGTAAATATCGTGTTTTATAAATTTAAAACTTGACTAAAGTGGTTAAAAAGGGCTAAAAATATACATAAAAATATATCACACCAACTACGCATCAAGTTTTTGGCGTCGTTGCTGGGGACACAAGGATTTTAAGAAAGCTTAAAATCAACGGCCTAATCATTTTTTTTCTTATTTTTCTACTTTTTTAGGATTTTTCTTAATTTTTCAGTTTCTACAGAACTTAGCACGGGTCGTGCCCGCTGAACACGCCCCGTGCCCAATCTTTGGTACTGGCAATCCTGTTTTAAGTCAGACAGTAGCGGAACATGGGGCTGTGCCCACTCAACACGCCCCGTGCCCAAGTTTCAGTTACTGAAAACAGAACTGTAAGATCCCGACGGTTGGTAATTTCTGACACAAACATGAGTGATACTGATATTTTTTACTTTCGGCACTCTTATGGTACGCGGTGTCAAATATGTGGTGACCCCATAAAGAATTAGAATGTTATTTTCTAAATTACAAGCCCCACTATATAGACTCATTGTTTTCCTGTAGCCTTAAGAGGGGCGAAAGTAAAAATAATCCATATCTCTCCCTCGAATGCTCTCAACCAGACTTTCTAGGAGAAATGCTTCTTGATGAACTATTTCAATTAGAAGATCTAATTCTTAATTGATTAAAAGAACTTGAGATAGATTTCAATTAATCTCAAGACGATACCCAATTAGAATTATTGAGATCGCATTCGGATAAAAACAACTTTGTTGTTCCCGACATCACCTCTAACTCTAGAAAAGACTTGAGCGATAGTCGTCCCTGTGTCGATTGTGCCGTGAAGGACTCCCCATCGACTTCGTTCGATGCATACATAGAACCGAGCGATTCGACATACACCTTCTTTAACGAGAGCCTGGGAAAGGGTTGGACTTGTCCACCTACATTTAGCATAGGAATCACCCTCACCGATAACCTCTTGCGTTCTCGTCTAAATTTAGAGCAATTATGGTATCTCAGGCACTTCGGTGTTGTTCCGTCTAATAAGGAACCACCTGATCTGGGTAAATTACTTAAAAATAGACAGACTCTATAGATAGCCTCTAGACACGGGGCCGTGTCCAGGTCAGCACACCCCCGTGTCCACCAAAAGATTCCCATCTGATCTATGGTCAGAATACGGACAAAATGTGTCAGGATTTTGTCTGCACACGGGGCCGTGTCCAGCCGACACGGGGCCGTGTGCAGCGTTCTGTCATTTTCTATAAATACAGCAAGATTCCTGCACATTTGGACCACCCAAAGACAAAGATCTGGTGAGATCTTCACACATACCATCCTAGGTATATTCTAAAGAAGGTTCTCAACAACCATCTTGTCTTTTCCACTTTTGTTCATTGCCTTCTTTTTCAATTTGCACTCAATACCTCCATTAGAGCTTGAAATCACCATGATTCCAAGCTTTATTGAAATGTTTGTAAGGTTATTATTCAAGGAATCTTGTTTAAAACAAGTTATACAACTGTGTTTTAAATTATTTATGCTTAAAAGTACCTTATAAATTGGAAAAATAATTTAAAACTCCAAGATTCCTTGCTTGAAAAACCTGCAGACAGCTGAACACAAGGCCGTGTTCATTGAACACGGGGCCGTGTCCGAGGTACTGTCCAAATAAAAATTGAAACCTTTTCAGTCTGTTTTCTCAGAATGGCGAGCAGAGCTAGCGGAACATCTTCGTCGCAATCAAGGAACAACCGACAGGGGTGGAGGTCATCAACGGTAGAGGACTCTCTTGTAAACTATGTCTACACTTTAAGAGAGGCTATTGATGAAATGACGGGGGTGGAAGAAGCATTGGTCGACCGTATCAATCACTTAACGGTGGGACTAGAAGGATGTCTTCGAGAGGTCAACCTTTTGCACCAAAGGTTGAACATTCTCGCATGTCCTCCTTTGGTACCAATCATCACCCAAAAGGCATGGAACGTGGTGCCTGAAGTCATCATACCTGCCGAGTGGCACACCATACACCCGGGGCCTCCTCGCGACATACTACAAGGGGTCCTAGTTGGTGCTACTCCCCCTCTTCAAGAGGTTGAGGAGAATGAAGCCGCCTTCTTCCTCCCTAGAGAAATAGAAGAATGGCTTTAAACAACATCTAGGGAACACATCTCGGCTTGGAGTTCTACTAAATCGGAAAGCTATTTCCGAAATTTTGATGAAAAAAGTAGAACTCCTTGGGATGATTTTATGTATCACTTGACCTATCTCATTTAGGACCTTTAACTTTTATTTTTCTTCTTTGTTTTTAATTTTCTAGAACTTTATGTAATGTGTTATTTTAATAAAGGATGGTTTTAATTAAATTGATGTTTGGATGATGATGTAATGGATAAAACACACTCAAGATGGTGAAGGATACTAAGGAAAACTTGCACCAGCACCCCATGCACAAAAACAGAACTTCCCGAAAATTTTTCTTTGTTATAGCAAGTTCAGCACGGGCCGTGCCCACCCAACATGGCCCCGTGCTGCACAATCGGCAAGAAATGCCCAGTTCAGGTAACTGGACAAGGGAGGGTGCTCACTGAACACGCCACCGTGCCCAGGCTTCTGTTTCTTTTTACTAATTTTTGTTACTGGTGATCTGAACACGGGGCTGTGCCCGGACACCACGGGGCCGTGTCTAGATGCCCAATAACATAAATTTATGTTTTTTCACACCTTTTTACATATTCAATCAACCTAAAAACTTATTTTTGGGACACATTGAGGACAATGTGTAATATAAGTGTGGGGGGATGCTAAAACCTTGAATTTTTTGCAAGTTCTAATCACAAGCCTTACACAAAACTGTTGGACCGTTCTTTGACCCGAAAAGTCAGTCAGAGTAGCTCATCCTCACATATAAAGGCGGAATCAGAATATGCAAGGTTACAACAGCTTGTCCTATTAATTTCCTTTGCTTTTATTGCTTTTCTACTGAAATTTTGACAGAGTTTCGCTCCAGCATACAAACACGCATATCTGGTCCGCTCAGACGACTCTCCTATATATAGACATGTGGGTTCGCTCATATGACATGCCATATGAGCGGACCTACATCACTGCACTATAAGCGGACCACATTAAGTACCTATGAGCGGACCACTATATACAATGACATAAAAGCGAACCTACTCATATTTTACATAATATTTACAGTTTGACCCTCTGTTGACCAATCATGACTTCAGACTTTTTGTAGACGTAGTCAACAGACATTCCGTGCATCAATAGACTCCCCCTTGGATGTTGACGTAGTCTTTATCAGTCTTTAGATCCGTAGTCTTCAGTCTTGGTCTTTTCTCCAACTCTGTCTTCTTTTCACAAGCATTCCTTACAGGTTTCAGAATTAACACCTGGCTCTAACTTCAACTTCCCAGTAGTTGTTGATCCAGACTCCCCCTTTCACAGACTCCCCCTCTCAGTATGCTGGGATCTGAGGTATCTGGCTCAAACTTTGACAGTTTGCCTCCGTGGGAATAATGAAGTCTCCAAACCTGTTACTCAACCAATAATCGTTACAATCTATCTTTTCTAACAATAACACTCACACTCAATCAGTTATAAACATCCACTCAAGTATTCAAGTTCAAATTAATGACCCTGATCACTTGATTAATCTACCAAGTTCAATTTAATGACCCTGGTTGATCTTTTTGACGTATCAAACTGATTTAGTAAAATCATTTTCAATTTTTTTCTGAAAATAACAAGTATCAAGTTAATGAACTTGTCTTTGACACAAAAAAACAATCAAACTTCCAACAATGTAAGCTCTCCTCATTCTTCAGCTCAGAATCTCCTGCATCTACTTCATCTTTCTAGAATCCGACAATCAACTTTCCACTCTGGTTTGTCTAAAATAAAGCAGAAATGTAAAATCTTTTTGGATTTTTAATGTGATCTAAACTAAGAAATGAAATACAGAAAAATTAAAATGCAGAAAGTAAACTATTTACAAGTTTTATTTTTGGCGAGCGTGTCAGGGAATCATATCAGCTTTTCAGACAGATTACAAGTACCGTTAAGCTACATTACATACACAGATTTAAACAATTCACCTCGATAGTCGATATACTAATCCATCTTAAATTCTCATACAAACTTCAATCTATTCAGGATACCGTTTAAGTGTTTTCAGAACTTAGATCAATTCATGTGTCCCACCTCTTGAATATACTCCCGTATCCAGAATCCCAATATTCAGTCTTACAGGTATCCACACTACAATGATGTCTGTACATAAATTAGGGGTTAAATGCGAGAACTGAGGGATCTCAGGTCAGAACTTCCGTTCAGCAGAGAGATATCAGCTTCGACTTAGCAGTGTGTCCCCTTTAGAGGATCTTTTCAGCTACAACAGATGATTATCAATTTTATTGTCTAATCAGCTGAGGGCTTTATGCTATGTTTCAAGCATTTTGGTGAAAGTATTAGCCAGGGACTAGGTCAGAACCACCGTTCAGTAGAAATCCCGGAATAATACCCCAGACATCATAGAGTATAAACACCTAGTATATCAGAATATGAGACCTTTCAAACGAGATTTCAGGGGTTACCTATATATCCAAGTAGTGTTCCCCACGAATTTCACAAGTTTGAAATTTTAGGTTTATATCCCGAATAAATCTACTAAATGTACGAAAACCTATCGACACATCGTTAGTGAGACTATTTAACTCATTTTGTCTTTCCAAATCTTTAGCATACTGTAATTGTCTAGCCGATGTACAATCATTTTCCCTATATACACAAGCTCTTTTTCAATTTTATCATGTTTTTGGATTTTTGCATTTTTTACTGTTTTTGAATTTTTCTGAAAATAAACTATGTACAACTATCCATCTCCCCCTAAATACCAAAACACGTAAAAAACCGACAAACCATCGCAGATTGTTTCTCATCTTCATCCGCAACAGTACTCTCATCAACGCTCACAACCCCATCCGACACCGAAAGCAATTTCATACCATTAAGTTTTAACAAATATTGAAACCGATTTTTATCAAAAGCTTTGGTATGCAAATCAGCTTTTTGTTCGTCAGTGTGGATTTTCTCAATTCGTATCAACTTTTTCTCGAAGCAATCGCGAATAAAGTGATGACGAATCTCGATATGTTTAGTTTTAGCGTGATGTACTGGATTTTTAGTTATATTAATTGCAGCCTCATTATCAACAAACAGAGGTGTGTTAAGAAACTGCAAACCGTAGTCGCGCATCTGTTGCTGTATCCACAGGATCTGAGAGCAGCAACTGCTAGCAAAAAATACTCCGCTTCACATGTAGATAGCGCCACAGATGTTTGTTTCTTACACTGCCAGGTAACCATTCTCGGACCAAAGAACTGGCATCCTGCAGTTGTTGATTTTGCGTTGACTTTGCAGCATCCGAAATCTGAATCGGAATACCCTTCGAGCGTAAAATCGCGTTTTCTAGGATACCATAACCCCAATGACGGAGTACCTTTTAGGTAACGTAATATCCTTTTGACAATAATCATGTGCGATGCTCTCGGGTTAGACTGAAATCTTGCTGCGAGGCACGTTGGGTACATGATGTCAGGACGTGAAGCAGTCAGATACATCAAAGAACCTATTATGGAACGGTAAAACGTTTCATCAGCCCTGTCTCCGGTGAGATCTGGGTGAATTCCATGATTAGTCGCAAGTGGGGTAGCAGCTGGAGTAGAACTTGACATTCCAAATTTCTCTAGAATATCATGCACGTACTTCGTTTGATGAATGAAAATTCCTCAGGAAGTTGTTCAACTTGTAGACCCAGAAAGAATTTCATCTCCCCCATTGATGACATTTCGAATTTCTGCTTCATCATCTGTTCGAAATCTTTGCACAATTTCTCATTCGTTGACCCAAAAATTATATCGTCCACATAAATTTGTACTATCAGAAGATGACCATCAACGACTTTAGTGAAGAGAGTGGCATCCACTTTTCCATGTATAAACTGGTTAGCAAGTAGGTGTTGAGACAAAGTCTCGTACCAGGCTCTCGGCGCCTGATGTAAACCATACAACGCTTTGTCCAGCAGATAAACTTTGTTCTTGTGGATTGGATCAGTAAAACCCGGCGGCTGACCAACATAAACCTCCTCTTTGACCTTCCCATAAAGAAACGCTGAATTAACATCTAACTGATATACTTTGAAATTCTTCCAAGACGCAAATGCTAGGAAAATTCTGATAGCCTCTAGTCGAGCTACAGGAGCATAGACTTCGGTAAAATCAATCCCTTCCTGTTGACTAATGCCCTGAACAACGAGTCGAGCTTTGTTCCTTACAACCACTCCTCTATCATCCCTCTTACATTTGAAAACCCATTTTGTATTGATTTTCCTTTGACCATCCGGCAAATCAACTAACTTCCACACCCCCAACTTTTCAAACTGACTTAACTCTTCTTGCATCGCTATGACCCAAGAGTCTTCAGTAAGCGCCTCTTTGTAAGTTCTCGGTTCGACCTGCGAAATACAACTTAATGAAAATTCAGTTTGTAAAGGTGCTACTGTAGAATAAAAACATGTTAAGCCCTGGTCAATTTGACGTCTCGTGCGAACGCCCAATTGCAATTCTCCTATGATTAACTCCTCTGGATGATAAGAAAGAGTTCGCGGCATCACTTCGCTTGGAACTTCTACATTTCCCTCCAGATTAGTAACATTTTGCTCTGCATCTTGTTCACCAACTTGGTTTGTTTGACTTGACAACTGGATCTGCTCCCCCTCAAGATCTGAATCACCATGGTCAAAAACTGGCATATTTTCAGCTTCTTGATCATCATTCACCTTCGACTGATTACCAGGAGCAACTTCATCATCATGTTCACCAGCATTACTAGGACCTACTTCATCGTCATTTGAAGTTTCCCGAGGTCTTCTAAAATACTCTGCTGGGAACCTGAGCTGCGACTCATACTCTCGCAAAATATCCAGCTCATTAAAGAAATCTTCTTCTTCCTCTGATTCTTCTCTCATGTCAAACGAATCCCAAAGTTTGTCATAATGATAACGCCATGAATCACCAGGATTCTGTGGCGGCATAGTGTATCCCTGACATTCAACATTTGCTGCCTCAATAATCTGCTTCTCGCTTGGAATGAAAACGCGTCGCAAAGGACTTGAATAACCCACAAAGATTCCCTCAACGCTCTTCAGACCAAACTTTCCTTTAGGCTCTATCACCGTACAGGGTGTGACAACTCGTACTTTAGACTTATCTTGTAACGTTACGTGCTTATGTGAAAGTTTACTATTTAATGATTTTATGAAATGTTATGTGCTTTATGTGTTACGTGCATGTATGATAAACACACAACTCGAACCACACAACACGAACCAATCGCACAAGGCCATTGGGCCGCATTGTTTGCACACGGACCAAAAGGGCAGCCCATGATTGGGTTCGGCCCACCCTCCTCACACGCATAACACTAGGTGTGTTTGTAATCCTCTCACTTTTACAAAACACACTAACACACACAAAACCCTAGACAACTTTCTCTCTCTCTCGTTTTGCTTGAAACCCGACGGCACAAGGCACAAGGCAATCGGCGATCATCTTCTAGTTCGGGTCACCCTTTTCTACACTCAATCGGTTAGTGTATTGCTAATTGTTTCATGATTTCTGTTGCGTTTTTGTGTGTTGCATGATATTGTAATTCTCATGATCGGTATGATGGTTGGGATGGTATGATAAACGATTATGGTTATATGATAACATGCTATGAATCGAATTGAATGATACTAGGTGTTAATCGGCTGTGATTTGATGAATGATGATATAATTGTTATGTAATCGGTTCTTATGTGTAATTGTTAATGTTCACGAATCGGTTTCATGCTTGTTAAATTGTTCACATGATTGGATTAGGGTTCATACGAGTTAGTAATATCATTGATTATTTGATCGGGTATTAGCATGCTATGAAACTTTTAATTGTTGATTGATGATGATCATGAACATGTTTGAATATGGAATGATAGTTGATTTGATCTGATTTTCGAAACTGCCAAAGATGTTTGCTAGAATCACGGAATGATTGTTGCATGAATTATGGAAACCAGTTTCACACCTAGTTGCGACATAGATTGTGAGTCGAGACCTCACAATCTCGACTCGAGACCACAAGCAGCATAAACCGAAACCATGGTTGCGAGTCCCGTTGCGACTCGAGACCTCACACCGACACACAGCAGCACGAGCCGGAACCACGGTTGCGAGTCCCATTGCGACTCGAAACCGGACCATGACAAGCCGAGACCAGGGTTGCGAGTCCCGTTGCGACTCGGGACCTTCTTGTTGCGACTCGAGACCAGTTACACATGCACACGGAATTGGGCCTTGTACTGTCACGGGCCCAATTGTCTGGGCCGGGTAGCTGGACTTGTTTACGTATCTGCTAAGTGGACTGTTTATATGCTGGGCCGGGGTACTTTTGGGCTAATAATTATTTGCACAAGTTGACTGGATTTGCTTTGATTATAAACTGTTGCCATGAGCTATAGGTGTTTGTAACGTGTTAACCTATGTGATACATACGTGCATTACTTGAAGTCAAAGTCTGACTTGTATGGTAACCCTGTTAGGACGTGGTTGACCACCTTTAGATTCAAGAAACCCTCTTGTGTGTATCTGCCGAGCAACCCAAGGTGAGTTCACACCCTTACCAAGGCATGGGATTCCCGGGGTGTTGGGAATGGGATTGATAAGGATAAGGTTGTATAGACACATACGGACACTGTTACTAGACTACCATACCATCGTCCTCGGTTGTGCAGGACATATACGTAAAACCTACGTATAACTAAGTTACTCGCTATCCTCGGTTGTGAAGGATACTCACGTAAAGCCTGCGTGAACGGATAAGTACTACTGCCTCGGTTGTGTCAGGCACTTACGTAAAACCTACGTAAACCCCCGCGTACCCCTATCCTCGGTTGTGAAGGATACTTACGTAAGACCTACGTAAATTTGTATGTATTACTGTTCTCGGGATATGTAGAACACTTATGGTTACGCATAGTCTAGTGGATTCATAACATGGGAAGCCCCCACCAATAGAAACCTATAATGGCCCAGTAGAGCCACTTGATACTCATGAACTTACTGTTACGCATTTACTTTCTGTGAACTCGCTCAACTAGTTGTTGACTCTCTGCTGCATGCCTTGCAGGACCTTAGGTACTAATGGGGCTTGCACAAGGAGGAGCTGGTCGTTGTGGGCAGATGGATCGTGATTACTCATTAAACACTTTTGACGTTTCAAAACATTAACACTTATGTTGGGTTTTATATAAATGCTTCCGCTACACTTAACTATGTTGGTTTTGATAAACACCTTTCGTATTGATGGATAACTTTTGCTATTTAATTACATGTTCAATATGATTGGTGGCTTGATCCTGGTCAGTCACGCTCCCAAGCGGTGATACTCCGCAGGTGGATTTTGGGGGTGTGACAGATTGGTATCAGAGCCATTGGTTATAGAGAACTCGGTTTTAATATGGGAAAACGTTTTATTAAAACCAGACTATAACCAGAACAGTGCTCTCAACGATCCACAACGACGCTTCGCTCCACGTGCAAGACTCGACATCTTAGGTAATAAGGTTTATGTTTATTGCCTGTTTGCTAGAACTGCTTAGAACTTTTTTCGCATTACTCTTAGATACACATGACTCTATTACATGAGAATACCTATGTGCTTACGCTTTTCTGTCATCGCCCTACTCGCGAACCACTCTCACTTACGTTACTTTCACTATGAAGATCATGTCTGGACGAATCAACATGACTCAAGCCCAGCTAGAGGCTCTCGTTCAAGCTCAAGTTGCTGCGGCACTTGCAGCTGCTCAAGCAGGTAGTATCCCCTGCACTATAGACTCATACTAGGATCCTTAGATCCTGCATTAACTCTCGTATTTAATCTCGTCCTATTCGTACACAATAGGTCAACACGCGCAGCAACCTATCTGCACTTTCAAGAACTTCATGGACTGTCGTCCAAGTACCTTTAGTGGCACTGAAGGAGCAGTTGGATTCCTCCACTGGTTTGAGAAGCTCGAGTCTGTGTTCGAGATGTGTGAATGCCCTGAGGCTCGCAGGGTGAAATACGCCACTGGCACACTGGAAGGAATAGCACTAACTTGGTGGAACGCCCAAGTTCAGATCTTAGGGTTGGCAGCTGCTAACGCCACACCCTGGAATGATTTCAAGGAACTGATCAAGAGGGAGTATTGTACTCGGGAAGACATCCATAAGCTGGAGGATGAGTTTTACCATCTGAAGATGACTGGATCAGAGATTGAAGCTTACACCAAAAGGTCAAACGAACTGGCCGTACTGTGTCCAACAATGGTGGATCCTCCGATTAAGCGCATTGAGTTGTATCTCAAAGGGTTGGCGCAAGAGATCCAGAGCCACGTTACTTCGGCTAATCTTGATAACATCCAGGATATTCAACGCCTCGCTCACCGCATCACAGATCAGGCAAGGGATCAGAACAAACTGCCTAAACGTATCAGCGCTACTGCTACCGTTACTACTTCAGCTACTCCTACTACTCCTAGTGACAGTAAGAGAAAATGGGATGGGGATTCCAGCAAGGGATCAGCTTCAGTTCAGTCTCAGGCCCAGCAGCGGAAGACTGACAGTTATCAGAGTCCCAGTCAGCATTCTTCAGGTAGTCACAGGCAGGGCGGATATCGAGGGAACCTTCCAAAGTGCAACAACTGCGGTAGACACCACGGTGGCCAGTGTAACAAGGGTCGCTGTCAAAGATGCCTCAAGATGGGTCATGAGGCTAAGGATTGTAGAAGCCCACGTCCTGCGAACCAGAACCAGCAGCAGCCACAGGCACAGCAGAATCAGCAACAGGGCAACAAAGTATGTTTTCAGTGTGGGGCAGAAGGCCACTTCAAGAGGCACTGTCCTCAGCTAAACAGGAACCAGAACAACAACCATAACAATCAGGGCAATGGCAACAACAACAACGGGGGAAACAACAACAATAATGGTAACGAAGCTAGGGGACGCGCTTTTGTGCTAGGTCGAGGTGACGCAGTGAACGATCCCAACGTGGTTATGGGTAAGTTTCTCCTTGATGATATTTATGTTACTGTTTTATTCGATTCGGGTGCGGATACAAGTTATATTTCTGTGAAAGCCAGTAAATTGTTAAAACGTACATCCACACCCCTAAGCACCAAACATGTCGTAGAACTAGCTAACGGTAAGAGTTTAGAAGCCACGCAGATAGTCAAGGGTTGTAGTATCGTCTTAGCCGGTCAGGCTTTCTCCATCGACCTTATTCCCATAGTCTTGGGAAGTTTTGATATCGTTATTGGGATGGATTGGTTATCCCAACATCAGGCAGAGATCTTATGCAGCGAGAAGATTATTCGCATTCCCCGTTCTGGTCAGGAACCTCTTGAAGTTCAAGGCGACAAGAGTGGTGCTGTGGTTGGCATCATCTCTTTCTTGAAGGCTCAGAAATGTCTGCGAAAGGGTCACACCGCAATCTTGGCGCTCGTTTCAGATGCATCAGTGAAGGAAAAGAAATTGGAAGATATTCCAATTGTACGCGACTACCCTCGGGTGTTTCCTGAAGACTTACCTGGCTTACCGCCTCACCGTCAGGTCGAATTTCAAATCGAGCTCGCTCCAGGAGCAGCACCCATAGCTCGCGCACCATACCGTCTAGCTCCATCAGAGTTGAAAGAACTGTCAAAGCAGCTACAAGAGCTCTTGGAAAAGGGCTTCATTCGTCCAAGCTCTTCGCCATGGGGAGCTCCAGTACTATTTGTGAAAAAGAAAGACGGTACCTTCAGGATGTGTATAGACTACAGGGAACTCAACAAGGTGACGGTGAAGAACCGTTATCCTCTTCCACGTATAGATGACTTATTCGACCAGTTGCAAGGGTCGTGCTACTATTCGAAGATAGACTTGAGGTCTGGTTATCATCAGCTGAGAGTCCGGGAGGAGGACATCTCCAAAACTGCATTCAGAACTCGCTACGGCCACTACGAGTTTCTTGTCATGCCGTTCGGGTTAACGAACGCGCCTGCTGTATTTATGGATCTTATGAACAGGGTGTGCAAACCCTATCTTGACAAGTTCGTCATAGTATTCATCGACGACATTCTGATTTACTCCAAGAGTCAGGAGGAGCACGAGCAGCATCTACGCCTTATTCTGGAACTCCTACGGAAGGAACAGCTATACGCTAAGTTTTCGAAATGCGACTTCTGGCTTCGTGAAGTCCATTTTCTAGGCCACGTAGTGAACAAGGATGGGATCCATGTTGATCCATCCAAGGTAGACTCGATCAGAAGCTGGCCTGCACCACGTACGCCAACGGAAATACGCCAATTCTTGGGTCTGGCGGGTTACTACAGACGGTTTATTAAAGACTTTTCAACGATTGCTCAGCCACTTACGCTACTGACACAGAAGGGTGTCACCTACCGTTGGGGAGATCCCCAGGAAACTGCTTTTCAGCACCTAAAGGATAGACTTTGCAGTGCACCTATCCTCTCTTTGCCAGAGGGCACAGACGACTTCGTGGTTTACTGTGATGCATCCATTCAGGGTCTTGGATGTGTGTTAATGCAGCGCGACAAGGTTATTGCTTATGCCTCGCGTCAACTTAAGATTCATGAACGGAACTACACGACGCACGATTTAGAGCTGGGAGCTGTTGTTTTCGCGCTTAAGATATGGCGACACTACCTGTACGGTACCAGGTGCACGATTTACACCGATCACAGGAGTCTCGAGCATATCCTTAAGCAGAAGGATTTGAACATGCGTCAACGGCGATGGGTTGAATTACTAAACAATTATGAATGCGCTATCAAGTACCATCCAGGCAAGGCCAATGTAGTGGCTGACGCTCTCAGTCGGAAAGACACTTTACCACGGCGCGTGCGAGCGCTATAGCTTACGATTCAGTCTAGCCTTCCTGCACAGATACGAGATGCTCAGGTAGAAGCATTGAAACCCGAAAACGTCAAGGCTGAAGCCTTACGCGGTTCACGACAGCGATTAGAACAAAAGGCAGACGGCGCCTACTATGTAACGCGGCGTATTTGGGTCCCACTTTATGGCGGTCTACGCGAACCGGTAATGGACGAAGCTCACAAGTCTCGCTACTCGGTACATCCAGGGTCGGATAAAATGTACCACGACATCAGCACTACTTATTGGTGGCCTAGTATGAAGGCTCACATCGCTACTTACGTCGGCAAGTGCTTGACCTGTGCAAGAGTCAAGGTTGAATACCAGAAACCAGCGGGCCTACTTCAGCAACCTACGATACCTAAATGGAAATGGGAAGAAATTTCCATGGATTTCGTTACAGGCCTACCTAGATCCCAGCGTGGGAATGATACCATATGGGTGATCGTGGATCGACTCACCAAGTCTGCACACTTCCTACCTATAAAGGAAACGGATAAGTTCTCCACTCTTGCAGACGTTTATCTTAAAGAAGTTGTGTCGAGGCACGGGGTGCCCATCTCCATCATTTCGGATCGCGATGCACGATTCACGTCAGAGCTATGGCAAGCGATGCATAAATCTTTCGGCTCACGGTTAGACATGAGCACAGCATATCACCCTCAGACGGATGGGCAGTCTGAGCGAACGATTCAAACACTTGAAGACATGCTTAGGGCATGCGTTATTGATTTCGGCAACGGCTGGGAAAAGCACCTCCCTTTGGTGGAGTTTTTGTACAATAACAGTTATCACACCAGCATACAAGCCGCTCCATTCGAGGCATTGTACGGACAAAAATGCCGGTCACCTCTCTATTGGGCAGAGGTGGGGGATAGCCAGATTACGGGTCCAGAGATTGTAGTGGACGCCACAGAAAAGATTGCACAGATACGACAACGCATGGCGGCAGCACGCGACCGTCAGAAAGCCTACGCGGACAAGCGTAGAAAGCCATTGGAATTTCAGGTCGGGGACCGGGTTTTATTAAAAGTTTCACCCTGGAAGGGTGTAGTTCGTTTTGGCAAACGGGGCAAACTGAATCCGCGGTACGTCGGACCGTTCGAAATCATTGAGAAAATAGGCAAGGTAGCCTACAAGTTGAACCTACCAGCTGAACTCGGTGCAGTTCACAATGTCTTTCATGTGTCGAACCTAAAGAAGTGCCTATCAGATGAAACCCTTATCATTCCTTTTAAGGAACTCACTATCGATGAGCGGTTGCAGCTCGTCGAGGAGCCAGTAGAAATCACGGACCGGGATGTGAAGGTCCTCAAAAACAAGAGAATCCCTCTTGTTCGAGTACGTTGGAACTCTAAACGTGGCCCAGAGTACACCTGGGAACGCGAAGACAGGATGACAGAAAAGTACCCCCAGTTATTCGAAACCAATGCAACCACTACTGAGGCTGAAGCTACTACTTCGGAATTTCAGGACGAAATTCCAGATCAACGGGGGGAGGATGTGACACCCCAGGAAAACCAGTGAGCGATTGAACTTACCTAGCTTCCTCAGTGAGTGCATACCAAATTTCGGGACGAAATTTCTTTTTAGTTGGGGATAATGTGACAACTCGTACTTTAGACTTATCTTGTAACGTTACGTGCTTATGTGAAAGTTTACTATTTAATGATTTTATGAAATGTTATGTGCTTTATGTGTTACGTGCATGTATGATAAACACACAACTCGAACCACACAACACGAACCAATCGCACAAGGCCATTGGGCCGCATTGTTTGCACACGGACCAAAAGGGCAGCCCATGATTGGGTTCGGCCCACCCTCCTCACACGCATAACACGAGGTGTGTTTGTAATCCTCTCACTTTTACAAAACACACTAACACACACAAAACCCTAGACAACTTTCTCTCTCTCTCGTTTTGCTTGAAACCCGACGGCACAAGGCACAAGGCAATCGGCGATCATCTTCTAGTTCGGGTCACCATTTTCTACACTCAATCGGTTAGTGTATTGCTAATTGTTTCATGATTTCTGTTGCGTTTTTGTGTGTTGCATGATATTGTAATTCTCATGATCGGTATGATGGTTGGGATGGTATGATAAACGATTATGGTTATATGATAACATGCTATGAATCGAATTGAATGATACTAGGTGTTAATCGGCTGTGATTTGATGAATGATGATATAATTGTTATGTAATCGGTTCTTATGTGTAATTGTTAATGTTCACGAATCGGTTTCATGCTTGTTAAATTGTTCACATGATTGGATTAGGGTTCATACGAGTTAGTAATATCATTGATTATTTGATTGGGTATTAGCATGCTATGAAACTGTTAATTGTTGATTGATGATGATCATGAACATGTTTGAATATGGAATGATAATTGATTTGATCTGATTTTCGAAACTGCCAAAGATGTTTGCTAGAATCACGGAATGATTGTTGCATGAATTATGGAAACCAGTTTCACACCTAGTTGCGACATAGATTGCGAGTCGAGACCTCACAATCTCGACTCGAGACCACAAGCAGCATAACCCGAAACCATGGTTGCGAGTCCCGTTGCGACTCGAGACCTCACACCGACACACAGCAGCACGAGCCGGAACCACGGTTACGAGTCCCATTGCGACTCGAAACCGGACCATGACAAGCCGAGACCAGGGTTGCGAGTCCCGTTGCGACTCGGGACCTTCTTGTTGCGACTCGAGACCAGTTACACATGCACACGGAATTGGGCCTTGTACTGTCACGGGCCCAATTGTCTGGGCCGGGTAGCTGGACTTGTTTACGTATCTGCTAAGTGGACTGTTTATATGCTGGGCCGGGGTACTTTTGGGCTAATAATTATTTGCACAAGTTGACTGGATTTGCTTTGATTATAAACTGTTGCCATGAGCTATAGGTGTTTGTAACATGTTAACCTATGTGATACATACGTGCATTACTTGAAGTCAAAGTCTGACTTGTATGGTAACCCTGTTAGGACGTGGTTGACCACCTTTAGATACAAGAAACCCTCTTGTGTGTATCTGCCGAGCAACCCAAGGTGAGTTCACACCCTTACCAAGGCATGGGATTCCCGGGGTGTTGGGAATGGGATTGATAAGGATAAGGTTGTATAGACACATACGGACACTGTTACTAGACTACCATACCATCGTCCTCGGTTGTGCAGGACACATACGTAAAACCTACGTATAACTAAGTTACTCGCTATCCTCGGTTGTGAAGGATACTCACGTAAAGCCTGCGTGAACGGATAAGTACTACTGCCTCGGTTGTGTCAGGCACTTACGTAAAACCTACGTAAACCCCCGCGTACCCCTATCCTCGGTTGTGAAGGATACTTACGTAAGACCTACGTAAATTTGTACGTATTACTGTTCTCGGGATATGTAGAACACTTATGGTTACGCATAGTCTAGTGGATTCATAACATGGGAAGCCCCCACCAATAGAAACCTATAATGGCCCAGTAGAGCCACTTGATACTCATGAACTTACTGTTACGCATTTACTTTCTGTGAACTCGCTCAACTAGTTGTTGACTCTCTGCTGCATGCCTTGCAGGACCTTAGGTACTAATGGGGCTTGCACAAGGAGGAGCTGGTCGTTGTGGGCAGATGGATCGTGATTACTCATTAAACACTTTTGACGTTTCAAAACATTAACACTTATGTTGGGTTTTATATAAATGCTTCCGCTACACTTAACTATGTTGGTTTTGATAAACACCTTTCGTATTGATGGATAACTTTTGCTATTTAATTACATGTTCAATATGATTGGTGGCTTGATCCTGGTCAGTCACGCTCCCAAGCGGTGATACTCCGCAGGTGGATTTTGGGGGTGTGACACAGGGTGACCCAAACAGTTCTAGATACTTCAAATTCGGCTTGCGTTTATTGAGTAGCTCAAAACACGTCTTGTTGAACTTCTTTACAGTAAGAACTCTGTTGAGAATATTGCATGCAGCAGAAACAGCTTCAGCCCAGAAATTAATTGGTAACTTAGAGTCTGCAAGCATCGTTCTGGCTGTTTCAATTAGCGTTCAGTTTTTGCGTTCTGCAACTCCATTCTGCTGAGGAGTGTACGGAGCACAAAACTCATGCAGTATACCCCGTTCATCACAAAATTCTTCCATCTTACTGTTTTTGAACTCAGTACCATTATCACTGCGAATTCTACAGATCGGCCTCTGGTACAGATTCTCAATTCTTTTAAACAATGCCATCAAACTATTAAAAGTCTCATCTTTTGATTTCAAAAACATCACCCAAGAAAATATGGAATAATCATCAGTCACGACCAAACAGTAGGAATCTCCTGTTATACTCTTGACATTCACTGGACCAAACAAATCCATATGAAGTCGTTCCAATGGTCTTGAAACTGAATTGACTTGCTTTGTAGGGTGTGACTTTTTCTTCTGTTTGCCTTTGACACAACTTATGCACTCCCCTTCCAGATGAAAACCTTTAACATGCACTCCAGTGACCAAGTCGTTATGCACTAAGTGATTCATTTTCCTTAGGTGAATATGCCCCATCTTTCTGTGCCATAACCTTGACTCTTTCTCCGTTGCTCTGGACACAAAACAATAAGCCTGACCCGTGGTTGTAGTAGCGACGCTCATGTCCAACACGTACAGATCGTTGACTCTTGGTGCCCTCATGATGATCCACTCTTCAGGTATCACAAATCCTGGTTTCAAGATCAAACATTCTTTGTCGGTGAAATGAGTAGTATACATCCTGTCACAGATCTGGGAGATACTCAGCAGGTTGTTCTCCAGCTCAGCGATGTAGTTAACTCTCTCAAACGTTATGACGCTATTCGATAACGTTCCTTCACCTATGATCCTTCCTCCTTGATTACCCGCAAAACCCACATAACCACCGTTAATGTTATTCACATCATACAGCAATGCGGTCTTCCCTGTCATATGCCTTGACGCTCCACTATCCATTATCCACCTGGATACAAGTTTTGGAAGATCCTGCACATAACAAATCATCATTTAAACAACTTTAAGAAAGATGCCGATTCATGCTTCGCGAACCAGGAAGCTCCGACAATTCAAATTGTTTAGTCAAACATGGAGTCCACCCAAGCCTCATCAGCCTTAGGTGCAACCTTGACTCTCGCAATTTGAATTTTGAAATTTTCAGCCTTGAGAGGCGGAAAATTTGCATCATAATCAACAATAATTGGCTCTTCAGCCTTTTTCTCTTCAAAATTTGAAACTTTCTTCTCAACTTTTGATTCAATTTTTAGTTTCCACACCTGTTGAGTTACTGCAACCCTTTTGTAAAATTTGTCATTTTTAGTTACCGACTTTTCTACGGGTTCAGTTTTTACTTTTAAGTTGTCAATTTTAACATTTTTCTTCTCAACAACTTTCTTCTCAACATACATCGGTGCTTTACCCTTCACATCAACCTTCTTTTGGTAAACCTTCACAGCTTCAGTCTTAGGCTTCACATATGTACACTTTTGTGCAATATGACCAACCTGTTCACATCTAAAACAAGTACGAGTATCAGCTACCCGACTCGTGCCTTCAGACTGAGCCTGCGAAGCTCTCTTCTCAAAAAATTCTTTGTTTGATTTTGAAATTATTTCTTGTTCTTCATCAGCAAGTGAACTTGAACTGTTCACAAACTTTCTCTTTTTGACAAACCTCTTGTTTGAAACATTCTTTTTCTGATACGGTTTACCCCCCTGATAACCACCCGACCAGTTGTTTCTGTTATTATTGTAAAAACACGGTGGATAACCAGTTTTCTTGTTGTAAACCCTGTCTCTCTTTCGACTCAAATTGTTTACTGCTGACAACTCAACTTCAAAAAGTTTGAAAACATTTGTCAATTTGTTCATGTTAACATTCTCGATCGGAAACTCTGAATCCGAAAACAACTTATCGGAACCCATCATCTTGTACATGACAAGGTTTGATTCTTCATCTAAGTTGTTCTTGGACTTTTGTTTCGGAATGTATTTATCCAAGAAACACCCATCCTCCTCAGAAATGTCACAATCCGGTTTAAGCACTTTGTCTACCACACTTTTCACCACATCATTTTGGACACCCTCATCTTTGGAAGACGTGAACGTGACATCAATGTTCTCAGGTAGTTTAACATCACTTTCTTCTTCAAGTTCCACCAAACTAGACTGCTTTTTCGTGTAATTGTCTAAAATTGGCGGTGGAACTTTGTGATATCCTACACCAGTTCCATCAGAAAACACATCCTCGCCAGCTTTGTTTTTCCCTATAGGTTTGGGAACAATATGCTGCAAAACAAAGCTTGCTGAGCTATAGCTGTTTAACTTCAACTGAATTCTTTCATTTTCAATTTCAGTTTCTTTAACTTTAAGTTTCAGGTTAGCAATTTCATCCAGTTGGTTGTTAATTGACTCTTCTTTTAATCTCATAACAGCTCTCAGATGTTCATTTTCTTTAAATGTTTTGCCATTTCGATCATCACTATCTTTCACAATAGTTTTGAGTTTTTCAAACTTTTCTGAAATCTTACGGTTTTCCAGAATTAACTTTTCATTTTTAGTTTTAACTTTCTCATATTCAGTAGTTAATTCATTGATCCGTTCATTTGAAACCCTTAAATTTGTGTCACGATCAAGAATCTGATCCTCAACTTTTTTAACTTTCGTTGTCAGATTCTTGATTTTTTCATTGTTAAGGTACATGACAGTGCTACAAAAATTGCATTGTTTAGTGCAATTTTTGCAGTCAGCATTTCCATCAAACTTGTTACCTGACGAATTTGTTGACTCAATTTGACTGACCAGCCCCTTTAACTCAGTAACAGAAATAGGGTCTACCTCAAGTGCTTTCGCAGCCAGCACTTTGTCAGCCATCTTTCCCAGGTTCTCAGACGTCAACTCCTGCGTAGTATCGATCAAGCCAGTATCAGTCTGTTTTGCTTTCTCAATCTCTTCTTTTTCTTCATCTCTTTCTCTTCTTTCTCCTTTCTCTCTCTCTCCTTTTCTTCTTCAATCATCTTCTCAGTTGGCGTTCCCCACCACTTGTGCTGCCAGTATTCATCTTCTTCTTTATACTCCTTGATGATGGCTTTAATATCTAGCGTTTTGTCATCAATCGCGACGTTTCCATACCTATCAGGATAGCACTCTCTATCTGGATCCCACCTATTTGCTCTTCTCGCTTCCAAATAGATACCAGAATAATCTTGGTTTCAGCAATCATTTTCCGGTACTTATACTTCTGTTCTTCCGTACGCACGTCTTTCCACGGAATAGGTTCATCATTACTTGCCATGAATGCGTAACCCACCGCATCTTCTTCCGGTAGAACTTCCTTACTCCAATCGTACCCCTCATCGTCGTAAATCACAGCCAGGGCGCTTGATTTGTCTCTGTTATCTTCAGACTGCTTCAATCTGGGCGGCTCAGATTTATTTTGATGGTAAATTGCCTTTCTGTAGTAATCGTCTCTAAACGGATTCTCTGACTCATCAGCGTACGCATTCCTACATTCACGCTTGAAGTGACCCTTCTGCTTACACTTAAAGCACGTCACCTTCGATTTATCAAACCGCAACTTTGTAGACGGACCACCGATCGTTTTTCTCCCAGTAATCTCCATGAAGCGTTGTGCACGTCGAACTGCACTTGCCATTGCCCAACGGATGTCGATCAGTTCCATTTCTTCGGGGTCTATCTGATCGTAATCTTCTTTCATCAGATTTGTGTTCCCGATCTTACCAGCTACCAACCCTTCATAAGACTCTAGCACAGACACCAAAAAGACCATTTGTTGCTTAGCCGACTCCTCATCAAAATTCTGTGCGTTCTTCAAATCTATTGCAATATTGCAAGAAAACTTCGCATCAGAACGATTTGCAGAAGACGTAGATCCACTATGATAACCACTGTGGCTTCCGCTGCTTGGACTGCTTTGACTTTCATTACTTGCTGAAGATACATTCTCAGCTGAAAATGCAGTCTTTGGAGAAGTTGCTTTTGGCATCATGCTCTTTGGATAATAGAGATCCAAATTCTGCTGAGAAGACGAGTGATTAACTTTGTAAGTTTTCTTCAGTTCCAGCTCGTGACTTTCAAGTCTCTCAATCACCAAATCTGGAGTTAAGTTTTCAGGAGCAATAGTGTTCTTCAACATAAGCGCATAAGATCTCCAATCAGCCTCATCTGGTAATGAATCGAACAATTTGTCAACTAGATCTTCATCAGAAAACTTGATTTTGTGTCTTACTAACTCTAGTTTCAGATGACCGAACCTCTCTATCATTTTACACACCGATTCATTCTTTAGACAACCAAACAGATCAAACTCTTTTCTAAGAAGCTTTCGTTTGTTCTTTACAATCTCTTTGCTTCCAATACACTTCTTTCCGAGTTTATCCCACAAATCTTTAGCATTGGAATAATCTATCAGTGAAATGATGTCTTCCCGCACTGATTGAAACAATAATGCCACACACTTTTGCTCGGCCACAAAATTCTCAATCTCTTCAGCCGATCTCAATGCTTCACCATTCTTCTTTCCCTCGGCATAACCATTTTTCATACTCTTCCAGCTGGGAAAAGCGAATGCCATCAACCAGTCTTCGAACTTTGTTGCCCACCTGCTGTAATCTTCTATAGCCATCAGCTTAGGAGGTTTGTTGAATGTTCCAAATGCGCTTTCGGACCCCCAAGCTTCCTTCTTTCTTTCTTTAGGTGGACTTTTGTCTACATTGCTTGAAGAAGTATCATTGTTTCCCGAACTACCCGTGAATGCATACATGTCGCTGAAAGGGTTCATGAAAATATCATCCATTTTGATCGTACCTGAAAAAATCAACCAACTCTTAGAAAAATTTTCTGAAACTTTTGAAAAACAGGACACAAAAGCGAACCAATCTGTACAAGTGACAGAAAAGCGGACTGATTAGGTTCAGATAAGCGAACCAACTTTGTCCAAATACGCGGACCAGACAAATATCAGATAAGCGAACCAACTGTGTCCGTTCGAGCGGACCAGAAAATGTCAGATAAGTGAACCAAAAACGTTCTTTTGAGCGAACCAGTAAATGATCGTTCGAGCGGACCAGATATTGTCCGTTCGAACGAACCAGTCAGTAAGATTGTCTGAAAGAGCGAACCAAATAGGTATTTCGAGCGAACCTATTCACAAATGTACGAAAAAGTGGACCTGATTGTTCGAAAACGCGAACCACTGTTTTTAACCTGTTTTTACCATTTTTAGTCCGAATTACACTCTAAAACTTTCTAGGGTTTGTTATAAGTGTGTTTTACACGTTATACTTAAATTTCAGACAATTTCAACCGTAGGAACCACTGAAAACTGAAAAAGTATGAGAGAAAGTGAGTAGAAAAGAGAGATTTCTGCAGATATAAGCTGTAGTAGTATGAACTCCTCGTCCTGAGCTCTGATACCACTTGTTGGACCGTTCTTTGACCCGAAAAGTCAGTCAGAGTAGCTCATCCTCACATATAAAGGCGGAATCAGAATATGCAAGGTTACAACAGCTTGTCCTATTAATTTCCTTTGCTTTTATTGCTTTTCTACTGAAATTTTGACAGAGTTTCGCTCCAGCATACAAACACGCATATCTGGTCCGCTCAGACGACTCTCCTATATATAGACATGTGGGTTCGCTCATATGACATGCCATATGAGCGGACCTACATCACTGCACTATAAGCGGACCACATTAAGTACCTATGAGCGGACCCCTATATACAATGACATAAAAGCGAACCTACTCATATTTTACATAATATTTACAGTTTGACCCCCTGTTGACCAATCTTGACTTCAGACTTTTTGTAAACGCAGTCAACAGACATTCCGTGCATCAACAAAAACTCTATTGGAACCGCTAATCACCCCAATTTTTTTCAAAATTTTCATTTTTTTACTTGTCTTGGTTTAAGTTGGGAATTACAAGTTAAAAAAAAAGGTTATGTTTTTACGAATTTACAACCGACAGCGTCGTGATAAAAAGAACCAACATAAGAAAATTATGAAACGGCATGACAAGTTTAGTTAAAATTTGATTATATATACTTGATCACATAAAAACCCATTCCCACAAAAGTGAGTTTTGAGCCTTTATTGAGCATATAAATACATATCTTTAAACTAAATGTTCATTTTTAGTTTCCTGTGTGAATAGCCGCTTGGTTTCTTACAACTCTAGAACTTGCCACGACTATACATTCCCGGTCCTTACCAACTTAAATCCAAGTAAGTAAATGATGGAGGCATTAGGACTAACCCTTTTTATTTCTACCCCATTTTTTTTTTACCACCTACCCAAAATCCCCCTAGTTAACCTCTTTGAGCCTAAACCTTTTCATTTCTTAACCCAAAACAAACACCCTTTTACCCACCAAAACCTTTTTATTTTAAACCCTTTATTTTAGTAACAAAGCTCGGTTTTTCTTATGACTTCCTTATTGAAAAAAAAAATTTGCTAATGAAGCCAAAAGAAATAAACAAACAAGTTTATCAAAAAGAACTTTGTTTGAAAGAAATGCTTCATCAAAATAAAAAGATATGAAAAATAAAAAGTCTTACGAAAACCGATGCTTTTTACGCCCTTCGCCCTTTTTTTCTACTAACCACTAACCCAACCACCTACCTTTAACCCAAGCCTAACCCTTCACCCCAAAAGTCCTCTTGATATTTACAAAGGTATATAGTTAAAAAGGAGGAGGACTGATTGCTTGGCAAGCTTATGGTAGGAGTAAGTTCCATGCCCCTCTCGAGTGTTTCACAAAAATACATTTTCGGCCGAGTGTTGAGTGATCTCCCGTGAGGTATGTGAACTTGTATATCAATGGAATTTTAAAAAGGCATGTTATGCCTAAATAAGTAATTTATCTTATGTAATTTTTAAATAAATCATGACGAATAGGATTGTAAATAAAATAAAAATAAAACCTAATAAAAATCTTGGAATCCCGACACTCTATGACAAGCCCAAAAACCTTCTCTTCTACCCATTCCATTTGGGAGTAAAAAGCCACATTATAAAGAGTTTTGCTTGAGGACAAGCAAAGATTCAAGTGTGGGGGTATTTGATGTGTACAAAATGCAATATATAAATTACATCAATTGTGGCATAAAACTAACCCTTTTTAGTACTAATGTTGGAAAAAGTGTGTTTTTGTCTTCCTTTTGTATTTTTATGATTAAATGAGCTCAAATAAACAAAAGAAGCAAAAAGGAAACTAAATATAAAATAAATACAAGAAAAGGAACAAACGTGGCATGCCCGACCCCCCGACAGCATCTCCCTAAGCAAAAACAAGAGAACAAAAGGCTGAACATACCCCGTGCTCAATGAGCACGGCGCCGTGCCCAAGTGTCAGCAGAAAAGACAAAGTTGTAGAAGCTTCTAGCACCCACCATGGGGGCATGCGCAGCGGACACGGGGCCGTGGTCAACTCTAAGATTCGCAGAATCTGAGGAAATCTTGATAGTACAGATACACTTCTGCACACGTGGTCGTGCCCAGCGGACACGGGGGCGTGGTCAACTAATGCAAACAAACTTCAATTAATGAAGAAAGAGAAGAGGGATGGACACGGGGCCGTGCCCGAGCTTCTGTTCAGGCTATAAATAGTGGTGCTTAGCTATAGGATCGTGCGATTGACCCGAACGAGTCGTTCAGAGAGGTTCTGATCTATTTCAGGTGCGGAAAACAAGAAATAGACTTAGTAACAACTTGATCTTCTCTTAAAATACTCTTCTGATTGTTAATATCACAATTACAATCAGGAAACACACCGACAGCACTTCGGTATGGAATTCACGAACTGTTACTATGATTTCGCTCCTAATGACTATATATATGACTCATGATTCCGCTTGAAATGTACAAGAACCGGTTGGAGCGGAATAGCAAGCTTCTGATTCCGCTTGAAAATGTTCACAATCATTTCAAGCGGAATTACCATTTGGAGCGAAATCAGCTTCATAAACATACAAACTTTCCTATTTTCTCGATCTACGTGCCATGATCTATACAATCTAATCTAAGACTCGATACAAGACGAAGTCGACAGATGTATGCACCAACAGACTCCCCTCAGATGTTGATGAGTCTTCAGTGTCGAGTCTGACTGTGTCGTGTCTTAGCAGCTTCAGTCTTTATCAGTCTTCGGGCTTCACTAATTCAATCTTCTCTTGCATGTCTTCCGACTCCCCCTTGCGATATGCTGGCATTCCTTCAGTTCATCAGCATCATCAGCTCCAGGGTCGTTGTCTGGCATTCACAGGTCCATGATCGTTGCCTGGCTTTCTTCCATCAGAGTCCTCAGGTATCGTAACCTGGCTCTCTAAAACATAAGCTTCTCAGGATCGATCAACCTGACTTACTCTCACATGGCTTTTGATTTCAAGATCGACACCTGGCTCTCTTCCAGCTCAGGATCTTTAAACCAGCTCATACTTAACCTGCATAATTTCTACCTCAACATAAATTTTCACACATTTAACAAATCAATATATGCACTAACACTTACTCCCTCTCAAAATTAACTATTCTCTTTGATGAACCATTTGTTAATTTGATCAGAAAAACATTTGAGTACAAACACACACACTCTCTCAAAAATGTCATCATGTTTAGCACTTGGAATTTTGAAAATCAGCTTTTCAATATCAGTTGTCGAAATTTTTTTTTAATTTTCAAAAGTTTATGCTAAAACACATCGAAAATCTTTTTGGATTTTGAAATGAAGAAAAAAATGTGATGCAGTAAAGAAATATTTACAAACAATAATTTTGTGAGCTTGTGTAAGAGGATCATATCAGTTTTTGAGATAAGTCACTAACACCGTTAAGCTTCATTACATTTTAAGTTCTAAACAATTCACCTAGATTGTCAGTATATTTGTCCACTTAAATTTTCACACAATTTTCAACTGATCCGAGATACGATATTAATGAATTAAGCACTTGACCTTATCCGTGTGTCCCACTACTTGAATATACTCCTGTATCCAGATCCCAATATTCAGTCTTACAGATGAGTATACCTAGATGATATCTGTAAGGGGTTAGATGCGAAACCGTGAGAGCTCAGGTCAGAACTTCCGTTCAGCAGAGAGATGACGGTTCGACTTTCGGTGTGTCCCCTTTAGAGGATCTTTTGTTTCAACAGCAATGACTATCAATTTTATTGTATCATCAAATTGCTGAGGGCGGCGCTATATTTCAAGCTTTTTGTAGAAAATATTATGCGGGGACTAGGTCAGTATTTCCATACAGCAGAAGTCCCGGAATAATACCCCAGATATCACTAAGCATAAAGACCTAGTATCTCAGAAAGAGGGACCTTTCAAACAAGATTTCGGGGGTTACCCATATATCCAAGAAGTTGTTACCCACAAAATAAACAAGTTCGAATTTTTAGGTTTATATCTCGTCACAATCTACTAAATGTGCAAAAACCTACTGGCATATCCACAGTGAGATTGTTTATCACATTTTAACTTTCCATTTCTTTAGCATGTTGTGACAGTCCACTGATGTACTATCATTTCCTCTTTTATACAACAAAACTCATTTTTTAATTTTATCATGTTTTTGTATTTTTCAAATTTTCTAATGTTTTTGGATTTTCTGAAATTTTCTACTCCCCCTAAAATTCAAACACATTAAAGAAAATTGAAAACAAACTGTACAGAAAATTGACAACCGATATCAAATCGCCTCAAATCGCCATTCACTTGGCATAAACAATCAGAACTCCCCCTTTCAACAAACTAATTTTTTCATTATGATTTCAAAACACTTAAGTTTGTTTTAATCAAAATGATTTTTCCGGAAAATAAGTTTAGTTGATTTTATCACTTGTAGGGATTGGTTCATCATCTTGTTCATTCAATCTCTTGTATAAGGATTACATCAAGTTCAAACTAATGACCTTGAGTAATCACTTTTACCACTTGTAAAAACACAAACACCTGCACCATGTGTAGGAAACAAACATCCACACACGTTATTTTACCAATCAAAGATGCCGATTCCTGCTTCTCACTTACCAACCTGGAAGCTCCGGCGTATTCCTTCAACCTGTAAAATTTAAACTCATTCAAAATATTTCAAACAATCTATTAAAAAACTAGAATGATGCCGATTCCTGATCCACGATTACAAACTTGGGATCTCTGGCATAGTCCTGATGTTCAGGGAAAGAGAATTTCCACCCAAGTCTTTTCAGACTTAAGTGTTTTCAATTCTTGCTCAGTACGGTTGTAAGTTTCCTTTTTAGTTGCATAAAAATCTTTAACCCCTTTAGCTTTCCCATCTAACATTTTCCCAAAAATTTTCTTAACATTTCCATTGAAAACTTTTTCGACATCAAACTCATTTTTCTCAGAGTAAAACTGATCCGATATTTCAATCTTACCTACTTTTTGTTTAATCTCTTCAAACTTTTGTGATGGAAATTCATCATCACTCACTGAAAACACCGAATTTACCTTTTTTACCTTACCTTCTGGCTCCTCTGGCTTTGTAGAACCAGAATCATCGCCGACTTTCTCTTCAGACTTCTTGACAACCCACACTTGGTTGTCCTTTGCTTTCTTTTTGTAAAAATTTTTCTTTGAACATTCACCAACTTCATAAGTAGAATTTTCAAAAATTTTAAACCTCTCAGTTGGTGGCTCAACATCAACAACTATCTCTTTCAGTTTTTTAGAAACTCCCTGTTTTGTCTTAGCATTTTTCAGACAGTTCCATGCAATGTGACCAGCTTCATTGCGCTTGAAACAGGTTCGAGTCTCTTTTGGGTGAAAAACTCCAGTGCCTTTTCTTTTCTTTTCAGCAAGAAACTCCTGGTTTGATTGTCTCCAGAATGGTTTCTTCTGTTTTTCCTCAGCACTCCCACCTGAAACAAATTCTGTTTTTGTTTTAGAATTTTTCCCATTTTTATAATTTTCTGGTGGAATAAAACCAAGACCTTTCTTTTTGAGCTTACCATTATGGTTTGGTTTCTTTTGAAAACCAGAACCATAGCTGTAACTTTTTTTCTTGTTTAAACGTTGTTGAACTCTTTAAGTGTATTTTTTAGGTTTTCCAGTAAGATTTAAATCTTTTATTTCAGAAATATTTATTTCTGTCATTTTGAAAACCTTTTTGATCATGTTAAATCGAACACTTCTTATTGGAAACTCTTTATCTGAATATAATTTGTCCGAATCATTCAAAGTATATGCTACTTCAAATGTTTCATCATCCAAATTTGCTTTTGATAACAAAAACTCTTTACTATATGCACGTTTAACCGACGACTTCTGACCGTTGACTGACGAACTTGAACCTTCAGACTCAGACTTTGACTCTGACTCCTCATCAGTATCCAACACCTGATCGACCACCTTTTTAATTAACTCAGACTCATGATCAGTGTCAGACGATGTGTAAGTAACGTCAATGTTTTCTGGTAATTCATCAGTTGTATCGATTTTTAGCTTTATATTGACTGCTTTTTCAACTTGCTCCTCGTTTGGTTTTCTGGGAGAATACCCTTCCCAGATCGGAGGCGGACACTTGTTATAGTTAACAGTCGGTTTCTTACCATTATCTTTCTTCTTTGGCTTGTCCTCTTGGAAAGCTTCCATACCTGCAACAGTCGGATAAATTCGATCAATAAGATAATCAGAACTAGAATAACTCTGCAATAAACGTCTAATTCTCTCATTCTCAATCTTCTCTGTCTCCAACTCTTGCTTCCACTTTGCACTTTCTTCGATGTAAAAATTTATAGCTTTCTGTTTTGTCATCATAACAGCATTCATCATCGTTAGTGCTTGTTCTCTCTCAGAATTTGTCTTTTGAAGACCAGTTACTGTTTTGTTCAAGACATCATAAGATTCTTTCACATAGTTGAGATTGAACAACAACTGTTCCTTCTTCTTCTCATCCTCAGCCAGTTTTTCGTCTTTGGCTGCACATTCTTTGCAAGGCTCAAGACACTTTGAACATGGCTTGATGACCTCTACAATCTTTTCAATTTCAACTATCTTTTCAGCTTCGACCACTTTCTCAGCTTCGGTCACTTTCTCTTCTTCGGTCACCTTTTCTGCTTCGTCAACCTGCTCAGTCTCAACAATCTCCTCAACAACACTTTCAGCCTTCATTTCTTGTTGTTCTTTTGCAGCTCGTTTCTCTTTTAGCTTTTTCAGACGATCTGCAAAATAAAAATGAAAACTTTCAGGAGACAGATGAGATTTTGCAATATTAATATTCTTAGCCGATATATATATTATATATATCTGAATTATTTTAAGATAAATATTGTTTAGATAAGATGATCAATTGTAATTGTATTGTGATTGTATTTCCTAAATTAGAGATAGGCAGATTCTGTATTTCTCCCTATTTAAAGGGTTTTGATTCATGAATAACAACATCGAACATTACAGCCATAAACTCTTTTATGGTATCAGAGCCCTAGGTTCTGAATACCCTCTTCCTGTTTTCTTTTTTTTCCGAAAACCTGCTGTTTTGACAGCCTCTCTTTTTTTTCCGATTACCAGCTTCATCGCAAGTCAGCCTAATCGAAGGTCATCATGACCATACCCGAAGACAAAACTTCCTCTTCCAAACCTGATGAACAGCACCCTAAAACCCTTCACCCTGCTTACTCTGTTTCGAATATCCAGTCCAAAATTCGAGTTCTTGATGGTACATCTGTTACCTATTCCTCCTGGGTAAAATTATTCAAATTCCACGCTATCGCATACCGGGTCCTAAACCATATCGACGACACACCAGCCCCAGCAACCACAGATCCAAATTATTCGGAGTGGAAGGAATTGGATGCTTTAGTCTCTTAGTGGATATATAGCACGGTCTCTGATGATCTGCTGACCAGAATTCTTGACACTGAAGCTTCGGCTCGAACCAGTTGGCTAAAACTAGAGAAAATCTTTCTGAGCAATAAGAAAGCCAAAGCTGCAGCCCTTGAAACCCGGTTTGTAAATCTCACACTCGCAGCCTGTAGTTCTGTTGAAGATTATTGCAAGCAACTAAAAGACCTGGCCAATCAATTGGAAGATGTTGACCAACCGATTACGGAATCACGCTTGGTACTGCAGTTGGTTCGTGGGCTTTCCCAGGAATTCGATACTACTGCCTCTTTAATTAATTACCAAGATGCTGGCTGGGATCTTGCCCGCTCCATGCTTAATGAAGAAGTTATTAGGCAAGCTGCTCGCCAACAACAATCCTCCCCTGTCTTAGTTACAACTTCCAACCCAAACTCCAGGACCCAAACCCAACAGCCCTCTTCTGCGGCTCCCCCCACCGATAACTCAGCTGCTGCCAACAACAGCTCCTACCAATCCAATTCTCGAGGATGTTGCAGGGGCTACAGGGGAAACCGCGGACGGGGCGGATGTGGCCGTGGCTACAGGGGAAACCCTACGGGACCTCCTTGGCAGTTTCAGAACCATCACACTTATCAACAATGGGCCTGGTGGAATACTCCACCTTGCCCATGTCCGTCTACAGCCACAGGGCGGCACAATCCACCCCAGCCCAATGTTGCAGCTCACTACACAGCTTATTCAGGGCAGCCCTCTTACGGTCCAGTGCCACCTACATTCGGTTATGATGCATTAAGTCCGTCGGATCTCCACCAAGCCTTCAACACTATGCTGCTAAATTACACAGAGCCGTATCCGGTTATGGACACAGGGGCTGAACGTCATGCTACCGAAAACCGAGGTATGATTCAAATTCCTAATCCTTTTCCTATAACTACTAAACTGTTAGTTGGCAACGGGCAATGTTTACCAATTGAGGGTTCGGGTACAGGTTACCTTCCCATGCATAACCGAACTTATATTCTACCCAATATACTTTATAGCCCCCAAATCATTCGAACTTTATTGCCCGTATGCCGTTTCACACGTGATAATAACGTTTCAGTCGAATTTGACCCTTTTGGTTTTTCTTTGAAGGACCTCAAAACGGGACGGCTCCTTTCCCGCCACAATAGCACAGGCGATCTCTATCCAGTCACTCCACCTACCCTTCCGCCGCAAGCTTGTTTTATTGCGTCTTCAACTTTACCATGGCATGACCGCCTCAGACACCCTGGAGCACAAGTTTTAGATGTTTTAACTAGAAATTTTGGTTTTCCATGTAATTCGAATAAAAATTCTCCTTTTTGCAATTCATGTCATTTATCTAATAGCAAACGATTACCTTTTTATGAATCCACTTCTTTTACTTTTTCTCCATTTGATATTGTGCATTGTGATTTGTGGACATCTCCCATACTGAGTAAAACCAGATATAAATATTATATGGTCTTAATTGATAATTTCTCAAACTTTGTATGGGTTTATCCTCTAAAATATAAATCCGAAACATTCAACACTTTCACAAAATTTCACCATTTGATTGCTACACAATTCAACCGTAACATCAAAACGTTTCAGTGTGATCTCGGGGGCGTATTTGATAACCATGCTTTTAAAAGCTTTGCTCAACAACATGGTCTCTTGTTTCGGTTCTCCTGTCCTCAAACATCCTCGCAAAACGGTCGTGTGGAACGAATGATTCGTCGTCTCAATGATATCATACGTTCCCTTCTCATTCATGCACAGTTACCACCAATGTTTTGGGTAGAAGCACTTCACACCACCACATATCTCCATAACATTCTCCCTACTAAAAGACTCAACTTTTTCACCCCAACTTTTGCCTTATATCTTCGCCACCCAACGTACGATCACTTACGGGTTTTCAGGTGTGCTTGTTATCCAAATACCTCTGCCACACAACCACATAAACTACACCCTCGGTCCGTTCATTGTAGTTTTTTGGGGTACCCTCCTGATTTTCGGGGTTATCGTTGTTTTGACCCTACCACCGGTAAAGTCATTATCTCTCGTCACGTCACCTTTGACGAACGAACTTTCCCCTATACCATTAAAACCCCCTCCACCACTTATTCATTCTTAGATGATTCTACGCCACCCGGTTTCATCTTTCGCCCGGTAACTCATTATATGTGGATTTTTCGCCATAAATTTAAATCTGATGGGTCACTTGAACGGTATAAAGCACGTTTGGTGGTTAACGGGAACTCTCAAACAGTGGGCATTGATTGTGAGGATACTTTTAGTCCGGTTGTGAAACCGGCTACTATATGCACCGTTTTATCAGTTGCTGTTTGTCGTTCTTGGCCTATCCATCAACTGGATGTCAAGAACGCCTTTTTACATGGGGATTTGAAAGAAACTGTATTTATGCATCAACCACCAGGATTTGTTGACAGGCGTTTTCCTAATTTTGTGTGTCGGTTGAAGAAATCCCTTTATGGTCTTAAGCAGGCCCCGAGGGCATGGTACACTAGGTTCGCTACTCATATTTTATGACAGGGATTTCGTAGCAGTGTGTGTGACAACTCGTTGTTTGTCTACTATCGGGGCTCCCAGACGGCTTATTTACTTCTCTATGTTGATGATATTGTTCTCACTGCCTCCTCGGATGAGTTATTACAGGATGTTATTCGCATGCTCTCTCGAGAGTTTGCCATGACCGATTTAGGCCCACTGCATCATTTTTTGGGGGTCAAGGTTACACGGACATCTGGTGGTCTTTTCTTAGACCAGGCACAGTATACTAAGGACATCATTTCACGTGCTTCTATGTCCTCTTGTAAACCGTGCACGACACCTGTTGACTTATAAACCAAACTTAGTGCTTCTGATGGTTCTCTTTTTCATGATCCTACCTTATATCGCAGTCTGGCTGGTGCCTTGCAGTACCTCACTTTTACGCGCTCGGATATTTCATATGCTGTTCAACAGGTTTGCCTCTTCATGCATGCCCCACGGGATCCTCATTTTGCTTTTTTGAAGCGTATTTTAAGATATTTACAAGGCGCGGTTGATTATGGTATTCTTATTGGTAAGTCCAATACGCACTCTTTGGTTGCATATTCTGACGCTGATTGGGGTGGGTGTCCCAATTCTCGTCGTTCTACTAGCGGTTATTGTGTTTTTTTCGGTGATAATTTAATTTCATGGTCCTCCAAGCGGCAGCCGACGATCTCTCGCTCCAGTGCTGAAGCCGAATATCGGGGCGTGGCTAATGCTGTTGCTAAAGCAACTTGGCTTCACAACTTACTCCTTGAACTGCATCTTCCGCTTCGAAAGGCTTCTGTTATTTATTGTGATAATGTCTCTGCCGTTTCTATGTCAGACAATCCTGTCCAGCATCAGCGGACCAAGCACATCGAGATAGATATTCATTTTGTTCGTGAAAAGGTCCGTGTCGGACATATCCGCGTGTTACATGTGCCATCAGCCTTATAGTTTGCAGACATCTTTACCAAGGGACTTGCTCGTCAATTATTTCAGTCTTTTCGATCCAGCTTGAGCGTCTGTCCACCGCCCGCTCAAACTGCGGGGGAGTCTTAGCCGATATATATATTATATATATTTGAATTATTTAGAGATAAATATTGTTTAGATAAGATGATCAAATGTAATTGTATTGTGATTGTATTTCCTAAATTAGAGATAGGCAGATTCTGTATTTCTCCCTATTTAAAGGGTTTTGATTCATGAATAACAGCATCGAACATTACAGCCATAAACTCTTTTAAATATGTCGTTCTTCCTCATCATCACTGCTGTCATCTGTTGGCGACTGATTAAATGCTACAGATTTGTTAGAATTATCATCTGAAGAATCAGTATCAGATGGTGTTTTATCAAAAACAATTTCTTTTTCTGAACTGACATCACTTTGTGAACTTTCATCTGCACTCTGTGAGCTTTCATCAGATACAACAGACTCTTCCGCCACATTCTTCACAGTCTCACCAATAGACTTCATCCATGTGGCAAACATATCTGGTTCTTTAACGATCTTAGCAATGAACGCTTTAAATTCTCCTTTTTCATCTACAAACATATCCCAGCTAAAGCCATCAGGTAGTCTTTCATCATCCTGATTGATTAAGCATGCTTTGCTTTTGGGCGATATGTATTTGTTCCAGTTAAAATCCACCAAACATGCCCTCTTTGAATCCTCGATCACTTTTCTACCATTAGCCACCTGCGATTCTTGCTGTTGTTGTTGACCAACCTGTTGATAAATGGCTTTCCGGTAGTAGTCGTCTTTTCCGAATGGATTCTTCACATCACTGGCTTCCCTATTCTTGCACTCTCTCTTGAAATGACCTTTCTCCCTGCATCGAAAACAAGTAACTTTAGATTTGTCAAAACCCAAAGTAGAAACGTGTGCATCAAGAAAGTCATTTCTTCCAGTAATCAGCTTGAATTTTTCAGCTCGTCTAAGAACACTGGCTAGACACCATTTAATATCCATTAGTTCCATTTCTTCGACGTCTATCTAATCGTAATCCTCCTTTGTGAGCATAGGATTCCCGATTCTTCCAGCAACTAATCCTTCATACGATAGTAACACAGAACTAAGTAAAGCCATGTGATCTTTTGCAACTTCTTCAGAAAAACTTTGGCCGTCTGGAAGATTCAAAGCAGTGTTGCACTGAATCACATAACCATTTCCAGTTTTCATGCTCTGAGAATGAAAGCTTGTAGTTGAATCTTTCGGATTAACACTTGGATAAGAAGAAAAACTACTGCTTTTGGTTGAACTCTGATCAACTTTTTCCGTCGAATCCCCAGCACTAAACGCAGTTTGGATCTTCGGGCTTCTTTCAGCTTCTGGAACACCACCTTTGTAATACATTTTTACATCCTGTTGACCACTTGGACTGTTCATCCTCGCGATCTTCTGCTGTTCCAAATCCTGACCCTCAATCTTCTCGACGAACTGTGAAATTGTTAACCCATCATACACCCCAGTATTCTTTAGAATCATCAAGTAGGTACCCCATTCCTTTTGCGGTAAAGCATCCGCTAACTTGTCTACCCACTCTTCACGATCTTTTGTTATACTAAGCATCGACATGGATCGCACCAAGTGACAGTATCTTTCAATCAGCTTCTTTGTATCTTCACCGGGTAAACTCGTGAACAAATCAAACTCTTTCTTGAGCAATGCCTTCTTGCTTTTAATCATGTGTTCACTTCCCTCAAACTTGATTCAAAGAGCATCCCAGATTGATTTTGAAGTTTTGTCGTGCTGAAGCAATATGAAGATATCTTCTTTGATGGCCTGCTGTAATAGACTGATCATCATTTTCTCGGCTTTGTACATATCCCGTTCTTGAACTGTAAACTCAGATATTTCTTTCTCGACTTGCAAATCAGTTCTTGGCAAGACATACTTCTTCAAAATACACTCCCATGACCTCAAGCGGTTTGCCTGAACCTAGTTTTTGAACCGATCTTTCCATCCGTAATACTCCTCAATGCTCATTAGTTTTGGGGGTTTTCGAGTAGTTCCTTTCTCGTTTTCCAAATTCATGGCTTGAGCAATGACAGCCGGAGTAGTCGGAGTAGCAAATGCGTTGTAGAACTCGTTATCCATTTTTCAGTATCACGTATTTCAAAAACAGTAACTTTCAAGCGGAATAGCAGATAATCCTTTTCAAGCGAAATACCAACTTAAACCTCTGGAGCGGAATCACCAAGATGCAGTTTGGAGCGAAATCACAACAAATAATGGAGCGGAATCAGAAAATTGGTACTCTGGAGCGAAATCAGAAAAATCTCTGGAGCGGAATCTCTGATAGGTAGCTTGGAGCGGAATTACAAACAACTTTGAAGCGGAATCAAATCTTTGGAGCGGAAACAGGTAGTTTCGAGCGGAATTACTCAAACAGGATCAGTATCTCGAGCGAAATCAGTAAGGGTCAGTTCGAGCGAAATCACTTCGGGGTTCAATTTTTACCATTTTTAAGTCGAATTTTACTATGAAACTTTCAAGGGTTTGTTAATGTCCACTTTTATACAATCTGTGAAAATTTGATCTGATTTTGACCGTTAAATTTTGTTCTGATGAAGAAAGAAGGTGTAGAAGTACGAAAATGCAATCAAATTCAGCTGTAATCTGCAGAACTCCTCCTCCTGAGCTCTGATACCAATTGTAGGATCGTGCGATTGACCCGAACGAGTCGTTCAGGGAGGTTTTGATATATTTCAGGTGCGGAAAACAAGAAATAGACTTAGATACAGCTAGCAATTCACTTTAAACACTGATTATATTGATTTAACAACAAATACAATCAGTCCTCACACCGGCAGCACTTCCGTATGGAATTCACGAACTGTTACTATGATTTCGCTCCTAATGACTATATATATGACTCATGATTCCGCTTGAAATGTACAAGAACCGGTTGGAGCGGAATAGCAAGCTTCTGATTCCGCCTGAAAATGTTCACAGTTATTTCAAGCGGAATTACCATTTGGAGCGAAATCAGCTTCATAAACATACAAACTTTCCTATTTTCTCGATCTATGTGCCCTGATCTATACAATCTAATCTAAGACTCGATACAAGACGAAGTCTACAGATGTATGCACCAACATTGGCTCATTTGCAAATCATCCCTTGGCACACCACCTCTCTAACACTTCACCCACACTCCACCACCACCACAACACCATCATCCACCACCATCATCCATCATAGAGTGTGTGAGTAGTCTCGGGATCCAAGATTGATCGTAAGAGTTCTTGACAATCAAAGGCCATGTTTGCCTAAGTCTCTTACATCACTTGGTGAAGATGAGCATTTAGTGTAATACTTTTTAATTTTAATCTTTTCGCACTTTTTATTTGGTTATTTATTAATGACTAATAACTAGTTTCATATGTTGAAGGGGATTCTTCCTTATCATTTGTCCATGGTGTCTTGGCATTATTTTACTGTCTATATAAAATAAAAGATTTTCACCATTCATATCTCCACAGTCTATATGGAAATATGTTGGCTACCTGGTCGAGGGTTAAGGGAATGGTTTGGTAAGAGTCTTGTCATTGTTCAGTGTATAGATCCTACAAGGACCTGGGTCAAATTTAGTAGGACCTCCTTCAATACCCAATGGTATTGGATGGCGGGGGTCCAAACTCTTTGATCCCCTCATATGTAAGCTACTATTAAAACTTTAACACGGCTACTTAGGACTGTATCCCTGCTGACTCAGACTACTTAGCCGAGGGTAACGTCACCTTCAAAAGAGGGGCCTACCACATTATGCATTATTAATAACTTAATTAATTATCTTTCAATAATCCAACCCTTTAGGATTGTATCCTTGCTGACTTAAACTACTGGGTTGAGGGGAACGTCACCTTCAAAATAGGGGTCTGCTACAATAACTAAGATAATCTCTTAAAAAGTGCAAAAGTGCGGAAATAATCAAAGGTTACACTAAAGGCGAGTCGGATCCAAGTGAATCATCTTGTCTATCTGTTTTTATTTTTATTTTTATTTTCAACATTTTAGTTTTTATTTTCTAGTTTAAAACCTTTTCCTAAATTTTTGATTTGATTAGACGTTGAGGATAAACTGGTATTAAAAGCTCTTGTGTCCTTGGACGACCTCGGTATTTTACCAACACTATACTACGATCACGATGGGTGCACTTGCCCACATGTGTGTTTGGTGTTAGTAAATATCGTGTTTTATAAATTTAAAACTTGACTAAAGTGGTTAAAAAGGGCTAAAAATATACATAAAAATATATCACACCAACTACGCATCAAGTGGGGTTGATTTTAATTTATTAATTTGAGTAAATAGGGTAAAATGACCAAAATACCCTTATGTGGGGTCCACTTGTTCAGATTTAACCATGAAAAATAACTGGATTATGGCTAAGGACATAACGTGCAATGGTTTGCAAACATCGAGTTTGTTTTTTGTACTTTTTGAAGACAAATGACACACTTTGTAGTCTGATGTCAACATAAAGGAAGAGTTTTGTAATTTACTCATATTACAATCATTCACCACCATCATCATCATCATCATCACCATCACCACCCACCATCATCATCATCACCATTTGTAACACCCTTCTAATTATTAACCGAATTTAATAAAATATGCATATTTTAAAACCAAAGTACTTAACTTCATTAAAAGTACAAAATAGAAGTTTTCTGATGTGTGTAAAATGCAACATATAAAACACATCAATTAAGGCATAAAACTAACCCTTTTTAAGTACTAATGTTGGAAAAAGAGTGTTTTTGTCTTCCTTTTGTATTTTCAGGATGAAATGAGCTCAAAATCACAAAAGAAGCAAAAAGACCACTAATTCTACCATAAATACAAGAAAAGGAACAAAAGTGGACTGCCCGGACCCTCAACGGCACCTCCCAAGACAAAGAGAAGAAAACAGAGTCTGAACACGCCCCGTGTCCAGTGAACACGGGGGCGTGCCCAGGAAGCAGCAGATAAGACAAACCAGTAGAAGCTTCCATTGCTGGACACGGGGCCGTGTCCAGCGAGCACGGGGGCGTGTTGAAAGTACAGCAGGCGCATTAATTGTAATTCGCAATTACAATTAATGAAGAGAGAGAGTGTCAGACGGGCACGGGGCCGTGTCCAGCGGACACGGGGCCGTGTCCAGCGTTCTGTCCAGCCTATAAATAGAGGAGCTTGGTTTCATTCTCTCTCATCCCTTGGCACACCACCTCTCTCACACCTCATCCACCACCCACCACCACCATAACACCATCATCCACCACCATCATCCATTGTCCATCGTAGAGTGTGTGAGTCGTCTCGGGATCCAAGATTGATCGTAAGAGTTCTTGACAATCAAGGCCATGTTTGCCTAAGTCTCTTACATCACTTGGTGAAGACAAGTGTTTAGTATAATACTTTTTATTTTTAATCTTTTGCACTTTTTATTTGGTTTTGTATTAATGACTTTAATAACTAGTTACTTATGTTGAAGGTGATCTTTCCTTATCGTTTGTCCGTGGTGTCTTGGCATTATTTTACTGTCTATATAAAATAAAAGATTTTCACCATTCATATCTCCACGGTCTATATGGAGGTATGTTGGCTACCTGGTCGGGGGTTAAGGGAATGGTTTGGTAAAGGTCTTGCCCTTGTTCAGCGTTTAGAGGTCCTGCTTGGGACCTGGGTCAAATTTAGTAGGATTTCCTTCAATGCCCATAGGTATTGGATGGCGGGGATCCAAACTCTTTGACCCCCTCATAAGCTAACTACTATTAATACTATAACCCGGCTATTTAGGACTGTATCCTTGCTGACTCAGACTACTTAGCCGAGGGTAACGTCACCGCCAAAAGCGGGGCCTACCATAATTTGCATTAATAGCTTAATTCATTATCTTTCAATAATCCGACCCTTTAGGATTGTATCCTTGCTGACTCAAACTACTGGGTTGAGGGTAACATCGCCTTCAAAAGAGGGGCCTACTACAATAACTAAGATAATCTCTTAAACAAGTGCAAAAGTGCGAAAATAATCAAAGGTTATACTAATACACGTGTCGGATCCAAGTGATTCATCTTGTCTATCTGTTTTTATTTTATTTTTATTTTCAGCATTTAGTTAGTTTTTATTTTTCTTAGTTTAAAACATTTTTCTCACTTTTTGATTTGATTAGACGTTGAGGATAAACCGGTATTAAAAGCTCTTGTGTCCTTGGACGACCTCGGTATCTTACCAACACTATACTACGTCCACGATGGGTGCACTTGCCCATATGTGTGTTTAGTGTTAGTGAATATCGTGTTTTATAAATTTAAAACTTGGCTAAAAGTGTAAAAAGGGTTTAATTATATATTAAAAACATATACACACTGACACGCATCAAGTTTTTGGCGCCGTTGCCGGGGACACAAGGATTTTAAGAAAGCTTAGAATCGACGGCCTAATCAGTTTTTCAAAACCTTTTCAAAACGCGCGCATTTTTCTGCATTTTAGTTTAGTTTTGCATTTACAGTAGCCTGAACACGGGGCCGTGCTCGCTGAACACGCCCCCGTGCTGCATATTTTAGAGTAGATACCCAGATACAGAGTCTGAACACGGGGCCGTGCTCGCTGAACACGCCCCCGTGCTCAACGTGACCAGTAAATTTAATTAAAACGCCCAGATACAGTCCCTGAACACGGGGCCGTGTTCACTCAACACGGGGCCGTGTCCAGCTTCTGTTTCCGTCTTATTTTTGTTTTCTGGTCCCGAGACTCAGTTGTGATCTGTTGAGTGATTCTTATGGATCAATACTCAAGGGGTTACAACTACACCTATGATGAGGATGATTATAGAGGTAATTATTGCACTAATTGTCGTAACGCACGCTCGGTTCAATATAGTACTTCATATCAACCATCCAATTCATACAACCATTATGAGGAGCCCAGGTACGAGCCATCAACTTCATACACATCCTATGAAGACCCAAGGTATGAACCTCCTTCCTCATACTCATATTTTGACGAACCAAGGTATGAGCCTTCATACTCATACTTTGAGGACTCAAGATATGAGCCACCACCTTCATATTCTTATTATGAGGAACCATGGTGTGAACAACCCACCTCATATGAGTACTATGAAGAACAAAGTTTCGACCCTTATCCATCATACACTTACAATGAAGAACAATGGTGTGAACCATCTACTTCATATGAGTACTATGAGGAACCAAGGATCGAACAACCGGATTCAAGCTTTGAGGATCCAAATTCTTTCAATCTCACCGAAGTAACTAATAGGATATTAGAACACATTAAAACTATCCAACGTTGCATAAAAGAATCTCGCGCAAGGGAAGAGGAATCCTGCGCAAGAGAAGAGTTAAAAAATGATAATAACGTAGAGATAGTTGAAAGTGTAAAAATGGAAGAACAAGAAAGTGAAAAACAGACACATGAGTTAAACAACGAAAATGGTGAGTCCGATAATGTTAAAATTCAAGAAGAGTCTAATTTTGAGGAAATTATTCTCTTGTCACCTACTTTCGAAAATCATTGTTTAATAACCCCTCATGCCAAGTTTTTAAAAGAGTTAAACACTAATGCTAAAATCAATGACTTAGTAAGTGTTAAGTTAACTAATGATCAAACCTCGCTAATAAAAGAAGATCCTTTTGAAATTAACATTACACCGGTTCCATGTTTCTTTCAAAATTCGTTTATTAGCAATATCACTATTGATAAAGATCTTTGTGTTAACATAATGCCTAACTACATTTTTGAAAAGTTAAGTATTAGTGATTTCACTCCACTTCAAATACCCATTTTTCTATCCGACCGAAAAGTAATGAAATCAATCGGTGTAATTGAAGATGTTTTGGTTCAAACAAATCAAATGGTAATCCCAACCGACTTCGTCATCTTAGATGATGCCCCCCTAGTCTTGGGAAAACCTTTTGTGCAAACTCACAAAGCTTTGAAAAACCGGAAATTCAACAATCTACCTCTTCAATTAGGGGCATTCAAAAGGAGCATAGATCTTGAGCGCTCAATGAAATACCCTTTTGGCAATAATGACCCCCTAATTGAAGATGAAGCTGAGCCACCCGATACAACCGACGAAGAAGACCACTTTGTCGATGAAGAGGTAGCCATAGAACAAACTTTTAAAGTTCTTGATCTAGATGAGCCACAAAATAAGGTGTCTCCTAAAGACCCACCCATTGAGCTCAAAGAACTTCCTAAAGGTTTGGAATATGCTTTTCTAGGCAAAGATGGTAGTTTACCTGTAATTATTTCGTCTAAATTAACTAGCATAGAAAAAGGAAAATTAGTTAACCTACTTAAAAAACACAAAAATGCGATCGCTTGGAAGCTTGTAGATATTAAAGGAATAAGTCCTTCCATGTGCACGCACAAAATTCTAATGAATGATGACTACAAAACGGTGATTCAACCACAACGAAGAGTGAACCCCAATGTTCAAGAAGTGGTTAAAAATGAAGTCATCAAGCTACTCGACGCCGGACTAATCTACCCTATCTCCGATAGCCCGTGGGTAAGTCCCGTCCAAGTAGTCCCAAAGAAAGGAGGTATGACGGTAATAACTAACGAGAAAAATGAATTAATACCCACGAGAACCGTCACAGGATGGAGAGTCTGTATAGATTATAGGAGATTAAATGAAGCAACAAGGAAAGACCACTTTCCTTTACCCTTTATTGATCAAATGTTAGAAAGATTATCCGGTCATAAATTTTATTGTTTCTTAGATGGTTTTTCAGGTTACTTCCAAATACCGATAGCACCAGAAGACCAAGAGAAAACAACTTTCACATGCCCCTACGGAACTTTTGCATATCGACGCATGTCATTCGGTCTATGTAATGCACCTGCAACATTCCAACGTTGTATGGTCGCCATTTTCCATGATATGATTGAAAAAACCATGGAAGTCTTCATGGATGACTTTTCCATCTTTGGAGACTCATATGATCAATGCCTCGATAATCTTGAACGAATGCTATCCCGATGTGAGGAAACTAACCTCGCCCTTAACTGGGAAAAATGCCATTTCATGGTAACAGAGGGAATAGTACTCGGGCATAAAATCTCAAGCGAAGGAATGGAAGTTGATCGAGCAAAAATAGAGACTATTTCTCGATTACCTCCTCCATCCTCCGTGCGAGCCATCAGAAGTTTCCTAGGGCATGCCGGATTCTATAGAAGGTTTATCAAGGACTTTTCAAAAATTTCAAGACCTCTAACAAAATTGCTTGAAAAAGATGCACCCTTCATCTTTGACAAGGAATGCAATCAAGCATTTCTAACCCTCAAGGAAATGCTAGTCAATGCACCTATCATGATAGCACCAGATTGGAAATTTCCTTTCGAAATCATGTGCGATGCAAGCGACTTTGCTGTTGGAGCAGTCTTGGGACAAAGAAAAGAAAAACATTTCCACCCAATTTATTATGCTAGTAAAACTCTAAATGATGCACAAGAAAATTATACAACTACTGAGAAAGAGTTACTAGCGGTGGTATTTGCTTTTGATAAATTTCGTTCTTATCTTGTTCTTTCTAAAACAATAGTTTATACAGACCATGCAGCCATCAGGTACCTCTTCAAGAAGCAAGACGCAAAACCCCGTTTGATAAGGTGGATTCTACTCCTCCAAGAATTCGACATTGAAATCAAGGACAAAAGAGGAGCAGAAAACACTGCTGCGGATCATCTCTCGCGCTTAGAAGACCCAGCTTTGGAGACAACCAGGGACGAGCAAATCAACGAAAAATTTCCCACAGAGTCCCTGGAAATGATGGAAAGCAGACAAGAACCATGGTATGCCGACTACGCTAATTTCTTAGCCAGCGGTATAGTCACCAGAGGATGGCCACATCATCAAAGAAAAAAATTCTTTGCTGATGTAAAGCATTACTTTTGGGAAGACCCCTATCTTTTCAAAATGTGTGCCGACCAATTCATCCGAAGGTGTGTCCATGGTAATGAAGCACGAAGAATACTCCGTCATTGTCATGAAGGTCCATACGGAGGACATCATGGTGCCGCAAGTACCGCAAGAAAGGTATTTGATTCGGGATTTTACTGGCCAACCATTTACAAGGATGCACAAAACCTTGTAAAGACATGTGATGCCTGCCAAAGATCAGGTAATATTTCTTCCAAAAATGAAATGCCTCAAAATGGCATTCTCGTTTGTGAAATCTTTGATGTGTGGGGACTCGATTTTATGGGACCCTTCCCACCTTCAAAGGGAAACAAATATATACTTGTGGCAGTCGATTACTTGTCTAAATGGGCAGAGGCCGAGGCTCTTCCAACAAATGATGGAAGAGTAGTGGTAAAATTCCTGAAAAAGTTGTTCTCTCGTTTCGGGACACCAAAGGCATTAATAAGTGATAGAGGTACTCATTTTTGCAATCATCAACTCGAAAAAATATTAACAAGGTATGGGGTCTATCACCGGGTCTCAACAGCATATCATCCTCAAACAAATGGGCAAGCCGAAGTAACTAATCGAGGTTTAAAACGAATACTTGAGAAAACCGTAGGAATAAATAAAAAAGAATGGGCCGACAAACTAGACGACGCTTTATGGGCTTTTCGAACCGCTTATAAAACCACTATAGGCACAACCCCATATAAACTCGTCTATGGAAAAAGTTGTCACTTGCCAGTAGAAATCGCTCACAAAGCCTACTGGGCAATAAAAAACGTAAACTTAGACTTAGAAGTTGCCGGTAAAAATCGATTTTGTCAAATAAACGAATTAGAAGAACTAAGGAATTATGCATATTCTAACTCCGAAATTTATAAAGAAAGAATGAAAAATTTGCATGATAAATATATTAAATCTAATGAATTTCGGGTTGGAGACCAAGTTCTATTGTTTAATTCGCGACTTCGATTGTTCCCTGGTAAGTTAAAGTCTAGGTGGTCGGGACCTTTTTCAGTCACCCATGTTTTTCCACACGGTGCAGTAGAAATTAAAACTCGAAATGGGACACCATTTAAAGTCAATGGTCAACGGCTGAAACTCTACAGAGGATCCATCGAGGATGAGGAAGAGGATATCGCACTTCAAACGGTCAACGAATAAACTCATACCCGACATGTTACAGGTAAGTATACGTTCAAAACCGGTAAAATCATCTAACCATTTTTCGGAAATAAGGGGCATGCACACGAACACGTAAAAAAAAAAAAAAAAAAAAAAAAAAAAAAAAAAAAAACTTCACCCGGCACGGGGCCGTGTCCGCTGGACACGGGGCCGTGTCGAGGCGACTGTCGGGATAAAACCCTCTTTTTCTATCAGTTACACCATTCCACACGCCCCGTTTCACCGAAAATCCTCTGGTTAGAGGCGATTTTCTGCAGATTTCGAACGTTACCACCGAACCTAACAACGTCAAGGTATGATTCTATCCTTCTTAGTAGTTAGATTAGTTACTTGCATGTAGTTGAAACATCAAAAATTGGGGGAAATCTAGGGTTCTTCATGTTCATCCGGATCGAACTCAAAATTTTTGATGAAAATTGTTAGTAGTAGTTTAGAGTAGAGTAGTAGGAAGTAAATAGACATGTATTGTTGATAGATTTGTCCGATTTCCAACTAAAAACACAAACCCTTGTTCTTGAACCGAAAAACACAAAATTGAAAGGGTAAATGGTTTGATTTTGGAAAAATGACACTTAGGGTTTCATTTTCGGGGGAAACCGCTGCTACTAGGCTAAAAATTTTCAGGTTTTCGAAACCGGGACGAAAAAATGAAAATTAGGTGTTACAGACGCCTGGACACGGGGCCGTGTCCGCTGAACACGGGGCCGTGTCCAGCCCACTGTTTGCAGTTTTCAACATGAATTTCCATGTTTCGCACTAACTTTTGTTGTATTCTTTTCAGATGTCTAAATTCACACGGTTTAATGCCAGCGAACTTGACGCCAGGGCTCGCTACGAGGTCCTACAAACAAGGCCCGAAGAGTATCCAAGGCGGGCATGTACTGATCTGCTGACAATGGTAAACCAACTGGACCGCTTCAACAACATAGTGACGGGTCCACTGCACGTCGCATTGACTGCCCGACTTCGGTCGGTCCATCAATGCACAATGGAGTTTTATAGCACGTTCGTCTTCAACTCGAGATGCGAACCGTTTGATCACGAGGCGGTCGAATTTCGATGTGGAGGTACGACCTATAGAACCTCCATGGCGCAGTTCGGATCAATCATTGGGCTGTACAAAGATGAAGAAGCAGGGAATGAAGAGAATACCGGGGGATTGCGAGACTTGGACGCAACTGAACGCCAAGCCGCATGGGCTCAAATCGGTGAAGGGATCTACAACCCAAGCAGCACAAAGAGCACCAAACTGAGGGACCCGTTATACCGCTACATCCACAGGCTCCTATCGTACTCGCTGAACCAATGCCACAACAGTAGTGGCGTTGTTGGGTTGAAAGATTTGGTTGTCCTTCACTGCATCCACAACCAGAAGCCTCTAAATGTTCTGTACCTCCTACTGCGAAACATGCACCTAAACCGCCTTGCCTCTGCTCCTACACCAATCTTCTTCGGAGGATGGGTGTACCGTCTCTTCAAGCACTTCACGAATATCCCAAGGTCCTTCGAAAGGAGTCCATGGTCGGGACGGGTCGATTATCACATTTGCCGATCCATGAACTTGCTTTATGAAGCGGAGGACGGGACGGTGAGCTTTCAGAGAACGCAAGGCTATGCATGGAACCCGCAGGAGGCTCTAGTTCTTCATGCACCACATCCCCATTTTCAGTATCCACCCCAAGGCGATGCGGGCCAATCCTCCTCCCAAGGAGGTGGTTTTCCTAACTTTCAAAGTTTACATGATCTTTTGCAGGAAAACCTCATGTGCTCAAGGAACACCTACAACCTCGCCAACAACACACACCACCGGGTTGGGGCTATCGAACGCAACATTAACGATATACAAGATGATATCGGTAGCATCCGGGAGTACATGGCGAGGCAAGGGGGTGGAGGTGATGGTAGTGATGAAGACATGGAGTAGGAGGCTTGGAGGAACAAGGGGCTAGCTGGTGATGAGCCCACAGGTTTGATTACCCTTCTTATCCATCGAACAATTCATGGCCTGCGTGCCATTTGTCAAACAATTTACTTTCCTTAACTACTTTTTATCTTTATTTTGTTTTTACTCTATGTTTGGATAATGAAAAAAAAAAAAAAAAAAAAAAAAAAAAAAACTTCTCTTCTACCTATTCCATTTGGGAGTGTAAGCCACATTAAAAGAGTTTTGCTTGAGGACAAGCAAAAGTTCAAGTGTGGGGGTATTTGATGTGTGTAAAATGCAACATATAAAACAAATCAATTAAGGCATAAAACTAACCCTTTTTAAGTACTAATGTTGGAAAAAGAGTGTTTTTGTCTTCCTTTTGTATTTTCAGGATGAAATGAGCTCAAAATCACAAAAGAAGCAAAAATACCACTAATTCTACCATAAATACAAGAAAAGGAACAAAAGTGGACTGCCCGGACCCTCAACGGCACCTCCCAAGACAAAGAGAAGAAAACAGAGTCTGAACACGCCCCGTGTCCAGCGAACACGGGGGCGTGCCCAGGAAGCAGCAGATAAGACAAACCAGTAGAAGCTTCCATTGCTGGATACGGGGCCGTGTCCAGCGAGCACGGGGGCGTGTTGAAAGTACAGCAGGCGCATTAATTGTAATTCGCAATTACAATTAATGAAGAGAGAGAGTGTCAGACGGGCACGGGGCCGTGTCCAGCGGACACGGGGCCGTGTCCAGCGGACACGGGGCCGTGTCCAGCGTTCTGTCCAGCCTATAAATAGAGGAGCTTGGTTTCATTCTCTCTCATCCCTTGGCACACCACCTCTCTCACACCTCATCCACCACCCACCACCACCATAACACCATCATCCACCACCATCATCCATTGTCCATCGTAGAGTGTGTGAGTCGTCTCGGGATCCAAGATTGATCGTAAGAGTTCTTGACAATCAAGGCCATGTTTGCCTAAGTCTCTTACATCACTTGGTGAAGACAAGTGTTTAGTATAATACTTTTTATTTTTAATCTTTTGCACTTTTTATTTGGTTTTGTATTAATGACTTTAATAACTAGTTACTTATGTTGAAGGTGATCTTTCCTTATCGTTTGTCCGTGGTGTCTTGGCATTATTTTACTGTCTATATAAAATAAAAGATTTTCACCATTCATATCTCCACGGTCTATATGGAGGTATGTTGGCTACCTGGTCGGGGGTTAAGGGAACGGTTTGGTAAAGGTCTTGCCCTTGTTCAGCGTTTAGAGGTCCTGCTTGGGACCTGGGTCAAATTTAGTAGGATTTCCTTCAATGCCCATAGGTATTGGATGGCGGGGATCCAAACTCTTTGACCCCCTCATAAGCTAACTACTATTAATACTATAACCCGGCTATTTAGGACTGTATCCTTGCTGACTCAGACTACTTAGCCGAGGGTAACGTCACCGCCAAAAGCGGGGCCTACCATAATTTGCATTAATAGCTTAATTCATTATCTTTCAATAATCCGACCCTTTAGGATTGTATCCTTGCTGACTCAAACTACTGGGTTGAGGGTAACGTCGCCTTCAAAAGAGGGGCCTACTACAATAACTAAGATAATCTCTTAAACAAGTGCAAAAGTGCGAAAATAATCAAAGGTTATACTAATACACGTGTCGGATCCAAGTGATTCATCTTGTCTATCTGTTTTTATTTTATTTTTATTTTCAGCATTTAGTTAGTTTTTATTTTTCTTAGTTTAAAACATTTTTCTCACTTTTTGATTTGATTAGACGTTGAGGATAAACCGGTATTAAAAGCTCTTGTGTCCTTGGACGACCTCGGTATCTTACCAACATTATACTACGTCCATGATGGGTGCACTTGCCCATATGTGTGTTTAGTGTTAGTGAATATCGTGTTTTATAAATTTAAAACTTGGCTAAAAGTGTAAAAAGGGTTTAATTATATATTAAAAACATATACACACTGACACGCATCATTTTCATAGTGATCACTTACTAGTTAGCTACTAACTAGTTTAAATATCCCAAAAACAGTTAGTTAATTATTTACATCATAAACATTGTCTACAACAAGATTAATTAAACGCGGAAGCTTCAAAATTTGTGTTTGGTTCTTCAAAACGTGCTTGATCGCCATCTGGATTAAGTTCCACTTCACCTAGTGTTAAAACCACTTAAAATGGAAGTTTTGACTTTATTATAATTCATAAAAACAAGTTCAAGAATCAAACAATCGAAAATAAAATAAAAATCCAGAATTTAGTCTGTCGCGTGTCGCACCAGGCCTTCCCCATTTCGTCGCGTGTCGCGAGGACTCGGTTTTCCAGTAGGTGCAGGTTTGAGACCTGCATTTCCTGCCCAGCTTCGAATTTCGCAATACGAACTTCAAATGCTCATAACTTTTGATCCGTAGGTCCGTTTTAAGCGATTCTTTTTCCTATGCGTCTGTAATTTAATTATTGACGCGTCTATTACATTTATTTTACCAAAATTCGAGTCTACAGACCGAATGTCTAAAATCACAATTTTGCTTAATTGACCCACATAGTTAATACCAATTCTACTATTAATGCTAATGTAACTTCATGGCGCATTTACCCAATATCCGGGGCTTACGATCATCGACACTTCATTACCAAATCTATGGTTTCATGCTCTTACGATCCGTCATCGCTAAATACTAACCAAAACCAAATCATTACTACGTAACACACATTTATTCGACCCGTTTGGCTCATTTATGGAATCCTCCATTTCTAATGACTACCAAACGTTTTTCAAAGCTAATTTATTTCGTTCAATTAAGTGATGATCACCATCACCTCAACTAATACAATTCCTTATACTAGAACACAACTTCAAATATCTAAAATATCAAATTTACATGATGTAACGGGACATGTTACTTGCCTTCAAAGCGCACCCTTCAAATGCGCGTCACCACTGGCTTGTCCACTAGACGCTCCGGTTTCCTTTACTATAGAGTTCAACCACAATATGTTTAGAACTCTTTTCTTAACGTCTATCGCATAGTTTGCCGAAACTTTACAAATATGCGTTTTAGCTCAAATTTCAGATTTAAGCCTTCTTTGAGGCATTTTTACAAACACCTTAAGGGTATATTTTCTCAAAATTTATAATCAAGTTCATGGCTTGTTATTTAGCCAATATTAACATCAACTAAGCATGTTCATATCAATTTCACATGATCAACATCTGAATTTACTTCCTAGAATTCAAATTACACTAGAACAACAATCAAATTCTACTATTTAGCGTGTTCCCACAAAACCCACTTATCACCTTCAATGGTGATTATTTATTCATAAGAATTAGGCATAATTTCAACACATAATTGTCTAGGGTTCACTCCTAGACTCAATATTGTTCCTATTCCATCAATATAACACTCATGCAACAACAATTTTCGAATTCTCTATGTTCATCCACAAATTCAAAATAGAGATTTCCTATAAAATTCTCATACCTTATGACCCCCTTACAGTGGGGATCACCAATCTAAGCTCGGATTTCGTTTGGAACTGATTTGTGCCTTCAATTTGTGAGTTTTGTGTGAGTTAGGGTTTTGGAGAAACCTGGTAGCCCCTACTGTGTTCTATTCGATCCACACACACACCAATGTGTGTTGGATTTTTAATTCTTTTGTTTTAATAAAACGTGTTTCACAATTGGCACAATTAACCCTCCTACTTTCATGAGGTTTTTAGTTTAAGTGTTTTAAACGCTCTAACTTAGTATCACTAGACTCTTATCTAACTATGTTAGTTTTATTACTAGTTAGTTTATCCCGTTTAATATCAACGTTGGATTTATAGTAAAAGATTTATATTTTAGGGGTGTTACATGTCCACCCCCTTAAAAGGGTTTCGTCCTCAAAACCGAGATATGTACCAAATAGAGTCGGGTAGAGGCGCCGCATTTCCTCTTCGGATTCCCATGTTGTATCCGAACCCTTTCTATGCTCCCACTTGATCTTAACTTGATTAATCTTCTTATTCCGCAAATCTTTAATCTTCCGGTCTAGAATCTCAATTGGTCTTACCGCATAGTTAAGGCTATTGTCCACTTCGATATCATCGTAGTGGATATAAGCCATTTCCTCACCTAAGCACTTACGGAGTTGTGACGCATGAAACGTGCCATGAATTCCGCTCAATTCTTCTGGTAACTCAAGGCGATATGCCACCTTCCCAACCCGTTTGATGATTTTAAAGGGCCCGATAAACCTTGGGCTTAGTTTCCCTCTTTTTCTGAATCAGATAACACCCTTCCATGGGGAAAATTTTAGCATAACCACGTCACCTACCTGAAATTCAATCGGTTTTCATCTTTTGTCTGCATAAGACTTTTGTCTGTCTTGGGCCGCTTTCAAGTGAGCTCGAACCACGTCAATTTTCTCGTTAGTGGCTTGGACAACATCTTTATGGGCCAGTTCACGCGGACCCACTTCACCCCACCACACTGGGGTTCTGCATTTCCTACCATACAACATCTCATACGGGGCTATGCCGATGCTGGCATGATAACTGTTGTTATAAGAGAATTCTGCTAATGGCAAATACACATCCCAACTACCCCTGAAATCGATAATACACGCTCTCAGCATGTCTTCCAGTGTCTGTATCGTTCTTTCACTCTGTCCATCCGTCTGTGGATGGTATTCAGTGCTGATAAAAAGTTTCATCCCCATCTGTTCATGGAAATTTGGCTAGAAGTGTGAAGTAAACCGGGTATCCCTGTCCGACACAATAGATACAAGTACCCCATGACGTGCCACTATCTCGTTTGTATATACCTCCGACATCTTTTCCAAAGTATATGTCTCACGTATCGGAATAAAGTGAGCACTCTTCGTCAATCTATCCACGACCACCCATATAGCATCAAATCCTCGGTTCGTCCTAGGCAGTTTGGTCAATAGGTCCATGGTGATATGTTCCCATTTCCAAACTGGAATTTCCAATGGTTGCAGTTTTCCATATGGTTTCTGGTGTTCCGCCTTGACTTGTAAACAAGTCAAGCACTTCTCTACATACCTTACAACATCCCTCTTCATTCCGGGCCACCAATATTTTTGTTTTAGATCATTATACATCTTGGTTGCACCCGGATGGATAGAATAGCGGGATTTATGAGCTTCATCGAGTAGAAGCGTCTTAACACCACATGAATTTGGGACCCATATTCTTCTGAATCGAGTCTTCAATTCGTTGTTACCATCCGCCAAATCCTTCAACTGACCAACTATCCTTTCCTTTTTCAAGTTTTCCTCTTTTATCGCCTCGGCTTGTGCTTCTCGGATACGTTCAAGTAAACCCGAGGTTACAACAAGCTGCATCGACCGCACTTGTATTGGGACATAGTCCGTTTTCCTGCTCAAGGCATCCGCGACAACATTAGCCCTTCCGGGGTGGTAATGTATTTCGCAGTCATAGTCTTTTACCGTTTCTAACCATCGCCTTTGTCGCATATTTAACTCCTTCTTATCGAAGAAGTATTTCAAGCTTTTGTGGTCAGTAAATATGGTGCACTTTACTCCGTATAAATAGTCCCTCCATATTTGTCACACCCCCAAAATCCACACGCGGAGTACCACCGCTTGGAGGCGTGACTGACCAGGATCAAGCCATCAATCATATCAAACCATAGCAATTAATAATAGAAGTAGTTAAAGTAAGTCACCACGACATGATTGATGCTCAAAATCAAATACTGTTTAAGTAGCGGAAGCAACATAAAGTAAACTCAAATTAAGTTATAAGTTCAATAATGTTCATGATCCATCTGCCACAACGACCTGCTCCTCCCTGTGCAAGCTCCGTAATGTACCTAAGGTCCTTCAAGGCATGCAGCAAATAATCAACAAACTAGTTGAGCGAGTTCACCGAAAGTAAGTTCATAACATAGTGCATAAGTATAGCTAGTGGGGGGTTTCCCATACTAGTGTGTACTAAAGGTGGGGGGCTTCCCATGTTTATCCCGGCTAATGAGGGCTTCTCATTAACGGTACTTACTAGACTAACTTCCGACCATGTGTTCTTCTTTACCGAGAACAGGAAAACGTACAGGGTCACGTAGGCTTTACGTGACGTGCCCTTCCCCGAGGACAGTGGTACGCGTGGGGGCTACGTAGGCTTTACGCAGCGTGGCCTTCCGACCTGGAAGCCAGTAGATGGTATTGGGTTACGTAGGTTTTACGTAACGTGTCCTCCCGACCCGGGAGACATATGGCAAATATACTGGGTTACGTAGGCTTTACGTAACGTGTCCTGACTAACCTGAGGACGATGGTCTATAGTCTGGTATATGCGTAAGTACGAGTAACTCCTTTTACAATAACATATCCAACCCAATTCCCAACCCGGGAATCCCATGCCTTGGCTGTGTGAACTCACCTTGGTTTGCTCGGCAGATACACAAATAAAGACTCTTGAACTAAGGGTGGTTAACCTCGTCCGATTACAAGAAGGAGAGTGTGATCCGATCGAGATGATGGTCCTGCCGTCGAGTTCTAAGCAAGCCGAGAGAGAAAGAAGCAACTAGGGTTTTCTTGTGTGTGTTTGTGTTTCGCAAAGGTAGTAAAACAAACCCCTTGTTCCGGTTTTGTGTTGCGAGTGGGGAGTGGGCCGAGCCCACTCGGCTGCCTAATGGACCCGAGAACAAGGAGTGGCCCAATGGGGCTTGTGCACTCATATGAAGTGTCGTGCGGTTCGGGTCATGATGTGCGGTTCGGGTTTGATTCGATAAACATACAAACATAATATACACACATAAAGCACATAACATCATAACATTTATTAGTTCGAAATGTCACATAAGCACGTAACGTTACATCAAAGCAAGTCTACAGTTCGAGTTGTCACATTATCCCCAACTAATTGGAAATTTCGTCCCGAAATTTGGTATGCACTCACTGAGGAAGCTAGGTAAACTGTATTGTTCACTGATTTTCCTGGGGTGTCACATCCTCCCCCCGTTGATCTGGAATTTCGTCCCGAAATTCCGAAGTAGTAGCTTCAGCCTCAGTAGTGGTAGCATTGGTTTCGAATAACTGGGGGTACTTTTCTGTCATCCTGTCTTCGCGTTCCCAGGTGTACTCTGGGCCACGTTTGGAGTTCCAACGAACTCGGACAAGAGGGATTCTCTTGTGTTTGAGGACCTTCACATCCCGGTCCGTGATTTCAACTGGTTCCTCGACGAACTGCAACCGCTCGTCGATAGTAAGTTCCTTAAAAGGAATGATGAGGTTTTCATCTGATAGGCACTTCTTTAAGTTCGATACATGAAAAACATTGTGAACTGCCCCGAGTTCAGCTGGTAGGTTCAACTTGTAGGCTACCCTGCCAATCTTTTCGATAATTTCGAATGGTCCGACGTACCGCGGATTTAGTTTGCCCCGTTTGCCAAAACGAACCACACCCTTCCAGGGTGAAACTTTCAATAAAACCCGGTCCCCGACCTCAAATTCCAATGGCTTTCTACGCTTGTCCGCGTAGGCTTTCTGACGGTCGCGTGCTGCCGCCATGCGTTGTCGTATCTGTGCAATCTTTTCTGTGGCGTCCACTACAATCTCTGGACCCGTAATCTGACTATCCCCCACCTCTGCCCAACAGAGAGGTGACCGGCATTTACGCCCGTACAATGCCTCGAAGGGAGCGGCTTGAATGCTGGTGTGGTAACTGTTATTATACGAGAACTCCACCAAAGGGAGATGCTTTTCCCAGCCGTTGCCGAAATCGATAACGCATGCCCTAAGCATGTCTTCGAGTGTTTGAATCGTTCGCTCAGACTGCCCATCCGTCTGAGGGTGATAAGCTGTGCTCATGTCTAATCGTGAGCCGAAAGATTTGTGCATTGCTTGCCAAAGTTCTGACGTGAATCGTGCATCGCGATCCGAAATGATAGACGTGGGCACCCCGTGCCTCGAGACAACTTCTTTAAGATATACGTCTGCAAGTGTGGAGAACTTGTCCGTTTCCTTAATCGGTAGGAAGTGTGCAGACTTGGTGAGTCGATCCACGATCACCCATATCGTATCGTTCCCACGCTGGGATCTGGGTAGGCCGGTAACAAAATCCATGGAAATTTCTTCCCATTTCCACTGAGGTATCTTAGGCTGTTGAAGTAGACCAGCTGGCTTCTGATATTCAACCTTGACTCTTGCACAGGTCAAGCATTTTCCAACGTACGTAGCAATGTGGGCCTTCATACTAGGCCACCAATAAGTAGTGCTGATGTCGTGGTACATTTTATCCGACCCTGGATGTACCGAATAGCGAGACTTGTGCGCTTCATCCATTACAAGTTCGCGTAAACCGCCATAAAGAGGGACCCAAATCCGGCCCGTTACATAGTAGGCGCCGTCTGCCTTCTGTTCCATCTGCTGTCGTGAGCCGCGTAAGGCTTCAGCCTTGACGTTTTCGGGTTTCAGTGCTTCTGTCTGAGCAGCTCGTATCTGTGCTGGAAGGCTAGACTGGATCGTAAGCTGTAGCGCTCGCACGCGCTTCGGTAAGGTGTCCTTTCGACTCAGGGCGTCAGCCACAACATTGGCTTTGCCTGGATGCGCATTCATAATCGTTTAGTAACTCGACCCATCGTCGTTGACGCATATTCAATTCCTTCTGCTTGAAGATATGCTCGAGACTCCTGTGATCGGTGTATATCGTGCACTTGGTACCGTACAGGTAGTGTCGCCATATCTTAAGCGCGAAAACAACAGCTCCCAGCTCTAAATCGTGCGTCGTGTAGTTCCGTTCATGAAGCTTTAGCTGACGAGAGGCGTAGGCAATCACTTTATCCCGCTGCATCAATACGCAACCCAGACCCTGTATCGATGCGTCGCAATATACAACAAAGTCATCCGTGCCCTCTGGCAATGAGAGAATAGGCGCGCTGCAAAGCCTATCCTTTAGGTATCGAAAAGCAGACTCCTGGGGCTCTCCCCAGCGATAAACGACACCCTTCTGTGTTAGTAGCGTAAGCGGTTGCGCGATCTTCGAAAAGTCTCTAATAAACCGTCTGTAGTAACCTGCCAAACCCAAGAATTGGCGTATTTCCGTCGGTGTACGCGGTGCAGGCCAGTTTCTGATCGAATCTACCTTGGATGGATCGACATGGATCCCATCCTTGTTCACTACATGGCCTAAGAAGTGGACTTCACGAAGCCAGAAGTCGCATTTAGAAAGCTTAGCGTACAGCTGTTCCTTTCGAAGGAGTTCCAAAATTAGGCGAAGGTGCTGCTCGTGTTCCTCCTGACTCTTGGAGTAAATCAGGATGTCGTCGATGAATACTATGACGAACTTGTCGAGATAGGGTTTGCACACCCTGTTCATTAGATCCATAAATACAGCAGGCGCGTTCGTTAACCCGAATGGCATGACGAGAAACTCGTAGTGACCGTAACGAGTTCTGAAGGCTGTCTTGGAGATGTCCTCATCCCGGACTCTCAGCTGATGGTACCCCGACCTCAAATCTATCTTCGAATAGTAACACGACCCTTGCAACTGGTCGAATAAGTCGTCGATGCGCGGAAGAGGATAACGGTTCTTCACCGTCACCTTGTTGAGTTCACGGTAGTCGATGCACATCCTGAACGTACCGTCTTTCTTCTTCACAAAGAGTACTGGAGCTCCCCAAGGCGAAGAGCTTGGTCGTATGAAACCCTTTTCCAAGAGTTCTTGCAGCTGCTTTGACAGTTCTTCCAATTCTGATGGAGCTAGACGATATGGTGCGCGAGCTATGGGTGCTGCTCCTGGAGCGAGCTCGATCTGAAATTCGACCTGACGGTGAGGCGGTAATCCAGGTAAGTCTTCAGGAAACACCTGAGGGTAATCACGTACAATTGGAATATCCTCCAATTTCTTTTCTTTTGCTGAGGCGTCTGAAACAAGAGCCAAAATGGCTGTGTGACCCTTACGTAAGCATTTCTGAGCCTTCAAGAAAGAGATGATGCCAACCACTGCACCACTCTTGTCGCCTTGAACTTCTAGAGGTTCCTGACCGGAACGAGGAATGCGAATAACCTTTTCGCTGCATAAGATTTCTGCCTGGTGTTGGGAAAGCCAATCCATTCCAATCACGACGTCGAAGCTACCCAAAACTATGGGAATGAGATCAATGGAGAAGGCTTGGCCAGCTAGGATAAGATTACAACCCTGAACTACGTGCGTGGCTTCTAGACTTTTACCGTTAGCTAACTCTACTACATGTTTGGTGGGTAAAAGTGTTGGTGCACGTTTTAGCAGTTGACACATTTTCACAGACATATAGCTTGTATCCGCACCCGAATCAAATAAAACAGTAACGTAAATATTGTCGAGGAGAAACTTACCCATAACAACGTTGGGATCGTTCACTGCGTCTCCTCTTCCCAAAACGAAAGCTCGACCTCTTGCCTCGTTGCCATTATTGTTGTTGTTCCCGCCGTTGTTGTTGCCGTTGCCCTGGTGGTTATTGTTGTTGTTGCGGTTCTGGTTCAACTGAGGGCAATCGCGTTTGAAGTGACCTTCAGCCCCACACTGGAAACATCCCCGGTTTCCACGTTGTGGCTGCTGCTGCTGCTGGTTCTGTGGAGCTGGTTGCTGAGGCTGCTGATTCTGATTTGCAGGCCGTGGACTCCTACAGTCTTTGGCCTCGTGACCCATCTTAAGACACCTTTGACAGCGACCCTTGTTACATGGGCCATGGTGATGCCTGTTGCAGTTGTGGCACCTAGGTTGACTACCCTGATATCTCCTTTGTCTGTGACTACCAGAGGATTGCTGACTAGGACTCTGATAGTGGTCGATCTTCTGCTGCTGAGCTTGTGGCTGAACAGTCGCTGAACCTTTACTCGAATCTCCATCCCATTTCCTTTTACTGTCACCAGATGTAGCAGGAATAACTGAGGTGGTGACGTTAGTAGTAGCATTAACACGCTTGGGCAGTTTATTCTGATCCACTGCCTGATCGGTGATACGGTGAGCAAGACGCTGGATTTCCTGTATGTTTTCGAGGTTAGCCGACGTCACGTGGCTCTGAATTTCTGGCGCCAATCCCTTGAGATACAACTCAATGCGCTTGTATGGAGGGTCCACCATAGTAGGACACAGAACGGCCAGCTCATTCGACCTTTTAGTATACGCTTCGATTTCTGACCCAACCATCTTCAGATTGTACAGTTCGTCTTCCAGCTTGTGAATATCCTCACGTGTACAGTACTCACGCTTGATGAGTTCCTTGAAATCGTTCCATGGGGTGGCGTTAGCAGCTGCCAACCCTAAGATCTGGACTTGGGCGTTCCACCAAGTCAATGCTATCCCTTCCAAAGTACCGGTAGCAAACTTGACCTTGCGAGCCTCAGGGCACTCGCACATCTCGAATACTGATTCTAGCTTCTCGAACCAGTGGAGGAGTCCAACTGCTCCTTCTGTGCCGCTGAAAGAGTTTGGACGACAGTCCATGAAATTCTTGAACGTGCAGACAGGCTGCTGCGCGTGTTGACCTATTGTGTACGAATAGGACGAAGTTAAATACGAGAGTTAATGTAGGATCTAAAGATCCTAGTGTGTGCCTATACTGCAGGATATACTACCTGCTTGAGCAGCCGCAAGTGCCGCTGTGACTTGGGCTTGAACGAGAGCCTCTAGCTGGGCTTGTGTCATGTTGATTCTTCCAGACATGATCTTCATAGTAACAAGTAGCATACATAAGAATGGTTCGCGAGTAGGGCGATGACAGAAAAGCGTAGGCACATAGGTGTTCTCATGTAATCAAAGCATGTGTATCTAAGCGTAATGCGAGCAAAGTTCTAAACAATTCTAGCATACAGGCAATAAACATAAACCTTATTACCTAGGATGTCGAGTCTTGCACGTGGAGCGAAGCGTCGTTGTGGATCGTTGAGAGCACTGTTCTGGTTATAGTCCGGTTTTAATAAAAACGTTTTCCCATATTAAAACCAAGTTCTCTATAACCAATGGCTCTGATACCAATCTGTCACACCCCCAAAATCCACACGCGGAGTACCACCGCTTGGAGGCGTGACTGACCAGGATCAAGCCATCAATCATATCAAACCATAGCAATTAATAATAGAAGTAGTTAAAGTAAGTCACCACGACATGATTGATGCTCAAAATCAAATACTGTTTAAGTAGCGGAAGCAACATAAAGTAAACCCAAATTAAGTTATAAGTTCAATAATGTTCATGATCCATCTGCCACAACGACCTGCTCCTCCCTGTGCAAGCTCCGTAATGTACCTAAGGTCCTGCAAGGCATGCAGCAAATAATCAACAAACTAGTTGAGCGAGTTCACCGAAAGTAAGTTCATAACATAGTGCATAAGTATAGCTAGTGGGGGGTTTCCCATACTAGTGTGTACTAAAGGTGGGGGGCTTCCCATGTTTATCCCGGCTAATGAGGGCTTCTCATTAACGGTACTTACTAGACTAACTTCCGACCATGTGTTCTTCTTTACCGAGAACAGGAAAACGTACAGGGTCACGTAGGCTTTACGTGACGTGCCCTTCCCCGAGGACAGTGGTACGCGTGGGGGCTACGTAGGCTTTACGCAGCGTGGCCTTCCGACCTGGAAGCCAGTAGATGGTATTGGGTTACGTAGGTTTTACGTAACGTGTCCTCCCGACCCGGGAGACATATGGCAAATATACTGGGTTACGTAGGCTTTACGTAACGTGTCCTGACTAACCTGAGGACGATGGTCTATAGTCTGGTATATGCGTAAGTACGAGTAACTCCTTTTACAATAACATATCCAACCCAATTCCCAACCCGGGAATCCCATGCCTTGGCTGTGTGAACTCACCTTGGTTTGCTCGGCAGATACACAAATAAAGACTCTTGAACTAAGGGTGGTTAACCTCGTCCAATTACAAGAAGGAGAGTGTGATCCGATCGAGATGATGGTCCTGCCGTCGAGTTCTAAGCAAGCCGAGAGAGAAAGAAGCAACTAGGGTTTTCTTGTGTGTGTTTGTGTTTCGCAAAGGTAGTAAAACAAACCCCTTGTTCCGGTTTTGTGTTGCGAGTGGGGAGTGGGCCGAGCCCACTCGGCTGCCTAATGGACCCGAGAACAAGGAGTGGCCCAATGGGGCTTGTGCACTCATATGAAGTGTCGTGCGGTTCGGGTCATGATGTGCGGTTCGGGTTTGATTCGATAAACATACAAACATAATATACACACATAAAGCACATAACATCATAACATTTATTAGTTCGAAATGTCACATAAGCACGTAACGTTACATCAAAGCAAGTCTACAGTTCGAGTTGTCACAATATTTTTAACACAAACACCACCGCCGCCAATTTGAGATCGTGCGTGGGATATTTCTTTTCATGCACCTTTAATTGTCTCGAGGCATAAGCTATCACTTTGCCTTGTTGCATTAAAACACATCCGAGCCCCGAAAGTGACGCGTCCGAGTAGACTACCAAGTCTTCGACTCCGTCCGGCAATGTTAATACCGGAGCGTGAGTTAGCTTCTCTTTTAGCGTTTGGAACACCCTTTCTTCTTCAACGCCCCATATGAATCTTTCCTCCTTTCGAGTTAATTTAGTTAATGGGGAAGCAATCTTGGAGGAATCTTGAATGAATCTCCTCTAGTATCCCGCAAGCCCAAAGAAACTTCTAATTTCCGAAGGATTCTTTGGAGAGCTTCATTTCGACACGGCCTCTATCTTTGTCGGATCTACCAATATTCCGTCGGCACTTATGATGTGGCCGAGGAATTGCACCTCTCGTAACCAAAAGGCGCACTTTGAAAATTTCGCACACAACCTTTCCCGTCTGAGTGTCTCTAACACCTCCTGTAAATGATGCGCATGATCCGCCTCACTTTTTGAATACATTAGAATGTCGTCGATAAGCACGATTACCGACTTGTCCAACATTGGCTTGCAAACCCGGTTCATGAGGTCCATGAAAGTCGCGGGTGCATTCGTCAGCCCAAATGACATTACGAGGAACTCGTAATGTGTGTATCGCGTGCAGAAAGTCGTCTTCGGTACATCCTCTTCCTTGACCTTTAATTGGTGATATCCCGATCTAAGTTCGATTTTTGAAAACCAATTCGCACCTTGTAATTGGTCGAATAAATCGTCTATTCTCGGAAGCGGGTATCGATTCTTTACCGCGAGTTTGTTTAACACCCGGTAATCAATACACATTCACATGCTTCCGTCTTTCTTTTTCACTAATAGTACCGGTGCGCCCCAAGGAGACACACTCGGCCTTATAAACCCTTTATCGAACAAGTCTTGAATCTGCGACATTAGTTCTTGTAACTCTGATAGCACAAGTCGGTACGGTGCTTTAGCTACGGGTTTCGCTCCTGGAACCAATTCGATTCCGAACTCCACTTCCCGTTTGGGCGGTATTCCCGGTAGGTCTTCCGGAAACACAACTTCGAAATCAAGTACCACCAGTACGTCTCCAATCATTAGTTGTTCTTTCTCGGGCTCATTCGCGTATATCATAAACGCTCTACATCCATGCCTCATGAGCTTGTGAGCTTTCAGCATCGAACATATTATAGGATTGCCTCCTTTTTCGCCATAGATGGTGAAGTGTTTTCCGCTCGGAGATGTTAGGTTTATCTCTTTACGGAAACACACGACTTTGTCGTGGTTCCAGTTTTGGTGCATCCGTCTGTCGCCTACGTCTTGTATCGAGTCTTGTTTAGAGTTAGTTAGATTAGGGCTCGGAATCCAAGAAAGTGATATATGTAAGTGATTCCGCTTGAAATGACCACTTGTCATTTCAAGCGAAATCTCATCCAAGTCTGATTCCGCTCGAATCATCAAGTCTGATTTCGCTTGAGATGAAACGATGTGATTCCGCTTGAAACACGTTCAAGAGGAATAAGGTTGCCTATAAATAAGGCTGTTTGGAGCGAAATCATTAGGGAAGTCTTCCGGTTTGCCACGAAGTGCTGCCGAAGTGTTGTCGTGCTTGTAAAAGGATTCTATATCAATAAAATCAACAAGTTAAAGTGAATACGGCTGAAATAACACTGATTCATTAGTTTCCGCCTATTGAATTGGTGAATTACTCTTCTGATCGACTCGTTCGGGTCTGAAAACGATCCTACAAGTGGTATCAGAGCACAGGATGAAAAGTTCTTGCCATTTCAGCTGTGTTTTCTGTTTTTCTGCACTTTCTTCTCTAAAATTGAAAATTTTTCACGGTAAAATCGGCTCAATTTCACACATAACACGCGCAATCATGTTTTGATAAATCCTTGAAAGTTTCAGAAGTAAAATCAATCTAAAACTTGAGATTTTTGATATTTCGCTTGAAATCATTTTCGGAAAAGATGACATCACTGTGATTCCGCTTGGATTTTGTCTTGATTCCGCTTGAAAATTTTGATTTCGCTTGAAGATTTTATCTGATCCCGCTCGAAACAGAGGTTCCGCTTGAAATTCGACCTGATTCCGCTAAAAGGTTGATTCCGCTTGGAAAAGCTTTGTGTTTCCGCTTGAAATATCACTTAATTCCGCTTCAAAGATGTAGGATCGTATTCTGACCCGAACGAGTCTATCAGAGGAGTCTTGATCAGTTACAGGTGCGGAAAACAAGTAACCAATGTAGAAACAGCTAGATCTTCACTTAAATCATGTTTATGATTGATATAACAGCTTGTACAGTCAAATCTCACACCGGCAGCACCTTGGTATGGAAAACAAGAAGTGTTACAAATGAATTCGTACATGAGGTATATATAGGATCTGAGATTTCGCTCATATGGATATGGTGTCCATAAAAGCGAAATCACCTTCTAGGTTTCCCACAAACGGACATCTTTCTGATTTCCCACATATGGACATAATTCTGATTTCCCACATACGGACATGTCCATATATGTGAAATCAACTTTCTTGGGAAATCTCGTACAATGTGCCCTAATCTAACACTCTAAGACTAAGACTCGATACAAGACGAAGTCGACAGATGCATGCACTAACAGACTCCCCCTCAGATGTTGACGAGTCTTAAGTGTCCAGTCTTCGCATCTTCAGTCTTGATCTGTCTCTGGGCTTCACTCTCTCAATCTCTTCTTGCAAGTCTTCAGACTCCCCCTTGCTATGTGCTGGTATTTCTTCAGTTCATCAGCATCATCAGCTTTAAGATCGTTGTCTATTTTTCCATCTCACAGCTTCTCAAGATCAATCAGCCTGGCTCTTCATGTTCCAAAATCGTTGCCTGGCTACCTCTAATCAGAATCCTCAGGTATCGAAACCTAGCTCTCATCTAGCTCAGATCTCAGGAACGAATAACCTGGCTCATCTTATCCTGCAAAAACTCTACCTCAAAGTAAATTTCTCTCACATACATATTTCAAACATATAGATTTGCACTAACTTAGACACTCTTTTAAAAACAAAACGTTTTTTCAATCTGATGAACCACTTTAAGGTTTGAAAAAAAATAATCAGTTTTAAACACTAACTCCCCCTCAAATTATACTCATCATGTTTAGCACTCAGAATTTTGAAAATCAGCTTTTCAATACCAGTTTTCGAAAATCTTTTTGGATTTTGAAATAAAGAAACATGTAATGCAGTAAAGAAATATTTACAGACAATATTTTTGTGAGTTCGTGTAAGAGGATCATATCAGTTTTTGAGACAAGTCATCAACACCGTTAAGCTTCATTTCATTTTAAGTTCTAAACAATTCACCTAGATTGTCAGTATATTTGTCCACTTAAATTTTCACACAAAGTTCAACTGTTTCGAGATATGATATTAATGTTTTAAGCTCTTGACCTTATCCGTGTGTCCCACTACTTGAATATACTCCCGTATCCAGATCCCAATATTCAGTCTTACAGGTGAGTATACCACATATGATATCTGTTCATGGGTTAAATGCGAGGGCCGTGAGAGCTCAGGTCGATACTTCCGTATACGCAGAGAGATGACGGCTTCGACTTTTCGGTGTGTCCCCTTTAGAGGATCTTTTTGTTTCAACAGCAGCGACTATCAATTTTATTGTTTCATCAGCTTGCTGAGGCGGCGCTTATATTTCAAAGCAGTTGCGAAAAGCATTATCCGGAGACTAGGTCAGTATTTCCATACAGCAGAAGTCCCGGGATAATACCCCAGATATCACTGAGCATAAAGACCTAGTATCTCAGAATAAGGGACCTTTCAAACAGGATTTCAGGGGTTACCTATATATTCAAGAAGTTGTTACCCACAGAATAAGCAAGTTTGAATTTTTAGATTTATATCTCGTCACAATCTACTAAATGTGCAAAAACCTACTTGCATATCCGCAGTGAGATTGTTTATCACATTTTTAACTCTCCAATACTTTAGCATGTTGTGACAGTCCACTGATGTACTATCATTTCCTCTTTTCACAACGAAACTCAATTTTTGAATTTTATCATGTTTTTCTCTTTTTCAAATTTTCTAATGTTTTTGGATTTTCTGAAATTTTCTACTCCCCCTAAAATGCAAACACATTAAGGAAATTTGAAAACAAACTAAACTTCTTGACCCACTTGAACTGTACAGAAACATGACAACCAATATCAAATCACCTCAATTCGCCCTTCACTAGGCATAAACAATCTGAACTCCCCCTTTCACAAACCATTTTCTCATTTAGATTTCAAAACACTTAAGTTTGTTTTAATCAAAATGATTTTTCTGGAAAATGAGTTTGTTTTTACCACTTGTAAGTTTACCACTTGTTTAAGTACGGGGATATGGTTCATTATCTTGTCAGTTTTATCAAATGTAGTAAATCAAGTACAACTTAATGTCCTTGATTCACTGTTTGCAATCAAGCAACCTCTAAACCACTTGTAAGAATAACCACTTGTAGATATAACCAATCAATACCAATTGTAGGAATGAGTCATCTACATTTTACCCATCAAAGTGCCGATTCCTGCTTCGCACTTACCAACCAGGAAGCTCCGGCGTAGTCATTCAACCTGTAAAATTTTAACAATTTTCAAGCATTTTCAAAAACAACCTTATTAAACCTGAAAGATGCCGATTCCTGATCCACGATTACAAACTTGGGATCTCCGGCAAGTCAGGTGTTTACTCAAAGAAAATGTCCACCCAAGCCTGACCGGCCTTGGGTGATTTCAATTCAGATTTTGTTGGGGTGTAAGTTGCTTTCTTTTTAGCGTAAAAGTCTTTTACCCCTTTCACCTTCCCATCAACCATTTTTCCGAAATTTTCTTTACTTTCCCATTAAATGCTTTCTCAACATCAAAATTATCCTTTTCAGAATAACCCTGATTTGGGATTTCAGACTTTCCAACTTTCCTTTTAAAATTCTCAGTCCTCAATGGTGGAAAGTTCTCATCATCCTTTGAAGGAACTGAGTTTTCATCACTCTCATCAAACCCTGGGTCCTCTGATTTTGTGGAATCAGATTCATCACCAGATTTTACCTCAGATTTCTTAACAACCCATTTTTGGTTGTCAAGTTTCACACTACGCCTGTAAAATCTCTTCGAACACTCACCAACTTCAAATGTTGAATTTTTGAAAACTTTAAATTTTTCAGTTGGTGGTTCGGTTTTATCAACAATAACTTCTTTCAGTTTTCCAGAAACTCCCTGTTTTGTCTTGGTTGATTTAGGACAATTCCATGCAATATGTCCAACTTCATTGCATCTAAAACAGGTTCTGGTTTCTTTTTCTGAACTTCATTCTGCTTTTTCTCAGCTAGGAAATTCTTGATTTGTTTGTCTCCAGAATGAGCTCTTCTTTTCCTCTTCAGCAGATGGTCCTGAAACAAATTTTGTATTTTTAGAGAATTTTTCATTTTTATAGTTTTAAGGTGGAATAAAACCTAAGCCTTTCTTTTTGTAGCTACGATTTTGGTTTGGTTTCTTTTGAAAACCAGAACCAGAATTGTAACCCTTTTTCTTGTTTAAACGTTGTTGAACTCTTGAAGTGTAAGGTCTTAGTTTTCTTGTAAGATTTACATCTTTTATTTCAGAAATATTAATTTATGTTAATTTGAAAACCTTTTTTATCATTTCTGGTTTAACACCTCTTATTGGAAACTCTTTATCAAAATATAATTTGTCAGAATCATTCAAAGTATACACAACTTCAAATGTTTCATCATTCAAATTAGATTTTGACAACAAAAATTCTTTGCTATAAACCCGTTTTCCCGACGATTTTGAACTCTTTTCGGACGAACTCGAACTCCCGACTGACTGAAACGAACTTTCGGACTCGGACTTTCACTCTGACTCCTCATCCTTATCCAACACCTGATCGACCACTCTTTTTATCAATTCGGACTCATGATCTGTGTCGGATGCTGTGAACGTGACGTCAATATTGTCCGGTAAAACATCGGTTATCTCGGATTCTAACTTAATATTGACTGCCTGTTTTAGTTCTTCCTCGTTAGGTTTTCTAGGCGAATACCCTTCCCAAATCGGAGGCGGACACTTATTAAAACAGACACACTGTTTCTTACCAGTATCCTTCTTCTTCTTTGACTTTGTTTCTTCACCTTTAAATGCTTCAAATCCTTCAACTGTTGGATAAATTCTATCGATTATGTAGTCACAACTTGTGTAGCTTCGCAGCAATATTCTGATTCTTTCATTCTCAGTTGCTTCACTACCCAACTCTTTCTTCCACTTTGCACATTCTTCTATGTACAAGTTGATCTCTTTCTGCTTTGACATCATGGTAGCATTCATCATCTTCAAAGCTTTCTCTCTTTCAGAGTTAGTCTTCTCCAGACTATTCACATGTTTGTTCAATACATCATACGACTTTTTCAAATTCTTTACATCAAACAACAATTGTTCTTTCAACTTTTCTAACTCACTAAACCTCTCATCTTTTTCTATACATTGTTTACAAGACTCTAAACATGTAAGACATGGTTTTCTGATTTCAACGATCTTCTCGACTTCAACTATCTTTTCAACTTCCACAATCTTCTCAATCACTTTGACTTCTTTCAATTCTTTTGCAGCTTTCTTCTCTTTAAGTTTCTTCAATTTTTCTGCAAAATAAAATTCAAAAGTGTCAGAAGATAAATGCGTTTTTCCAAGATTTATCTGTTCCATTTCTTCATCACTATCACTTGTTTCTGATGAACTGTTTTCAGATGAAACAGATCCTTCATCTTCACTTTTCTCTTCATCAGATAACACTTCCATCCATTCCTTCAGCATTTCTGGCTTTCGAATAATATGTGTAATAAACGCTTGAACATTTGAATCAGCTGGAATAAACTTGTCCCAGCTAAAACCTTCAGCCATTTTCTCATCATCTTGATCAACGATGCCATAATAAGCTTTCCTTTTTGCATCCTCGATCATTCATCCATGTGCCGTTTGAGCTTCTTTTTGTTGATGCGGTTGATGAGTGATTTGCTGATAAATGGATTTCCTATAATAATCATCTTTCCTAGACGTCTCCTTCGCTCCTCTCGGCTCCTGATTCTTGCATTCTCTTTTAAAATGACCTTTCTCCCTGCAACGAAAACAGACAACTTTAGATTTATCAAATCCTAGATTAGAAAGGTTTGCATCCAAGAAGTCATTTCTTCCTGTAATCAATCTAAACTTTTCTGCTCTCCTCAAAACACTCGCTAAAGCCCATTTAATATCCATCAGTTCCAGCTCCTCTGCATCGATTTGGTCATAATCTTCCTTTGTGAGCATTGGATTGCCAATTTTTCCTGTAATCAACCCTTCGTAAGACTCTAATGCAGTGACCAATAATCCCATATGATTCTTTACAACCTCTTCAGAATAATTTTGTCCATTTTGAAGATGTAGAGCTACATTGCACTGAATCAGATGACCATTTCCAGTAGATGCACTTTGAACACTTGGAGGATTCACCGTTGAGAACCCACTAGTGTTGACTGATCCTTGACTGCTTGGTGTAGATTGATTTCCAGCACTAAATTCAGTTTGTATCTTTGGACTGGCTTCAGCAGTTTGAACATTTCCTTTATAGTACAATTAATTATCTTGTTGATGAGTTAAACTGTTCATTCTAGCAATTTTCTGTTGCTCCAGATCCTGTGCCTCGAGCTTCTCGATAAACTGTGCAATTGATAGCCTGCTAAACTGTCCGGAATTCTTCAATATCATTAGATATGTACCCCATTCCTTTTGCGGTAACGCATCAGCAAGCTTTTCTACCCATTCTGCTAGAGTTTTTGTAATCTTCAATTGTGACATGGTACGTACAAGATGACAATATCTTTCAATAAGAGTCTTTGTTGTTTCACCAGGCATGCACGTAAACAGTTCAAACTCCTTCTTCAACAAAGCTGCTTTACTTTGTAGCATCTCAGTACTTCCTTCAAACTTCTTCTTAAGAGCTTCCCAAATAGAATAAGCACTTTCATCATGTTGAAGCAACAGAAATATATCCTCTTTAACAGCTTGTTGTAATAGATTGGTCATCATTTTTTCGGCTTTGTAACTTTCTCTCTCTTGCTCAGTGAACTCTGAAATGATTTTACCAACTCCAATTGAATTCTTTGGCCTCTCATATTCAGTTTCGATGCTCTCCCAAGCTCTAAGATGATTCGCCTGAACCAAATTCTCAAACTGTTTCTTCCATCCGTGACAATCCTCAATTCCCATAAGTTTCGGGGGTTTTTGCATTGTTCCGGTTTCATTCTCCATTGTCATGTTCTTAGCAATGTCGGATGGACTAGTCGGGGTTGTAGAAAAAGCGTTGTAGAACTCAGTATCCATTTTTCAATGCACGTTGTTCAAACACAGGCACTTTGTAGCGAAAGTAACCAATAATCAGCTTTTGAACAAAATCAGGGACCTGTAGGGACCTTATAAGCGAAATCAGAGACTTGTATGTGCCTTATGAGCCAAATCAAGGACCTGTATGGGCCTAATGAGCGAAATCAGGGTCCTTATGAGCGAAATAGGAGTTTTATTGCACCTATAAGCGAAATCAGGGTTCTTATGAGCGAAATAGGAGTTTTATTGCACCTATAAGCGAAATCAGGGTTCTTGGTGACCTTAAAAGCGAAATCAGGGACTTGTGCACCCTATGAGCGAAATCAGTGACTTGTATGTACTTAAGAGCGAAATCATATGGTCAAGGTGTCCCAAAAAGCGAAATCATATGGTCAAGGTGTCCTGAAAAGCGAAATCAGGGTTATGTAGTTTCCTTAAAAGCGAAATCAGGTCTCTTGAGTGTCCTTATGAGCGAAATTAGGTGTCTTGGGTGTCCTTATGAGCGAAATCTGATGTATATTGGGGTGAAATCAAGAGTTGTTCGTATGAGCGAAATCAACTCGGGGGGTATTTTGGACCATTTTTACTGTGAATTTTAAGCTCAAACTTTCAAGGATTTGTCTATGATCAATTTCCTTCAGTCTGTGAAAATTTGAACAAGTTTCGACCGTAACATCTCGTTCTGATGAAGAAAGAAGGTGTAGAAGTAAGAATTTATGATGAAATCCAGCAAATCTCTGTAGAACTCCTCCTCCTGAAGCTCTGATACCACTTGTATGATCGTATTCTGACCCGAACGAGTCTATCAGAGGAGTCTTGATCAGTTACAGGTGCGGAAAACAAGTAACCAATGTAGAAACAGCTAGATCTTCACTTAAATCACGTTTATGATTGATATAACAGCTTGTACAGTCAAATCTCACACCGGCAGCACCTCGGTATGGAAAACAAGAAGTGTTACAAATGATTTCGTACATGAGGTACATATAGGATCTGAGATTTCGCTCATATGGACATGGTGTCCATAAAAGTGAAATCACCTTCTAGGTTTCCCACATACGGACATCTTTCTGATTTCCCACATATGGACATAATTCTGATTTCCCACATACGGACATGTCCATATATGTGAAATCAACTTTCTTGGGAAATTTCGTACAATGTGCCCTAATCTAACACTCTAAGACTAAGACTCGATACAAGACGAAGTCGACAGATGCATGCACTAACAAAAGAGATATTTCGCTTGAATAAGTCAGTTGGTATTCCGCTTGAACAAGTCTTCAGTATTCCGCTTGAATAGTCATCGGTATTCCGCTTGAACAGACATTGATTTCGCTTGAAAGTATACTCTTGCTATTTCGCTTGAACTTGGGAGTTTGTGAACTTTTGAAAATTGAACAATGGACAACGAGTTCTACAATGCCTTTGCTAGTCCTATCACAATTACTCAGAATGCTTTGCTTGAAAATGAAACCGGAACAACTCAAAAACCGCCTAAGCTTATGGACATTGATGATTATAACGGTTGGTCCGAACGCTTTGGTAACTGGGTTGAGGCGTATCATTTGGATGCTTGGGATCATACTGAAGTGCCATATTTCAGACCCCTTGGCAGTGATCGAAAGATTATAACAATTAGAGAATTAAGTCCTGATAAGAAAAAGAAATACAAAGATGAGAAGCTGATGGTTAGTTTGTTGCAGCAGGCAATTAAAGAAGACATCTTGATCTTACTTCAACATGATGGTAGTGCATATTCGATCTGGAAAGAATTAGAAGCAAAGTCTCTTGGTAATGAAGATTTGGTTAGAAACAAAGTGTCTCTAATGAAGAAAGAATTTGATTTATTTCGGGATTTGAGAACGGAAAGCACCAAGCAGATTATTGAAAGATATTGTAACTTGGTGAAGAATATGACTAGATTGGGCATCCACAAAAGTAAAGATGAGCTGATTGAGAAACTGGAAGATGCGTTGCCACATGATGTTTGGGGAACGTTTCTGATGATGTTGAGGAATAATGAACATAATATAACGATCTAACTCTGGGAGGGTTCATCAAACATCTTGAAGCTCAAGAGATGGAGCAGAGAAAGATTGCTAGGATGACGAACTATGATGGAGAACAGGACATTGGTTTGTACTTTAAAAGTGGTGTTAATGAAAAGACAAATCTCTCTCCAAAGGTTGAAACTGCTTATAATGCAAAAGGTTCTTCTCAAAGTTCATCTCAAGGATCAAGCAGCACAACAGGATTCTCTTCATTTCCAACATATGATCCACAGTTTTCTACAACAAAGAGTGGCAAAGTTCTTCAATGCAACATTGCCTTAAAGCTTGAAACTGATCAGAATTATAATGAGGAAGTTGCTAAAAGTCACATGTCTTTGTTGGTGACAGTGCTTGAATCTTATGGGGGCTTGGTTGCAGGAAGGATCGGGAATCCAACACTCACGAAAGAGGATTACGATCAAATTGATGCCGAGGAAATGGAATTGATGGATATTAAATGGTGCATGGCTAGTGTGTTGAGACGGGCTGAAAAGTTCAAACAAATTACAGGCAGAGATGATTTTCGCGAGGCTCATGTTTCAACTTTAGGTTTTGATAAGTCTTAAGTTACTTGTTTCGTTGCAGGGAAAGGGGGCATTTCAAGAGAGAATGCACAAATCGTGAAGCGAGTGGAGCTCAAAATCCTTTCGGAAACAACGACTACTACAAAAAGGCGATTTATCATCAAGTTACAAAATAGCCATATCAACAACAACAGGCAACACATCAGGCACAAACTGCACATGGAAGAAAAGAAATTGAAGATTCAAAGAGAGCGTGTCTGGTTAATCAGGGCAAGGATGGTGGTTTCAGTTGGGATAAATACATTCCAACGGACAGTAAAGTATGCTTAGCAGATCAAGATGATGAAAAATTGCTAGAAGGTTTCAGTTGGGATAATTTTTGCCCAGACCAAGAATTCATGGCCAAAGAGATGCTAAACACTAAAGCCTTTGTTGCTAATGCTTATGATGAATATTGGGCCGAAAAATATAGAAAAATTAGGCAAGCTGGAGAAGAGAAATGGAAAAGATATGAAAAAGAAGAAGAGGAAGAAAGGAGAAAAGCTGAAGCTAAGAAAAAGAAAAGAGAAGAAGAAGTTCAAGTGAGAACAGTCAAAGAAGTTCCGGAATTTGAAATCAAAGTTGATGTTGAAGCAGTTAAAGTTCCTGAGAAGTGCATGAATTGTGATTCTCTGATCAAGCAAAACAATGAGCTGCTACACAACATTAAAAGGTTGAAAGAATCATATGATACATTGAACAGAGAAATGAACAAATACACCGAATCGAATAGTGAACAAGTTGTTGCAATGAATAAACTCAAAGGAGCTTACATGAGACAGCTTGATGACGTCAACTACTACACAGAGAAGTGTGCTGAACTGGAATTGAAGTTGGTAACACAAAGAATTGAAACTGAAAGAGTCAACAATTTATAGAAAAGTAACTCATGTTCTACTTTTGTTGTTGACAGGATTTATCCGATTGTGGAAAGATTGAAGACTTTTGAGGAAGAAAAGACTTCGGAAGAAAAGAAGTCCAAGACAAAAGAAGAGGATGAAGTAGAAATTTCTGGTAAAAAACCAAGTGTTGTCTACAATAGATGTCCGCCCCCGGTCGAAAATGGATATTCTCCTCGAAATCCAAATTCTGAAAGAGTCAAAAAGGCAATTAACTTACAGTGGGAGTCTGGGCCGTCAGATAACTTGCCGGAAAATATTGATGTCACGTACACATCGTCTGACACTGATCATGAGTCCGAATTGATAAAAAGTGTGGTCGATCAGGTGTTGGATAAAGATGACATTGAGGAGTCAAAATCGGAGTCCAAATCCAAGTCAAAGTCTGAGTCCGACACAACAATCAAAAAGGACAAACGGGTTTATGATAAAGAATTTTTGCTATCAAAATCTAATTTGAATGACGAACCAATCAAAGTAGCATATACTTTGAAAGATTCTGACAAATTATATTCTGATGAGATTTTTCCAATAAGGAGTGTGAAAGTTGAAATGATTCAAAAGGTTTTCAAAATCACAGAAATTAACATTTCTGAAATAAAAGATTTAAATCTTTCTGGAAAACCTAAACAATACACTTGAAGAGATCAGCAAAGAATTAACAAAAAAATGGGTTACAATTGTGGTTATAGTTTCCAAAAGAAACCTAACCATAATGGTAATGTCAAAAAGAAAGGTCTTGGATTTAATCAACCGAAAAATCATAAAAATGAAAAAGTTTATAAACCAAAAACTTTGTTTGTTTCAGGAAAATCTTCAGAGGCTGAAAAAGAGCAAGCATTCAGGAAACAGACAAATCAAGAATTCCTTGCCAAGAAGCAAGAAGAAGTAAAGAAGAGTGTTGCTCAAAAGAAGATAGAAACGAGAACCTATTTTCAGTGCAAAACTGCTGGTCATGTTGCTAGGAATTTTCCGAAAACATTCAAACCAAAACAGGAAGTTTCTGAAAAACTGAAAGAAAAAATTGTTGAGAAAATCAAACCACCAACACACAAACTTAGAGTTTTTGAAAATTCAATTTATGAAGTTGGTGAGTGTTCGAAAAATGTTTTCAAAAAGAAAGAGAAACTTAACAATCAAATCCGGGTTGTTAAGCAATCAAAAGCAAGTTCTGGTGATGAATCTGATTTCATAAAATCAGAAGAGCCGCATGTTGTTGTCAAAGAAGTGAAGCAAGTTCCGCCAGTGGATGATGTGAATTTTCCACCACTGAATGCTAAAAATTTGAAATCTAAAATTGGGAAAGTTGAAATTTCAAACCAATTCTTTTCTATAAAGAAAGAATTGGATGTTAAAAAAGCCTTTAATCCTGCAGTGAAAAATATTTTTGGAAAAATGATTGAGGGAAAGGCTAAAGGGGTAAACGAATTTTATCAATCAAAAAGGAAAGATGGAACCCCAAATGAGACTGAAAAGGTTACACCTAAGGCTGGTCAGGCTTGGGTGGATATATTATTCGTTGAATAGAAACCTGACTTGCCGGAGCTCCCAAGTTGGTAATCGCGGAGCATGAATCGGCATTATTCTTGAAAATGTTTTTTGAAAATTTAAAATTGAGAAGTGTAAATTGCCGGAACTCCCAGGTTGGTAAGTGTGGAGTAGGAATCGGCACCTTGAGAATTCAACCAACAGATGGTAATTGGTTGAAAATGTTTGATAGTTGATCTTACAAGTGGTTAATCGAGGTCATTAAGTTGAACTTGATTTAACTATCTATTCAAAAGTTTTGGTAAACAAAGTGATGAAGTGACCCCAAACCTACAAATGGTTGATAAACAAACTTATTTTCCGGAAAAACCATTTTGATTAAAACGAACTTAAGTGTTTTGAAATCATAATGGGAAAATAGTTTGTTGTAGGGGGGAGTTCTGATTGTTTATGCCAAGTGGATGGATAATTGAGGCGATTCAATATCAGTTGTCATGTTCTTGTACAGTTTGTTTTCAAATTTCCTTTAAATGTGTTTGAATTTTAGGTGGAGTAAAAATTTAAAATTTCAGAAAATCCAAAAACATTAGAAAATTTGTAAAAATCAAAAACATGATAAAATGAAAAATGAGTTTTTGTTGCATAAAAGAGGAATGATAGTAAATCAGTGGACTATCACAACACGCTAAAGAAATGGAAAGTTAAAAATGTGATAAACAATCTTACTGCGGATGTGTCAGTAGGTTTTTACTCATTTAGTAGATTGTAACGAGATATAAACCTAAATTCAAACTTGCTTATCTCGTGGGGAACATTTCTTGGATATATGGGTAACCCCCGAAATCTTGTTTGAAATGTCCCTCTTTCTGAGATACTAGGTCTTTATACTCAGTGATATCTGGGATATTATTCCGGGACTTCTGCTGAATGGAAATTCTGACCTAGTCCCCGTATAATACTTTCTGCAATTGCTTGAAAAATAGCGCAGCCCTCAGCAAAAATGATTAAACAATAAAATTGATAATCATTGCTGTTGAAGAAAAGATCCTCTAAAGGGGACACACCAAAAGTCGAAACTGTCATCTCTCTGTGTATACGGAAGTATTGACCTGAGCTCTCACAGCCTTCGCAATTTAACCCCTTTACAGATATCATCTAGGTATACTCACCTGTAAGACTGAATATTGGGATCTGGATACGGGAGTATATTCAAGTAGTGGGACACTCGAATGAGTTTAAGTATCTAAGACACTAATTTCGTATCTCAGAACAGTTGAAATTTGTGTGAAAATTTAAGTGGACCAATATACTGACAATCTAGGTGAATTGTTCAGAACTTAAAATGAAATCAAGCTTAATGCTATTAGTGATTTGTCTCAAAAACTGATATGATCCTCTTGCACGAACTCACAAAAATATTGTCTGTAAATATTTCTTTACTGCATTTATATTCATTCAAAAATCCAAAAAGATTTTAGTGTGTTTTAGCATAAACTTTTGAAAAATTCAAAAAGATTTTTGACATCTGATGTAGAAAAGCTGATTTTCGAAATTCCAAATGCTAGACATGAAGAACATGTTTGGATAAAGAGTGTGTGAAAATGATTGTATTTGAAAAATGGTTTTTTTTCAAAGATAAATCATTATTGAATGTTTCTTGCAAGAGGTTTATAAATTTTAAAGATTTAATCTTTGAGAAACTTATGTGTATGGTTGAGAATTTGCAGGTTTGAAGATAGATCAAAGCCAAATTCAGATATCTGAGCAGATGGTAATTTCCAGACTACGATCCCAGCAGATTGAGAGGGGGAGTCTAAAGACATCAAGAGATAGAGATTGAGTAAGGATGCTTACAATGGAGAATACTTCGGAGAGAAGCACAAAGACTGATAAAGACTGAAAGTTTGACAACCGAAGACTCGACACTGAAGACTCCGTCAACATCCGAGGGGGAGTTTGTTGGTGCATCCGTCTGCCGCCTATGTCTTGTATCGAGTCTTGTTTAGAGTTAGTTAGATTATGGCTCGGAATCCAAGAAAATGATATATGTAAGTGATTCCGCTCGAATCATCAAGTCTGATTTTGCTTGAGATGAAACGATGTGATTCCGCTTGAAACACGTTCAAGCGGAATAAGGTTGCCTATAAATAGGGCTGTTTGGAGCGAAATCATTAGGGAAGTCTTCCGGTTTGCCACGAAGTGCTGCCGAAGTGTTGTCGTGCTTGTAAAAGGATTCTATATCAATAAAATCAACAAGTTAAAGTGAATACGGCTGAAATAACACTGATTCATTAGTTTCCGCCTCTTGAATTGGTGAATTACTCTTCTGATCGACTCGTTCGGGTCTGAAAACGATCCTACAGCCAGGATAACCAATCCATCCCGACCACCACTTGAAATTCTCCCATCGACATTGGGATTAAATCTATTGAGTATTCCTCATCATTAATACTCAATTTACAATCTTGACAAACGTCACACACTATGAAACTCTTGTTATTTCCTATTTCAACCTCTAAGGGCACAAATAATTTTGTAAACACAAATGAAGGATGTCGAATAAATCCATGTGAAACAAAGGATTTATTCGCACCCATATCAAATAATACACGTGCAGGAATCAAGTTTAATGCGAATATACCTGAGACCACATCGGGTTCTGTTTTCGCTTCAGCCGCTGTTAGTTGAAAGGACCTGGCCTTCGCCTTTGAAGTTTCTGTTGGGAACTCTTTGGTGTCTTTCTTTCCAACCAAGTCCGGGCATTCGGACTTTTTATGGCCCGGTTGGTAACACTTGTAGCAAACAGAGACCTTTCCTGGACATAACGACGCGGTGTGCCCCGTCTTCCCACATATGGGACATGGTTTGTCCTTGAAGCGGTACTCACCCTTGTGCCCCTTTCCACATACTTTTCAACTTGGCGATCCACCCTTCGCATCCGTCTTCTTCACCGACTCAGTTGTTCCAGCCTTCTTTGTAGGGCTCGGGTTAACTTCCACTACCCTTCGTTCACCCCGTTTCATTTGCTTTTTAACTCGAGACCACAAGGCGGCCCAAGTGAGGTTCCGGCCCACTTCTCTTATACGTATGCATACACAATTAGGGTTGCTAGTTTTCACAATTCTCCTTGCAACAAAGAACACACACACACACAAACTCTCTCTCAACTCGGAACCAAGGGCTGCCGAACACGCTTCGAAGCTTGTTGAATCCGGATCCTTTCTCTCCATCTCGGTTAGTTTGAGTTCATGATTTTCGTGTTTATGTGATTTTGATAGTAATCGGACTTCATGATGGATTAGGATGTTACTAGTGGTTCGGTTCGTAACATGATGCATTATGATTTTCTGTTTTGTTATGATGTCGGGTATGATATGATTAATCGGTCCAAGTATATGTTAACCGGTTAGGGTGCTTGATAGTCTAATACACGGTTTATGTTCTGAAGGATGATAGGCTGAATCATTGATTAATTACTGTTATATATGTTCTTGTTAATGATGATTATATGAACGTGAATTGAAGGTATTATGAAATTGTTAAAAGTTGTTGATTGATCTGATTTCGAAACTGCCTAAACTGTTTGCAAGAATTACGGATTAATTGTTGCTAATGATTATGGAAATTAGGAAGTTGGTTACATTCTGATCTGGACACGGGTTGCGAGTCGAGACCAGCCTTTGCGACTCGAAACCTCAACACTAGCACAAGCAGCACAAGTCGCAACCGAGGTTGCGAGTCCTGTTGCGACTCGTAACCAGACCATGACAAGCCGAAATCACTGTTGCGACTCGTAATCTCCTGTTGCGACTCGAGATCACTGTTGCGACTCGAAATCACTGGTTGCGACTCGAGACCAGTGATGCATGCACGCTGATCGGACCATGCACTGTCACGAGCCCAACCAATTGGGCCAAACAATTTGGACTTATGTAGTTGACTGTTATGTTATTGGGCTGCTATGTGTTACTAATTGGGCCGGATAGTTATTGGGCTAGACTTGATTGCACAATCCAGTTCAGTCGCACAAGGTTACCGGGCCGCACAAATAAATCCTATTTTGTTATTTAGGCCGAGTATTATTGGGCTTATTCAAATCGTACAAGTAAATGTGTTGTGATCGTTACTGGTATTGCTTAACTGTCAAACGTTGCCATGATTTATACGTGATAATAATGCGTTAATTTATGTGATGCATATGTGTATTACCTTAGTCGAAACCTGACTTGTACAATGACCATGATAGGACGTGGTTGACCATTTACTAGCTTACCTGTACCCTTTGTGTATCTGCCGAGCAATCCAAGGTGAGTTCACACAGCCAAGGCATGGGATTCCCGGGTTGGGAATTGGGTTGGATATGTTGAAAAGAATTACTCGTAATTACGCATTCACTAGACTATTGACCATCGTCCTCAGGATAGTCAGGACACGTTACGTAAACCCTGCGTAACCCAGTAATTGCCAATTGTCTCCCGGGTCGGGAGGACACGTTACGTAAATCCTGCGTAACCCAATACCTTCTACTGTCTTCCGGGTCGGAAGGACACGCTGCGTAAATCCTGCGCAGCCCCCCACACGTACCACTGTCCTCGGGGAAGGGCACGTCACGTAAATCCTGCGTGACCCTGTACGTATTCCTGTTCTCGGTTTAAGAAGAACACATGGTTGGAAATAGTCTAGTAAGTACCATAATGGGAAGCCCCGTTATAAAGGATAAATGTGAGAATCCCTCACCAATAAAATATTTTTGCTTGGGAAGCCTTAATAGATGAACTTACGCATGATTATTACGAACTTACTTTCTGTGAACTCGCTCAACTAGTTGTTGACTATTTGCTGCATGCCTTGCAGGACCTTAGGTACATTATGGAGCTTGCACAGGGAGTAGCAGGTCGTTGTGGGATATGGATCATGAACGATATTTGAACTTATAACTATTTTGGAGTTTACACTACTATGCTTCCGCTACTTAAACAATGTTTGGTTTTGAAACATCAATCATGTCATGATGAACTACCTTAATTACTTTTATTATTATTAAATGCTATGTTTGATATGATTGATGGCTTGATCCTGGTCATGTCACGCCTCCAAGCGGTGGTAATCCGCGTGTGGATTTTGGGGGTGTGACAGATTGGTATCAGAGCCATTGGTTATAGAGAACCTGGTTTTAATATGGGGAAAACGTTTTTATTAAAACCGGACTATAACCAGAACAGTGCTCTCAACAATCCACAACGACGCTTGGCTCCACGTGCAAGACTCGACATCCTAGGTAATAAGGTTTATGTTTATTGCCTGTTTGCTAGAACTGCTTAGAACTTTGCTCGCATTACGCTTAGATACACATGACTTTATTACATAAGAACACCTACGTGCTTACACTTTTCTGTCATCGCCCTACTCGCGAACCATTCTCACTTACGCTACTTTTGCAATGAAGATCATGTCTGGACAAATTAACATGACTCAAGCCCAGCTAGAGGCTCTCGTTCAAGCTCAAGTTGCTACGACACTTGCAGCCGCACAAGCAGGAGGTATATCCTGTGGTTATAGCACACATTAGGATCCTTAGATCCTACACTCCTAAACTAGCCCTTGTAATTAAACCTTGTCCTATTCGTACACAATAGGTCAACCCGCACAGCAACCAGTCTGCACTTTCGAGAATTTCATGGACTGTCATCCAAGTACCTTCAGCGGCACGGAGGGAGCGGTTGGACTCCTCCATTGGTTCGAAAGGCTCGAAACTGACTTCGAGGTGCATGATTGCCCTGAGTCTCGTAGAGTGAAGTTTGCTACTAGAACACTCGAAGGTGTTGCATTAACCTGGTGGGAAGCACAGGTTCAGATGTTAGGGCTGGCAGCTGCTAACGCCACTCCCTGGAATGAGTTCAAGGACCTAATTAAGGAAGAGTTTTGCAGTCAAGAGGACATCCACAAATTAGAGGTAGAGTTCCTCAACCTACAGATGGTGGGGTCTGAAATTGAAGTCTACACGAGGAGATCAAACGAGTTAGCCACATTTTGTCCTACTATGGTAGACCCTCCCACCAAACGCATCGAACTGTATCTCAAGGGTTTAGTGCCCGAAATTCAGAGTCATATGACCACAGCTAACCTTGGCACTATCCAGCAAGTCACTCGACTGGCTCATCGTCTCACAGACCAGGCTGTAGAACAGAACAAACTACCGAAGCGTGCTGAGACTGATACTGCATGTGCTTCTAGAGATAACAAACGCAAGTGGGATGAAAACCTGAGCACGGGATTGATTTTGGTCCAGCCTCTGACGCAGAAGCAAGAGACAGATGACTACCATTGGCCCGGACGGCAGTTTTCTAGTAATCATGGGCAGAAAAGATATCGAGGAATTCACCCATGGTGCAACCATTGTAACAGACACCACAGTGGACGGTGTCGCAAGGAACGATGTCAGAGATGTCTTAAGATTGGTCATGAAGCTAAGGATTGTCGAAACTCACGTCCTGTAGGTCAGGAACAACAGCCTCAAGCCCCACAGGCTCAGTGGCAGCAGCAAAGTTTCAGAGAATGTTTTCAGTATAGTACAAAGGATCACTATGAGAGACACTATCCACAATTGAACTGGAACCAGAACCAGAACCACGACCATGGAAGCAGGAACGGCAATGGGGTTAGCAACGGGGGAAACAATGGAAACAATGACGCCCACGACCGTGTGTCTGGGATGGATCAGGGTGATGCAAGGGACGATCTTAACGTAATAGTGGGTAAGTTACTTCTTGTCGACTCTTATGTTACTATATTGTTTGATTCGGGTGTAAATACCAATTATTTGTCTTTGAAGTTAGCCGAATGATAAAACATACACCAACTCCCTTGAACACCCAACGTGTCGTAGTATTAGTTAATGGTAAGGTCTAGAGGCTATACTTAGTTCCGGGTTGTAATCTTATCCTAGCTGGCCAAGCTTTCTCTATAGATCTCATTCCCATAGTTTTGGGTAGTTTCGACGTCGTGATTGGGATGGATTGGCTATCCCAACACCAAGCGGAAATCTTATGCAGCGAGAAGATAATTCGTATTCCACGTTCTAGTCAAGAACCTCTCGAAGTCCAAGGCGACAAGAGTGGTGCTGTGGTTGGCATCATCTCTTTCTTGAAGGCTCAGAAGTGTTTGCGGAAGGGTCACACCGCAATCTTGGCACTCGTTACTGACGCATCAGCAAAGGAAAAGAAATTGGAGGATATTCCAATTGTACGTGACTACCCTCAGGTGTTTCCTGAAGACTTACCTGGCTTACCGCCTCATCGTCAGGTCGAATTTCAAATCGAGCTCGCTCCAGGAGCAGCACCCATAGCTCGCGCACCATATCGTCTAGCTCCATCAGAATTGGAGGAATTGTCAAAGCAGCTACAAGAGCTCTTGGAAAAGGGCTTCATTCGTCCAAGCTCTTCGCCTTGGGGAGCTCCAGTACTATTTGTGAAAAAGAAAGACGGTACGTTCAGAATGTGCATCGACTACCGTGAACTCAACAAGGTGACGGTGAAGAACCGTTATCCTCTTCCACGCATAGACGACATATTCGACCAGTTACAAGGGTCGTGTTACTATTCGAAGATAGACCTGAGGTCAGGTTATCATCAACTGAGAGTCCGAGAGGAGGACGTCTCCAAGACTGCATTCAGAACTCGTTACGGTCACTACGAGTTTCTTGTCATGCCATTTGGATTAACGACCGCGCCTGCTGTATTTATGGATCTTATGAACAGGGTGTGCAAACCCTATCTTGACAAGTTCGTCATTGTTTTCATCGACGACATTCTGATCTACTCCAAGAGTCAGGAGGAGCACGAGCAGCACCTACGCCTTATTTTGGAACTCCTTCGGAAGGAACAGCTGTACGCTAAGTTTTCGAAATGTGACTTCTGGCTTCGTGAAGTCCACTTCTTAGGCCATGTAGTGAACAAGGATGGGATCCATGTCGATCCATCCAAGGTAGACTCGATCAGAAACTGGCCTGCACCACGTACGCCAACGGAAATACGCCAATTCTTGGGTTTGGCGGGTTACTACAGACGGTTTATTAAAGACTTTTCGAAGATTGCTCAGCCGCTTACGTTACTGACACAGAAGGGTGTTACCTATCGCTGGGGAGAGCCCCAGGAGACTTTGCAGCGCACCTATCCTCTCTTTGCCAGAGGGCACAGATGACTTCGTGGTTTATTGTGATGCATCCATTCGGGGACTTGGATGTGTGTTAATGCAGCGCGACAAGGTTATTGCTTACGCTTCACGTCAACTCAAGATTCACGAACGGAACTACACGACGCACGATTTAGAGCTGGGAGCTGTTGTTTTCGCGCTTAAGATATGGCGACACTACCTGTACGGTACCAGGTGCACGATTTATACCGATCACAGGAGTCTCGAGCATATTCTTAAGCAGAAGGATTTGAACATGCGTCAACGAAGATGGGTTGAACTACTGAACGATTACGAATGCGCTATCAAGTACCATCCAGGCAAAGCCAACGTTGTGGCTGATGCCCTCAGTAGGAATGACATTTTACCTCGGCGCGTGCGAGCGCTACAGCTTACGATTCAGTCTAGCCTTCCTGCACAGATACGAGGTGCTCAGGCAGAAGCATTGAAGCCCGAAAACGTCAAGGCTGAAGCCTTACGCGGCTCACGACAACAAATGGAACAGAAGGCAGACGGCGCCTACTATGTAACGGGGCGTATTTGGGTCCCACTTTATGGCGGTCTACGCGAACTTGTAATGGATGAAGCTCACAAGTCTCGCTACTCGGTACATCCAGGGTCGGACAAAATGTACCACGACATCAGTACTACATACTGGTGGCCTAGTATGAAGGCCCACATCGCTACATACGTTGGAAAATGTTTGACCTGTGCGAGAGTCAAGGTCGAATATCAGAAACCAGCGGGCCTACTTCAGCAGCCTAAGATACCTCAATGGAAATGGGAAGAAATTTCCATGGATTTCGTTACAGGCCTACCCAGATCCCAGCGTGGGAATGATACTATATGGGTGATCGTGGATCGACTCACCAAGTCTGCACACTTCCTAGCTATAAAGGAAACGGATAAGTTCTCCACTCTCACAGACGTATATCTTAAAGAAGTGGTTTCTAGGCACGGAGTGCCCACATCCATCATTTCGGATCGCGATGCACGATTCACGTCAGAGCTATGGCAAGCGATGCACAAATCTTTCGGCTCACGATTAGACATGAGCACAGCATATCATCCTCAGACGGATGGGCAGTCTGAGCGAACGATCCAAACTCTTGAAGACATGCTTCGGGCATGCGTTATTGATTTCGGCAACGACTGGGAAAAGCACCTTCCTTTGGTGGAGTTCTCGTATAATAACAGTTATCACACCAGCATTCAAGCCGCTCCATTCGAGGCATTGTACGGGCGTAAATGCCGGTCACCTCTCTGTTGGGCAGAGGTGGGGGATAGTCAGATCACGGATCCAGAGATTGTAGTGGACGCCAGAGAAAAGATTGCACAAATACGACAACGCATGGCGGCAGCACGCGACCGTCAGAAAGCCTACGCGGATAAGCGTAGAAAGCCATTGGAATTTCAGGTCGGGGACCGGGTTTTATTAAAAGTTTCACCCTGGAAGGGTGTGGTACGTTTTGGCAAACGGGGCAAACTGAATCCGCGGTACGTCGGACCATTCGAAATCATAGAAAAGATTGGCAAAGTAGCATACAAGCTAAACCTACCAGCTGAACTCGGGGCAGTTCACAATGTCTTTCATGTATCGAACCTAAAGAAGTGCCTATCAGATGAAACCCTCATCATTCCTTTTAAGGAACTCACTATCGACGAGCGGTTGCAGTTCGTCGAGGAACCAGTTGAAATCACGGACCGGGATGTGAAGGTCCTCAAAAACAAGAGAATCCCTCTTGTTCGAGTACGTTGGAACTCCAAACGTGGCCCAGAGTACACCTGGGAACGCGAAGACAGGATGACAGAAAAGTACCCCCAGTTATTCGAAACCAACGCAACCACTACTGAGGCTGAAGCTACTACTTCGGAATTTCGGGACGAAATTCCAGATCAACGGGGGGAGGATGTGACACCCCAGGAAAATCAGTTTACCTAGCTTCCTCAGTGAGTGAATACCAAATTTCGGGACGAAATTTCCAATTAGTTGGGGATAATGTGACAACTCGTACTTTACCGACTCTTAGATTATGTGTAACGGTTTAGAACTTTGTGATTTCATTGGTTGATTGACTGTTACGTGCTTTATGATTTGATGAGAATGCATATGTTATGTGAACCAAATGCTAACCCAACCGCATACAAGCCCATTCGGGCCACACACCCAACTCGAGACCACAAGGCGGCCCAAGTGAGGTTCCGGCCCACTTCTCTTATACGTATGCATACACAATTAGGGTTGCTAGTTTTCACAATTCTCCTTGCAACAAAGAACACACACACACACAAACTCTCTCTCAACTCGGAACCAAGGGCTGCCGAACACGCTTCGAAGCTTGTTGAATCCGGATCCTTTCTCTCCATCTCGGTTAGTTTGAGTTCATGATTTTCGTGTTTATGTGATTTTGATAGTAATCGGACTTCATGATGGATTAGGATGTTACTAGTGGTTCGGTTCGTAACATGATGCATTATGATTTTCTGTTTTGTTATGATGTCGGGTATGATATGATTAATCGGTCCAAGTATATGTTAACCGGTTAGGGTGCTTGATAGTCTAATACACGGTTTATGTTCTGAAGGATGATAGGCTGAATCATTGATTAATTACTGTTATATATGTTCTTGTTAATGATGATTATATGAACGTGAATTGAAGGTATTATGAAATTGTTAAAAGTTGTTGATTGATCTGATTTCGAAACTGCCTAAACTGTTTGCAAGAATTACGGATTAATTGTTGCTAATGATTATGGAAATTAGGAAGTTGGTTACATTCTGATCTGGACACGGGTTGCGAGTCGAGACCAGCCTTTGCGACTCGAAACCTCAACACTAGCACAAGCAGCACAAGTCGCAACCGAGGTTGCGAGTCCTGTTGTGACTCGTAACCAGACCATGACAAGCCGAAATCACTGTTGCGACTCGTAATCTCCTGTTGCGACTCGAGATCACTGTTGCGACTCGAAATCACTGGTTGCGACTCGAGACCAGTGATGCATGCACGCTGATCGGACCATGCACTGTCACGAGCCCAACCAATTGGGCCAAACAATTTGGACTTATGTAGTTGACTGTTATGTTATTGGGCTGCTATGTGTTACTAATTGGGCCAGATAGTTATTGGGCTGGACTTGATCGCACAATCCAGTTCAGTCGCACAAGGTTACCGGGCCGCACAAATAAATCCTATTTTGTTATTTAGGCCGAGTATTATTGGGCTTATTCAAATCGTACAAGTAAATGTGTTGTGATCGTTACTGGTATTGCTTAACTGTCAAACGTTGCCATGATTTATACGTGATAATAATGCATTAATTTATGTGATGCATACGTGTATTACCTTGGTCGAAACCTGACTTGTACAATGACCATGATAGGACGTGGTTGACCATTTACTAGCTTACCTGTACCCTTTGTGTATCTGCCGAGCAATCCAAGGTGAGTTCACACAGCCAAGGCATGGGATTTCCGGGTTGGGAATTGGGTTGGATATGTTGAAAAGAATTACTCGTAATTACGCATTCACTAGACTATTGACCATCGTCCTCAGGATAGTCAGGACACGTTACGTAAACCCTGCGTAACCCAGTAATTGCCAATTGTCTCCCGGGTCGGGAGGACACGTTACGTAAATCCTGCGTAACCCAATACCTTCTACTGTCTTCCGGGTCGGAAGGACACGCTGCGTAAATCCTGCGCAGCCCCCCACACGTACCACTGTCCTCGGGGAAGGGCACGTCACGTAAATCCTGCGTGACCCTGTACGTATTCCTGTTCTCGGTTTAAGAAGAACACATGGTTGGAAATAGTCTAGTAAGTACCATAATGGGAAGCCCCGTTATAAAGGATAAATGTGAGAATCCCTCACCAATAGAATATTTTTGCTTGGGAAGCCTTAATAGATGAACTTACGCATGATTATTACGAACTTACTTTCTGTGAACTCGCTCAACTAGTTGTTGACTATTTGCTGCATGCCTTGCAGGACCTTAGGTACATTATGGAGCTTGCACAGGGAGTAGCAGGTCGTTGTGGGATATGGATCATGAACGATATTTGAACTTATAACTATTTTGGAGTTTACACTACTATGCTTCCGCTACTTAAACAATGTTTGGTTTTGAAACATCAATCATGTCATGATGAACTACCTTAATTACTTTTATTATTATTAAATGCTATGTTTGATATGATTGATGGCTTGATCCTGGTCATGTCACGCCTCCAAGCGGTGGTACTCCGCGTGTGGATTTTGGGGGTGTGACATGGCGATCCACCCTTCGCATCCGTCTTCTTCACCGACTCAGTTGTTCCAGCCTTCTTTGTAGGGCTCGGGTTAACTTCCACTACCCTTCGTTCACCCCGTTTCATTTGCTTTTTATGTTCGATTTCTCTCTCCCGAGCCATATTTATGATCTCGGTGAGCGTCTCATACTTGGAAGGGGTCATGAACTCTCGGTACTCAGCGCTTAACATATTATAATAATAATATATTTTCTGCTCCTCTGTAGTCACTAACTCATCACAGAACCTCAGCTTATCCATGAATATACCCGTGATTTTATCAATCGTTTCACCCCTTTGCCTTAACTGGAAGAACTCTTCCTTGATCCTGTGGATAACCGCCTTGGGACTGTGATGTTTAAGGAATGGTACCTTAAACTCATCCCATGTCATGACCCTTGCCGCTTCGGCTCCAATCTCTCTCTTTTTGTTATCCCACCAGTCCTTGGCTTGACCCCTCAACTGACCCGTTCCGTAAGCCACAAAATCGCTCACGTCACAGTGGGTCCATTCAAACACCCCTTCGACATCACTTAGCCATCTTTGGCATATTATCGGGTCAACTTCCCCGTTGTAAATTGGCGGTTTATACGCCATAAACTCCTTATATGAACAACCCTTACGTTCTCCGGAATTTTCTTTCATAAGGTTGACATGGTCTTCCAACCTTTTAACTCGTTCTTCAACTTACGATAGCACTGTATTTTGAATTTTGTCTATGAAACCGGATAGACTATCCTCAATTGCCTTTCCCACTTCTTCGGCAATTACCTCTTTCATTTGTTCGGTGACTGTCGGCACCAGATCATTGTCACTCCTTTCCGTCATCTTGAAACTGAAGTGTTTACATCAATTATTAAACATTTCATTTACAACATAGCTTTATTTGCTTCGGTTTAGCCAAGTTCGTAACTTGCTTTAACCGTTCTCATTTAGTGCACTTTCCGGGTTTGAGTGTGTTAACACGCTCTTCCCGTGCACATTAATTCACATCTCTTTTTCTCACATATGATAAAATTTACTAAAAATAAATAATTAATTCTTACCGGATGATCGATCAAGCTTGAACCGAACACACTTTGTTGACAACCTTGAGCTCTAATAACCAACTTGTAACGCCCTTCTAATTATTAACCAAATTTAATAAAATATGCATATTCTAAAACCAAAGTACTTCACTTCATTAAAAGTACAAAATAGAAGTTTTCATAGTGATCACTTACTAGTTAGCTACTAACTAGTTTAAATATCCCAAAAACAGTTAGTTAATTATTTACATCATAAACATTGTCTACAACAAGATTAATTAAACGCGGAAGCTTCAAAATTTGTGTTCGGTTCTTCAAAACGTGCTTGATCGCCATCCGGATTAAGTTCCACTTCACCTAGTGTCAAAACCACTTAAAATGTTAGTTTTGACTTTATTATAATTCATAAAAACAAGTTCAAGAATCAAACAATCGAAAATAAAATAAAAATCCAGAATTTAGTTTGTCGCGTGTCGCGCCAGGCCTTCCCCATTTCGTCGCGTGTCGCGAGGACTCTCGCGTCTCGCGCCAGATCCAATGAATCCTGTCGCGTGGTGCGGGGGACTCGGTTTTCCAGCAGGTGCAGGTTTGAGACCTGCATTTCCTGCCCAGCTCCGAATTTCGCAATACGAACTTCAAATGCTTATAACTTTTGATCCGTAGGTCCGTTTTAGACGATTCTTTTTCCTATGCGTCTATAATTTAATTACCGACGCGTCTATTACATTTATTTTACCAAAATTCAAGTCTATGGACCGAATGTCTAAAATCACAATTTTGCTTAATCGACCCGCATATTTAATACCAATTCTACTATCAATGCTAATGTAACTTCATGGCGCATTTACCCAATATCCGAGGCTTACGATCATCGGCACTTCATTACGAATTCTATGGTTTCATGCTCTTATGATCCGTCATCGCCAAATACTAACCAAAACCAAATCTTTACTACTTAACACACATTTATTTGACCCGTTTGGCTCATTTATGGAATCCTCCATTTCTAATGACTACCAAACATTTTTCCAAGCTAATTTATTTCGTTCAATTAAGTGATGATCACCATCACCTCAACTAATACAATTCCTTATACTATAACACAACTTCAAATATCTAAAATATCAAATTTACATGATGTAACGGGACATGTTACTTACCTTTAAAGCACACCCTTCAAACGCGCGTCACCACCGGCTTGTCCACTAGACGCTCCGGTTTCCTTTCCTATAGAGTTCAACCACAATATGATTAGAACTCTTTTCTTAACATCTATCGCATAGTTTTCCGAAACTTTACAAATATGTGTTTTAGCTCAAATTTCAGTTTTTAAGCCTTCTTTGAGGCATTTTTACAAACACCTTAAGGGAATAATTTCTGAAAATTTATAATCAAGTTCATGGCTTGTTATTTAGCCAATATTAACATCAACTAAGCATGTTCATATCAATTTCACATTATCAACATCTGAATTTACTTCCTAGAATTCAAATTACACTAGAACAACAATCAAATTCTAGTGTTTAGCATGTTCCTACAAAACCCACTTATCACCTTCAATGGTGATTATGTATTCACAAGAATTAGGCATAACTTCAACACATAATTGTCTAGGGTTCACTCCTAGACACAATATTGTTCCTATTCCATCAATATAACACTCATGCAACAACAATTTTCAAATTCTCTATGTTCATCCAGAAATTCAAAATAGAGATTTCCTATAAAATTCACATACCTTATGACCCCCTTACAGTGGAGATCACCAATCTAAGCTCGGATTTCGTTTTGGAACTGATTTATGCCTTCAATTTGTGAGTTTTGTGTGAGTTAGGGTTTTGGAGAAACCTGGTCGCCCCCTCCTGTGTTGGATTTTTAATTCTTTTGTTTTAATAAAACTTGTTTCACAATTGGCAGAATTAACCCTCCTACTTTCATGAGGTTTTTAGTTTACGTGTTTTTAACGCTCTAACTTAGTATCACTAGACTCTTATCTAACTAGGTTAGTTTTATTACTAGTTAGTTTATCCCGTTTAATATCAACATCGGATTTATAGTAAAATATTTATATTTTAGGGGTGTTATAGTTCATAACCAGAAAAATAAGTAACGAACTTTACCAAAGAATTAACAACCATTAAATGCCTATAATACACTAGTGGAATCACAATCAAAGCAGCCAAAATGGCTATGATACACTCGTGCGAATAACTTTCCATCCAAAACAATATAAACACACTAACACATTGCAAAGTAAACCAAATCATTCTTCAACAATAATTAAAAATAAAATAAAACCGCTTGTTAACCATACCCTCATTGCAAAAGAAAACTCAAAACCATCAACAAAAAAATGAATAAACAATGCATCAAGAAACACTAAGACCACAAAAACAAATCTTTTTACTCGATCTTGAATACTTAAAACCCCCCATTCTCTAAAACCCCCTAACAAACTTTTGAAACTCACCTCTCTTACAAACCTACAATAATGTCACACCCCAACCGATGGAAACGAGATTGCAAGAGATGAAAACGAGATTGCAAGAGACTTCATAACAACTATTTGCAACACGTATTTAATAATCAAAATTTCATTTCATACTAAGGGAAAGTACATCGTTTGGAAACAAATACAACAACTTGAACAAGAACAAAATACAATAACAAGTATGAAATTTAAAAGTGGGTTTCTAGTCATCCTACTAGATTCCATTCATCGTCATCATCAATTTCCTGCAATACGTATTAAAGTACATGTCAACAAATAAAGTATTGGCGAGTATACACGTTTGAGTATTATCATAAGTATAAATGTTTTAAACAAATCCACATGACATAATCGTAATCTAAGACTAAACAAAACAATACTAGCATGCAACTTATAATTGTCAACCCAAAGGTTCCCTATAGCGTAATCTTGTCGTAGCAACGACAAGACCGTTTTGTTTAACTTAACTTGACCTCAAGAATACGGGCAGTGCGTTACTCCTATAGCGCTATACATATTAAGGGAGGCGTGTACGAAGTTAATGACAAGTATAAAGCAAATAAGTTTCTAGCATGTATGAATTCTAGTATCACATATCAAGCATGTATGTTGGATTGTTTGTTGGTAAGCATGTTTATAAGTGTATGTGTGCGTTTTAATAAGGAATAAGTATTGCACCCAAAAGTGACGAAAAGAAAAAGGGTCATGTGCACTCACGGTTTTGCTAAGCTTTCCGATTAAACGCGAGTTGATGAGTTGATGAGAGTGGAGCACCGAAGTTACCCTACATTGGGGAAACAAATGTGTATGGGTATTCGGAGTTTGTGGAGAGTTTGGATTCGGAATTAAGTATAAAAAGTATATGTACACGAAAATATATCTTATCTAAATACTCGTTTGGACACTAAGTTTGTATGTGTTTTCATGGGTCCTAATTTGTCCATTAGAATCACAAACGAGAAGTCTAGAACGAAGGTAATATAACCTAAGTTCATGACATCTAACCAAAATCCAGCTAGTATCAAGAATTCGGTTAAATCTATATTATATAGCATAGTCCGTCATGTATTGTCATGTAAGTCAAGCATGGAGTTCGGATTAACCTCATTGTATGATTCACCAAAGCACAAAGTCTTCAACTTAGTTGATGACCCGGTTGGTCATGAATGAAAATAAAAATACAACTAACTAGTTTGTCAAGTAGCCAAGTAAGAATAACATGGGCGTGTCATACCCAACATGGCAAATGTTGGAGGTGAGGCGGGGTTATATTACTTTGATTCTTGGAAGCTACTTGAGACGAACACAAACAATTAAGCAGGTGAGGTAGTGGAACAAGTTTGGAGAGCCAAGGCTTCCATGGTTCACACATTACTCATACACATGTCTTCCAACATTGAAGGTTAGAAGCTTGGATGCTTTCAACACTTGGAACATTTTGGGCTGAATTTAGAAAGGTTTTGAGCCTTATTTCTTGGTGAAAATCAACCACACACAAACCCACAACTATAAGCTTAGTTGGGAGCATGGTGGGTACAAGATTCCACTAAGCTTTAAGCATTATATACAAGAAACAAAAAAGATAAATTAGAATAAAATTTTATGCTACTTTGGACCTCAAATATGGTGAGGTTCCACCTATGTTTGCCATGGTGAGGTTCCACTAAGCTTTAAGCATTATAACTTTAAGCATTATATACAAGAATCAAAAAGATAAATTAGAACAGAATTTATGCTATTTGGACCTCAAATATGGTGAGGTTCCACCTTAGTTTGCCATGGCAAACTTGTGAAACCTTCCTAGAGGTTGCCCAAGTAGTTTGAAAGAAGATTAGAAGAAGAAAAGTGAGTGATAACTCACTTAGAACACTTGAAAGATTCTTCCTTGCTTGGAATTCTTGAGAGGGTTAGAGAGTTTGGGAGTAGATTAGTGTGTGGAAAGTGTTTAGGAGGTAGTGGAGGCGTATATTTATTAGTGAGTATTAGGGTTTGGGAGTTAATGAAGGTGGAAGGTGATTGGAGGAGAATGGAGGTGGAGAAGGGTGAAATATGATTGGCTTAAAAAGGGTGGAAGGTGATTGGAGGAGAAAGGAGGTGGAAAAGCTTTTGGTTTTGCTCACTTTTAGTCCCTGCACTTTGTATTTCAAGTGTATTTCAAGTCCCAGTTTTGCATATCACATGTATTTAAAGATTGATTACATATACAACACAAATATGAAAGGTAACATGTATGAATATTAAAGTGAATTCCCATTATGATCAAAGTCTCGAGATTGAAACGAAATACGAATTACAATGTTTCTAAAAATAGAAATACGAATACACTTTCTAAAAAAGGAAGGTACAGAAAATGCGAAGCGTTACACATAACCCCACTATTGCAAAACCTCAACACACCCATTCCTCACCAACACGAAAAACATCGACAAACACATCGCCCCTAACGTCATTCTTCAATTCCAATCGACCAATCAAATTCAACCACCAAAACTCTAGATAACTAGCTCCCGCAAACCCTAACAACCAAAATTGTGCTACCGTTGAATCCTCCCCACCCAAACCCCTTCCAATTTTCATAGTAACCACCACCAGAACCAACACCAAAGCTGCCAGAGATTTCTTAGATCCGGTAATACATGGTGGAAATTAGATGTTGTGAAACTCGGTAGGCGAATTAGGGTTTTTTCGTGAGCATTGTCATTATTATTGGTGGTTTTAGCACATGTGATTATGGAGTTACGGGAGTAAGATACGTTCAGATGGACATTAGGATAGTAGATTCTTATAGGAAAAGAGTTGGTTGACGGAATTTGATCTACGGTTAAGGAATTTGAGAGGAGAATTGAGGATAGGGTTATGGATGGTTCGGGTATGAAATTACTATTTTGCCCTTGAAATTGAGGATAGGGTTATGGATGGTTTGGGTGTGAGATTACTATTTTGCCCTTGAAGAAAACAGTCAAACAAACAGTCCACTAACAGGGGGAGGCAATGTGTGAAGACATGCATCCTCGGGGAGGCAAAGTGCAAAAAATGAAAGATATGAAGGCAAAGTGCAAGCGCCACCAAACCACAGGGAAGCAAGTTACAGCCTACTTTAATAATAATAATAATAATAATAATAATAATAATAATAATAATAATAATAATAAAGATATTTAATAAGTTAATAAATGATATTGAAATATTGGAATAAGAAATAGGCAATGAACTATTTTTCCTACTGTTGTTTCCCTAGCTATAGTTTTGTTTTGCTGAATCTTTCCTAACAAAGATATCATCTTTAAATGTATTAAATTTATAACTAAGGGGAATGTCATGTATATCATTCATTATAGTAAGGGATGTTCTTCGGCTTTTTTTTTCGGGTTTCAGGTTTTTCTCTTTGAAAAAAGTGACCCGATAACCGAACCATTTAAAGTTCGGGTTATCCGGGTTTGGCTTATTCGGGTTTAGGATAGTTCTAGTTGTTCGGTTTCGAGTTTAGATGTAAAATAAAAAAAAAGTATATGTTTTTTTTCAAATATAAGCAAATTTCATTATGCTATTTAAAAAATATCATCAAAATTCAAACATCCTTTACAATATGGTATGCTAATGTTCAAAAGTACCAAAACTTAATGATCCAAATACCAAACACTCCAAACCAAAAAGCATCTATATAAAAAGACAATAAATGTTCAGGGTTTTTTTCTTGTTTTGAGTTTCGGGTCGAGTTAATCAGGTTTTTGGGCAGGAAAAAGTGACCCGATATTGTTAGTGCATGCATCTGTTGACTTCGTCTTGTATCGAGTCTTAGACTAGATAGGTTAGATCAGGACTCGTAGATCGAGAAAATAGGAGATTTTGTAGCTGATTTCGCTTGAGTGTGCATTTGTGAGAGATTCCGCTTGAAACGGTTTCAAGCGAAATCAACATATTGTGATTCCGCTTGAAGTCATTCCAAGCGGAACCCATATGACTATAAATAGGTGAAGTTCGAGCGAAATCAAAATAGTGGTAACATTTGCTGAATTCCATACCGAGGTCCTGCCGGTGTGAGATTTGATTGTAATCAGTGTTAGATCAATCTAATTAGTGTTTAAAGTGAAGAACAAGCTGTGTCTACCTTTGTTTCTTGTTTTCTGCACCTGAAACAAAGTAAAACTCCTCTGAACGACTCGTTCGGGTCAGCGACACGATCCTACAAGTGGTATCAGAGCTCAGGAGGAGGAGTTCTGCATTTTACAGCTGGATTTCATTGAATTTTCTATCTTCTACACCTTCTTTCATCATTTCAGCAAGATTTCACGATCAAAATTGGATCATTTTCTCACAGATTGTGAAAAATTACCTATTATCAAACCCTTGAAAAGTTCACAGCAAAATTCGGACTAAAAATGGGTGAAATGGACCTTAGATGTGATTCCGCTTGGACGAGCATTTATTGATTCCGCTCGAAACTGCGATATTACTTGTTTGATTCCGCTCGAATTTCCCTATTTCCGCTTTAAAAGTGAGATTCCGCTTGAAAGGATTCAAGCGAAATCAGAGAGTTAGTTACAATCAGAATCTGCTTGAAAAGTTGAGTGGGATTCCGCTCCAATAGTCTATTCCGTTTGAAAGGGTTAGTTTGGAGATTTCGCTTGAAAACAGAATTGGGATTTCTCTTGAAACTGTACTTTGCTATTTCGCTTGAAATGGAATCTTGATATTCCGCTTGAACTTGTATTTGGTTATTCCGCTTGAAAGTTACTGTTTTTTGAAAAACGTGCTACCGAATCATGGATAACGATTTTTACAACGCGTTTGCTACTCCATCTACTCCGGCTGTTGTGACAACTCGAACTTTAGATTTACTTTGTGCACGATATGTGATTATATGAACTTGATTATATGAACTTGATCGATTAATTGAAAGTATGATTATTACGCTTGTGTATGTAATGTATTTATGTATGGTTATGACCCGACCGCACAACACACATACACAACAATCGCACAAGCCCATGTTGTGCTACTTCACTCGCACACGGCCCAAGGGCAGCCCAAGCAAGGGCCGGCCCACTCCTTTTATTCGTACAAACACCCAAGTGGTGGGTTTGTTTCTCACAACTAGCAAACACAAGAAAACACACACAAGAACCCTAGACGACTTCTCTTTCTCTCGTTTTGCTTGAACCCGACGGCAAGATCATTCCATACTTGGATCACCCTTGCTTCTTCTCTAATTCGGTTAGTATATCTTTGATTGTGTTCATGTATGGTTCATGTGGTATTGCTCGTATTCATGCTAATTGATTGTTTACAGAATGATTGTAATCGAATGAGATGTGAATTATATGGATGGGTAATCATGTGCTAGGATCTATAATTATTATGTAATCGGGTTATGTGAAGGTGTTATTAAATCGGATTGCATGAAATAATCTAAGGCATAATAGATGTAAATCGGTCACTATATCATAGGTTCGGATTGTTTGAATGGTATGAATGTATAATGATGTTCTTGTTGATTGTTGAATCAAGATTAGGGTTCATGAGATTTAGAAGGTTAAAACTCTCATTTGATCGTGTATGAGCATGATTTGGAATTGATTAACGGTTAATTGATAGAATGTTGAATTTGGAAACAATTGATTGTTGTAACTGATTGCATAATTCATGGAAAGTTGTTAACTAATCCCACAAATGGATCAATCACACAAGACCGGCCGATCGCACAAGGGAGCCGCTCGTACAAGGTTCCTGGATCGCACAAGGTCTGTTTATTTGGGCCTGTTATACGGTGTTGTGTTGGGCTGGACCGCCCAAGGTTCCACGCGTACAAACAGATCAATCGCACAACTGATCTAGTCGCATAAGGCCAAACGCACAATACTTTTAGTCATTGCCTGATCGCACAACATCTGTGGATCGCACAAGCTAGTGCGGATCGCACAAGATGTTGGGCCATACACGTATACTGAACTATTGTTGAATGTTGGGCCACAAAGCCCATTTCCTGATCGCACAACCCAGCTGGATCGTACAAGATCAGCTGGATCGCACAACGTCATTTGTGTGTTTATTTTGGGCCGTGAATGTTAAACCATTTAACTGTATGATGGGCCGGGTATAGATTGGGCTTAGTCATGTGATCGCACAAGATGGTTGGGCTCGCACTAGCTCTTTGGCCCAACCATCCGAATCACACAAGTGGTGTTTATGACATGTTGACTGTTTACGTGCATGCGTGTTTGCCATGATGTATACGTGCATTTATTGAACCGAACCTGACTTGTGTGGTAACCCTGTTAGGACGTGGTTGACCACCCTTAGTTCAGGAGTCTTTTATTTGTGTATCTGCCGAGCAAACCAAGGTGAGTTCACACAGCCAAGGCATGGGATTCCCGGGTTGGGAATTGGGTTGGAATGTTTGTTATGGAATGATTACTTGTACTTACGCAATCACTAGACTATAGACCATCGTCCTCAGGATAGTCAGGACACATACGTAAATCCTGCGTAAACTAGTATCTACCATTGTCTCCCGGGTCGGGAGGACACTTACGTAAATCCTGCGTAACCTAATACCCACTACTGTCTTCCGGGTCGGAAGGACACTTACGTAAATCCTGCGTAAACCCCACACGTACCGCTGTCCTCAGGGAAGGGCACTCACGTAAATCCTGCGTGACCTAGTACGTATTCCTGTTCTCGGATTAAGAAGAACACATGGTTGCAAATAGTCTAGTAAGTACCATAATGGGAAACCCCCATTGTTAAGGATAATTGTGAGAATCCCTCACCAATAGTATATACATGTATGGGAAGCCCCCCACTAGATGAACTTACGCATTACTGTTATGAACTTACTTCCTGTGAACTCGCTCAACTAGTTTGTTGATTATTTGCTGCATACCTTGCAGGACCTTAGGTACTTTATAGAGCTTGCACAAGGAGGAGCGGGTCGTTGTGGACAAGGATTAATGAATGCTTACTAAATACTTATGATATTTCATACGTTAACACTTATGATTGGGTTTTACTTAAATGCTTCCGCTACATATAAAATGTTTGGTTTTCAACATCAATTATGTCTATGGTTATTATTATATACTATGTTTGATATAATTGGTGGCTTGGTCCTGGTCATGTCACGCTCCCAAGCGGTGATACTCCGCAGGTGGATTTTGGGGGTGTGACAGATTGGTATCAGAGCCAGGTTTATAGAGAACTTGGTTTTAATATGGGAAACGTTTTTATTAAAGCCAGACTATAACCAGAATAGTGCTCTCAACGATCCACAACGACGCTTCGCTCCACATGCAAGACTCGACATCCTAGGTAATAAGGTTTATGTTTATTGCCTGTTTGCTAGAACTGCTTAGAACTTTGCTCGCATTACGCTTAGATACACATGACTTTATTACATGAGAACACCTACGTGCTTACACTTTTCTGTCATCGCCCTACTCGCGAACCACTCTCACTTACGTTACTTTTACTATGAAGATCATGTCTGGACGAATCAACATGACTCAAGCCCAGCTAGAGGCTCTCGTTCAAGCTCAAGTTGCTGCGGCACTTGCAGCTGCTCAAGCAGGTAGTATATCCTGTAGTCATAACTTACGCTAGGATCTTTAGATCCTACATCCCTAAACTAGCCCTTGTATTTAAACTTTGCCCTATTCGTATACAATAGGTCAACCAGCGCAGCAAGTGTGCACCTTTAAGAACTTCATGGACTGTCGTCCAAGTACCTTCAGCGGCACAGAGGGGGCAGTGGGACTCCTCCACTGGTTCGAGAAGCTCGAGTCGGTATTCGAGATGTGCGAATGCCCTGAGGCTCGCAAGGTGAAATACGCCACTGGCACGTTAGAAGGAATAGCACTAACTTGGTGGAACACCCAAGTTCAGATTCTCGGGTTGGCAGCTGCTAACGCCACCCCATGGAACGATTTCAAGGAACTCATCAAGCGTGAGTACTGCACGCGTGACGACATTCACAAGCTGGAAAACGAGTTTTATCATTTGAAGATGACGGGGTCAGAGATAGAAGCATACACGAAGCGATCGAATGAGCTGGCTATTTTGTGTCCTACCATGGTAGACCCTCCGATCAAGCGCATCGAGTTGTACCTCAAGGGTCTAGCCTCGGAAATTCAGAGCCACGTTACGTCGGCTAACCTCGATAACATCCAAGACATCCAGCGTCTTGCTCATCGCCTTACGGATCAGGCGGTGGATCAGAACAAGATGCCCAAACGCATCAGTGCTACCACTTCAGCCACTACTCCCACTACACCCAGTGACAACAAAAGAAAGTGGGACGGGGATTCAAGCAAAGGTTCAGCATCCGTTCAATCCCAAGCTCAGCAGCAGAAGACTGACCACTACCAGAGTCCTAGTCAGCAATCCTCTGGTGGTCATAGACAAAGAAGGTATCAAGGGTTTCACCCCAAGTGTCACAACTGCAACAGGCATCACAGCGGCCAGTGCAACAAGGGTCGTTGTCAAAGATGTCTCAAGATGGGTCATGAGGCCAAAGACTGTAGGAGCCCACGGCCTGCAAATCAGAACCAGCAACCGCCACAACCAGCTCCACAGAACCCACAGCAGCAGCAGCAGCCACAACGTGGAAACCGGGGATGTTTCCAGTGTGGGGCTGAAGGTCATTTCAAACGCGACTGTCCTCAATTGAACCAGAATCAGAATCGCAACAACAATAACCAGGGCAACGGGAACAACAACGGTGGGAACAACAACAATAATGGCAACGAGGCTAGGGGACGCGCTTTTGTGCTAGGTCGAGGTGACGCAGTGAACGATCCCAATGTGGTTATGGGTAAGTTTCTCCTCGACAATATTTACGTTACTGTTTTGTTTGATTCGGGTGCGGATACAAGCTATATGTCTGTGAAAATGTGCCAACTGCTAAAACGTACACCAACACTTTTACCCACCAAACATGTAGTAGAGTTAGCTAACGGTAAAAGTCTAGAAGCCACGCACGTAGTTCAGGGTTGTAATCTTATCCTAGCTGGTCAAGCTTTCTCCATCGATCTCATTCCCATAGTTTTGGGTAGTTTCGACGTCGTGATTGGGATGGATTGGCTATCCCAACACCAGGCAGAGATCTTATGCAGTGAGAAGATCATTTGTATTCCTCGTTCTGGTCGGGAACCTCTTGAAGTTCAAGGCGACAAGAGTGGTGCTGTGGTTAGCATCATCTCTTTCTTGAAGGCTCAGAAATGCTTACGAAAGGGGCACACTGCCATTCTGGCACTCGTTACAGACGCATCAGTAAAGGAAAAGAAATTGGAGGATATTCCAATTGTACGTGACTACCCTCAGGTGTTTCCTGAAGACTTACCTGGCTTACCGCCTCACCGTCAGGTCGAATTTCAAATCGAGCTCGCTCCTGGAGCAGCACCCATAGCTCGCGCACCATATCGTCTAGCTCCATCAGAATTGGAGGAACTGTCAAAGCAGCTACAAGAGCTCTTGGAAAAGGGCTTTATTCGTCCAAGCTCTTCGCCTTGGGGAGCTCCAGTACTCTTCGTGAAAAAGAAAGACGGTACGTTCAGAATGTGCATAGACTACCGTGAACTCAACAAGGTGACGGTGAAGAACCGCTATCCTCTTCCACGCATAGACGACTTATTCGACCAGTTGCAAGGGTCGTGTTACTATTCGAAGATAGACTTGAGGTCTGGTTATCATCAGCTGAGAGTCCGGGATGAGGACGTCTCCAAAACCGCATTCAGAACTCGCTACGGCCACTACGAGTTTCTTGTCATGCCGTTCAGGTTGACGAACGCGCCTGCCGTATTTATGGACCTTATGAACAGGGTGTGCAAACCCTATCTTGACAAGTTTGTCATTGTCTTCATCGATGACATTCTGGTCTACTCCAAGAGTCAGGAGGAACACGAGCAGCATCTACGCCTTATTTTGGAACTCCTTCGGAAGGAACAGCTATATGCTAAGTTTTCGAAATGCGACTTCTGGCTTCGTGAAGTCCACTTTCTAGGCCACGTAGTGAACAAGGATGGGATCCATGTTGATCCATCCAAGGTAGACTCGATCAGAAACTGGCCTGCACCACGAACGCCAACGGAAATACGCCAATTCTTGGGTTTGGCGGGTTACTACAGACGGTTTATCAAGGATTTCTCAAAGATTGCTCAGCCGCTTACGCTACTGACACAGAAGGGTGTCACCTACCGTTGGGGAGATCCCCAGGAGACTGCTTTTCAGCACCTAAAGGATAGGCTTTGCAGTGCACCTATCCTCTCTCTGCCAGAGGGCACAGATGACTTCGTGGTTTATTGTGATGCATCCATTCGGGGACTTGGATGTGTGTTAATGCAGCGCGACAAGGTCATTGCTTACGCCTCACGTCAACTCAAGATTCACGAACGGAACTACACGACGCACGATTTAGAGCTGGGAGCTGTTGTTTTCGCGCTTAAGATATGGCGACACTACCTGTACGGTACCAGGTGCACGATTTATACCGATCACAGGAGTCTCGAGCATATTCTTAAGCAGAAGGATTTGAATATGCGTCAACGGCGATGGGTCGAGTTACTGAACGATTACGAATGCGCTATCAAGTACCATCCAGGCAAGGCCAATGTTGTGGCTGATGCCCTCAGTCGGAAAGACACCTTACCTCGGCGCGTGCGAGTGCTACAGCTTACGATTCAGTCTAGCCTTCCTGCACAGATACGAGATGCTCAGGTAGAAGCATTGAAACCAGAAAACGTTAAGGCAGAAGCCTTACGCGGCTCACGACAGCAAATGGAACAGAAGGCAGACGGCGCCTACTATGTAACGGGGCGTATTTGGGTCCCACTTTATGGCGGTCTACGCGAACTTGTAATGGATGAAGCTCACAGGTCTCGCTACTCGGTACATCCAGGGTCGGATAAAATGTACCACGACATCAGAACAACATACTGGTGGCCTAGCATGAAGGCCCACATTGCCACTTATGTTGGCAAATGCTTGACCTGTGCGAGAGTCAAGGTCGAATACCAGAAACCAGCGGGTCTACTCCAGCAGCCTAAGATACCTCAATGGAAATGGGAAGAAATTTCCATGGATTTCGTTACGGGCTTACCTAGATCCCAGCGTGGGAATGATACCATATGGGTGATCGTGGATCGACTCACCAAGTCTGCACACTTCCTACCTATAAAGGAAACGGATAAGTTCTCCACTCTCGCAGACGTCTATCTTAAAGAAGTTGTTTCGAGGCACGGGGTGCCCACATCCATCATTTCGGATCGCGATGCACGATTCACGTCAGAACTTTGGCAAGCAATGCACAAATCTTTCGGCTCACGATTAGACATGAGCACAGCATATCATCCTCAGACGGATGGGCAGTCTGAGCGAACGATCCAAACTCTAGAAGACATGCTTCGGGCATGCGTCATCGATTTCGGCAACGGCTGGGAAAAGCATCTCCCTTTGGTGGAGTTCTCGTATAATAATAGTTATCACACCAGCATTCAAGCCGCTCCATTCGAGGCATTGTACTGGCGTAAATGCCGATCACCTCTCTGTTGGGCAGAGGTAGGGGATAGTCAGATCACGGGTCCAGAGATTGTAGTGGACGCCACAGAAAAGATAGCACAAATACGACAACGCATGGCGGCAGCACGCGACCGTCAGAAAGCCTACGCGGACAAGCGTAGAAAGCCATTGGAATTTCAGGTCGGGGACCGGGTTTTACTAAAAGTCTCACCCTGGAAGGGTGTAGTTCGTTTTGGCAAACGGGGCAAACTAAATCCGCGGTATGTCGGACCATTCGAGATCATAGAAAAGATTGGCCAGGTAGCCTACAAGTTGAACCTACCAGCTGAACTCGGTGCAGTTCACAATGTCTTTCATGTGTCGAACCTAAAGAAGTGCCTATCAGATGAAACCCTCATCATTCCTTTTAAGGAACTCACTATCGACGAGCGGTTGCAGTTCGTCGAGGAGCCAGTTGAAATCACGGACCGGGATGTGAAGGTCCTCAAAAACAAGAGAATCCCTCTTGTTCGAGTTCGTTGGAACTCCAAACGTGGTCCAGAGTACACCTGGGAACGCGAAGACAGGATGACAGAAAAGTACCCCCAGTTATTCGGAACCAATGCAACCACTACTGAGGCTGAAGCTACTACTTCGGAATTTCGGGACGAAATTCCAGATCAACGGGGGGAGGATGTGACACCCCAGGAAAACCAGTGAACGATTGAACTTACCTAGCTTCCTCAGTGAGTGCATACCAAATTTCGGGACGAAATTTCCAATTAGTTGGGGATAATGTGACAACTCGAACTTTAGATTTACTTTGTGCACGATATGTGATTATATGAACTTGATTATATGAACTTGATCGATTAATTGAAAGTATGATTATTACGCTTGTGTATGTAATGTATTTATGTATGGTTATGACCCGACCGCACAACACACATACACAACAATCGCACAAGCCCATGTTGGGCAACTTCACTCGCACACGGCCCAAGGGCAGCCCAAGCAAGGGCCGGCCCACTCCTTTTATTCGTACAAACACCCAAGTGGTGGGTTTGTTTCTCACAACTAGCAAACACAAGAAAACACACACAAGAACCCTAGACGACTTCTCTTTCTCTCGTTTTGCTTGAACCCGACGGCAAGATCATTCCATACTTGGATCACCCTTGCTTCTTCTCTAATTCGGTTAGTATATCTTTGATTGTGTTCATGTATGGTTCATGTGGTATTGCTCGTATTCATGCTAATTGATTGTTTACAGAATGATTGTAATCGAATGAGATGTGAATTATATGGATGGGTAATCATGTGCTAGGATCTATAATTATTATGTAATCGGGTTATGTGAAGGTGTTATTAAATCGGATTGCATGAAATAATCTAAGGCATAATAGATGTAAATCGGTCACTATATCATAGGTTCAGATTGTTTGAATGGTATGAATGTTATAATGATGTTCTTGTTGATTGTTGAATCAAGATTAGGGTTCATGAGATTTAGAAGGTTAAAACTCTCATTTGATCGTGTATGAGCATGATTTAGATTGATTAACTGTTAATTGATAGAATGTTGAATTTGGAAACAATTGATTGTTGTAACTGATTGCATAATTCATGGAAAGTTGTTAACTAATCGCACAAATGGATCAATCACACAAGACCGGCCGATCGCACAAGGGAGCCGCTCGTACAAGGTTCCTGGATCGCACAAGGTCTGTTTATTTGGGCCTGTTATACGGTGTTGTGTTGGGCTGGACCGCCCAAGGTTCCACACGTACAAACAGATCAATCGCACAACTGATCTAGTCGCATAAGGCCAAACGCACAATACTTTTAGTCATTGCCTGATCGCACAACATCTGTGGATCGCACAAGCTAGTGCGGATCGCACAAGATGTTGGGCCATACACGTATACTGAACTATTGTTGACTGTTGGGCCACAAAGCCCATTTCCTGATCGCACAACCCAGCTGGATCGTACAAGATCAGCTGGATCGCACAACGTCATTTGTGTGTTTATTTTGGGCCATGAATGTTAAACCATTTAACTGTATGATGGGCCGGGTATAGATTGGGCTTAGTCATGTGATCGCACAAGATGGTTGGGCTCGCACTAGCTCTTTGGCCCAACCATCCGAATCACACAAGTGGTGTTTATGACATGTTGACTGTTTACGTGCATGCGTGTTTGCCATGATATATACGTGCATTTATTGAACCGAACCTGACTTGTGTGGTAACCCTGTTAGGACGTGGTTGACCACCCTTAGTTCAGGAGTCTTTTATTTGTGTATCTGCCGAGCAAACCAAGGTGAGTTCACACAGCCAAGGCATGGGATTCCCGGGTTGGGAATTGGGTTGGAATGTTTGTTATGGAATGATTACTTGTACTTACGCAATCACTAGACTATAGACCATCGTCCTCAGGATAGTCAGGACACATACGTAAATCCTGCGTAAACTAGTATCTACCATTGTCTCCCGGGTCGGGAGGACACTTACGTAAATCCTGCGTAACCTAATACCCACTACTGTCTTCCGGGTCGGAAGGACACTTACGTAAATCCTGCGTAAACCCCACACGTACCGCTGTCCTCGGGGAAGGGCACTCACGTAAATCCTGCGTGACCTAGTACGTATTCCTGTTCTCGGATTAAGAAGAACACATGGTTGCAAATAGTCTAGTAAGTACCATAATGGGAAACCCCCATTGTTAAGGATAATTGTGAGAATCCCTCACCAATAGTATATACATGTATGGGAAGCCCCCCACTAGATGAACTTACGCATTACTGTTACGAACTTACTTCCTGTGAACTCGCTCAACTAGTTTGTCGATTATTTGCTGCATGCCTTGCAGGACCTTAGGTACTTTATGGAGCTTGCACAAGGAGGAGCGGGTCGTTGTGGACAAGGATTAATGAATGCTTACTAAATACTTATGATATTTCATACGTTAACACTTATGATTGGGTTTTACTTAAATGCTTTCGCTACATATAAAATGTTTGGTTTTGAACATCAATTATGTCTATGGTTATTATTATATACTATGTTTGATATAATTGGTGGCTTGGTCCTGGTCATGTCACGCTCCCAAGCGGTGATACTCCGCAGGTGGATTTTGGGGGTGTGACAGCTGTTATTGCTCAAAACATGAATTTGGAAAACGAAATGGGAACTACCCAAAAACCCCCGAAGCTAATGAGCATTGAGGAGTACTACGGATGGAAAGATAGGTTCGAAAACTGGGTACAAGCTAATCATTTGAGATCATGGGAGTGTATTTTGAAGAGATATGTGCTACCTCGTACTGAATTGCAAACTGAAAAAGAAATCTCAGAATTCAATGACAAAGAACGAGAAATGTATAGAGCTGAAGAAATGATGATCAGTCTACTTTAGCAAGCCATCAAAGAAGACATCTTGTATTGCTTCAACATGACAAGACTTCAAAGTCAATTTGGGATACTCTTAAAGTCAAGTTTGAGGGTAGTGAGAATATGATTAAGAACAAAAAGGCATTGCTTAAAAAGGAATTTGATCTTTTTACAAGTCTGCCCGGGGAAGATACAAAGAAGCTTATCGAAAGATATTGCCACTTAGTTCGATCCATGTCGATGTTGAGCATAACAAAAGATCGTGAAGAATGGGTCGACAAGTTAGCGGATGCGTTACCGCAGAAAGAATGGGGTACTTACTTGATGATTCTGAAGAACACTGGGGTTTATGATGGATTGACAATTTCTCAGTTTATTGAGAAAATTGAAGGTCAAGATCTGGAACAGCAGAAGATTGCGAGGATGAACAATCCGAGTGGTCAACAAGACGTGAAAATGTACCACAAAGGCTGTGTTCCAGAAGCTGAAAGAAGCCCGAAAATCCAAACTGCATTTAGTGCTGGAGATTCATCGGAAAAAGTTGATCAGAGTACAAACAAAAGCAATGGGTTCTCTTCATATCCTAGTGTTAATCCCAAGAGTTCATCTGAAAGTTTTCATTCTCAAAGCACAAAAACGGGAAATGGTTATGTGATACAGTGCAACATTGCCTTGAATCTTCCGGATGGTCAAAGTTTTTCTGAGGAAACTGCAAAAGATCACATGGCTCTACTTGGTTCAGTTCTTCTATCTTATGAAGGATTGGTTGCAGGGCGAATCGAGAATCCTATGCTTACTAAAGAGGATTACGATCAGATTGACGCCGAAGAAATGGAGCTCATGGACATCAAATGGTGTCTAGCAATTGTCCTTAGAAGAGCTGAGAAATTCAAACTGATTACCGGGAGAAATGACTTTCTTGATGCACATGTTTCTACTTTAGGTTTCGATAAATCTAAAGTTACTTGTTTTAAATGCAGGGAGAAAGGTCATTTCAAGATAGAATGCAAGAACAGGGAAGCAAGTGAAGCAAAGAATCCGTTCGGAAAAGATGACTACTACCGGAAAGCCATATACCAACAAGTTGGCCAGCAACAACAGCAAGAACCACAAGTGGCTCATGGTAGATAAGTGATTGAAGATTCAAAGAGAGCATGTCTGGGAAATCAAGAAAACTTTAACTGGAACTTTCAGGATGATGAAAGATTACCTGAAGGTTTTAGCTGGGATATGTTTACAGATGAGAAAGGAGATTTCAAAGCTTTCATTGCCAAGATTGTGAAAGAACCAGACATGTTCACCGAATGGATGAAATCAATTGGTGTAACTGTGAAGAATGAAGATGAAAAGTCTGTTTTATCTGATGAAAGTTCACAGAGTTTTAAAGAAAGTTCAGAAAGAGAAATTGTTTTTGATCAAACACCATCTGATTCTGTTTCTTCGGATGATAGTTCTGAAAAATCAATAGAGTTCGATCAATCTCCAACAGATGATAGCAGTGATGATGAAGAAGAAAAACATATTAATGTTGCAAAATCTCATCTTTCTCCTGAAAGTTTTCACTTTATTTTGCAGATCGCTTGGAGAAACTGAAGGAGATACGAGCTGCAAAAGAACAAAAAGAAATGAAGTCTGAGAGTGATACTGAAAAAGATGAGAATATTCAACATGAAAAAGTTAAAGTTGTTGCTGAGGAGATTGCTGATGCTGAGAAGGTGACTGAAGCAGAAAAGGTGATTGAAATTAAGAAAATCATCGAAGTAGAAAAGATTGTGGAAGTCATCAAACCTTGCTCAAGGTGTCTAGAACCATGCAAGGAATGTGCAGTGAAAGATGAGAAGCTGGCAGAGTATGAGAAGATGAAAGAACAATTATTGTTCAATCTCAACTACGTGAAGGAATCTTACGATGTGTTGAATAGAACAGTAACTGGTCTTCAAAAGACAAATTCTGAGAGAGAAAACGCTTTGACAATGATGAATGCTACAATGATGACAAAACAAAAAACAATCAATCATTACATTGAAGAAAATGCTGAGCTGAAGCAAGAGTTGGAAAAGGAGAAAATTGAGAATGAGAGGATCAGACGTTTGTTACAAAGTTATTCTAGTTCTGGTTGTCTTATTGATCGAATTTATCCGACTGTTGCAGGTTTCGAAGCATTCAAAGAAGACAAGCCAAAGAAGAAAGATACTTGTAAGAAACCGACTGTTAGCTATAACAAGTGTCCACCTCCGATCTGGGAAGGTTATTCTCCCAGAAAACCAAATGAGGAGCAAGTCGAAAAAGCAGTCAATATAAAGTTAAAAACCGACACAACTGATGATTTACCAGAAAACATTGACGTCACGTTCACCTCGTCTGACACTGATCATGAGTCTGAGTTAATCAAAAAGGTGGTCGATCAGGTGTTGGATACTGATAAGGAGTCCGAGTCAAAGTCTGAGTCTGGAGGGTTAAGTTCGTCAGTCAACAGTTCAAAACCGATGGTTAAACGGGTTTACAGTAAAGAGTTTTTGTTATCAAAATCGAATTTGAATGATGAAACATTCGAAGTAGTTTATACTTTGAATGATTCTGACAAATTATATTATACCAAAGAGTTTCCAATAAGAAGTGTTAGATCGGAAATGATTAAAAAGGTTTTCGAAATGACAGAAATTAATATTTCTGAAATAAAAGATTTAAATCTTACTGGAAGACCTAAAAAATACACTTCAAGAGTTCAACAGTGTTTAAACAAGAAAAAGGGTTACAATTCTGGTTCTGGTTTTCAAAAGAAATCAAACCATAATGGTAGCTACAAAAATAAAGGTTTAGGTTTTGTTCCACTAGAAAATTATAAAAATGAAAAAAAAATACTAAAACAAAAACAGAATTTGTTTCAGGTGTAAGCGCTGAGGATGAACAGAAGAAATCGTTCTGGAAACAATCAAACCAGGAGTTTCTTACTGAGATGAAGAGAAAAGGAACTGGAGTGTTTCACAGAAAGGATACTCGAACCTGTTTCAAATGCAATGAAGCTGGTCACATTGCATCAGTTTGTTCTCAAATGGCAAAACCAAAACAGGAAGTATCTAAGAAACTGAAAGAAAAAGTTGTCGATGTTGAACCACCAACTGAAAATTTCAAAACTTTTGAAAATTCAACATATGAAGTTGGTGAGTGTTCAAAAACAAGATTTTACAAAAAAGAGAACTAAGCATGACAACCAAATGTGGGTTGTCAAAAAGGGTGATGAAAAGGTCGGCGATGAATCTGATTCCACAAAATCAGTGGAGCCACAAGTTGAGGTTAATGAAGAAAAATCTGTGTCTTCAAAAGATGATGTTGAAATTCCATCTTTGAATTTTGAAAGTATTAAGCAAAAAGTTGGTAATGTTGAGATCTCAAATCAATTCTTTTCTAATCAGAAGGAATTCGATGTTGAGAAAGCATTCAATGGGAATGTTAAGAAAATTTTTGGGAAAATGCTTGATGGGAAAGTAAAAGGGGTTAAGGATTTTTATGCGACAAAGAAAGCAACTTATAACCCAACTGAACAAGAGTTGAAAACACCCAAGGTTGGTAAGACTTGGGTGGAAATTCTTTTCCCTTGAAAAACCAGGACTATGTCGGAGATCCCTAGTTTGTAATCGTGGATCAGGAATCGGCATCATTCATGTTTAAATAGATTGTGTGAATGAATTTTCATGTGGTAAATTTTTACAAGTGAAGGACTATGCCGGAGCTTCCAGGTTGGTAAGTGTGAAGCAAGTGGTCAACAAGACGTGAAAATGTACCACAAAGGCAGTGTTCCAGAAGCTGAAAGAAGCCCGAAAATCCAAACTGCATTTAGTGCTGGAGATTCATCGGAAAAAGTTGATCAGAGTACAAACAAAAGCAATGGGTTCTCTTCATATCCTAGTGTTAATCCCAAGAGTTCATCTGAAAGTTTTCATTCTCAAAGCACAAAAACGGGAAATGGTTATGTGATACAGTGCAACATTGCCTTGAATCTTCCGGATGGTCAAAGTTTTTCTGAGGAAACTGCAAAAGATCACATGGCTCTACTTGGTTCAGTTCTTCTATCTTATGAAGGATTGGTTGCAGGGCGAATCGAGAATCCTATGCTTACTAAAGAGGATTACGATCAGATTGACGCCGAAGAAATGGAGCTCATGGACATCAAATGGTGTCTAGCAATTGTCCTTAGAAGAGCTGAGAAATTCAAACTGATTACCGGGAGAAATGACTTTCTTGATGCACATGTTTCTACTTTAGGTTTCGATAAATCTAAAGTTACTTGTTTTAAATGCAGGGAGAAAGGTCATTTCAAGATAGAATGCAAGAACAGGGAAGCAAGTGAAGCAAAGAATCCGTTCGGAAAAGATGACTACTACCGGAAAGCCATATACCAACAAGTTGGCCAGCAACAACAGCAAGAACCACAAGTGGCTCATGGTAGATAAGTGATTGAAGATTCAAAGAGAGCATGTCTGGGAAATCAAGAAAACTTTAACTGGAACTTTCAGGATGATGAAAGATTACCTGAAGGTTTTAGCTGGGATATGTTTACAGATGAGAAAGGAGATTTCAAAGCTTTCATTGCCAAGATTGTGAAAGAACCAGACATGTTCACCGAATGGATGAAATCAATTGGTGTAACTGTGAAGAATGAAGATGAAAAGTCTGTTTTATCTGATGAAAGTTCACAGAGTTTTAAAGAAAGTTCAGAAAGAGAAATTGTTTTTGATCAAACACCATCTGATTCTGTTTCTTCGGATGATAGTTCTGAAAAATCAATAGAGTTCGATCAATCTCCAACAGATGATAGCAGTGATGATGAAGAAGAAAAACATATTAATGTTGCAAAATCTCATCTTTCTCCTGAAAGTTTTCACTTTATTTTGCAGATCGCTTGGAGAAACTGAAGGAGATACGAGCTGCAAAAGAACAAAAAGAAATGAAGTCTGAGAGTGATACTGAAAAAGATGAGAATATTCAACATGAAAAAGTTAAAGTTGTTGCTGAGGAGATTGCTGATGCTGAGAAGGTGACTGAAGCAGAAAAGGTGATTGAAATTAAGAAAATCATCGAAGTAGAAAAGATTGTGGAAGTCATCAAACCTTGCTCAAGGTGTCTAGAACCATGCAAGGAATGTGCAGTGAAAGATGAGAAGCTGGCAGAGTATGAGAAGATGAAAGAACAATTATTGTTCAATCTCAACTACGTGAAGGAATCTTACGATGTGTTGAATAGAACAGTAACTGGTCTTCAAAAGACAAATTCTGAGAGAGAAAACGCTTTGACAATGATGAATGCTACAATGATGACAAAACAAAAAACAATCAATCATTACATTGAAGAAAATGCTGAGCTGAAGCAAGAGTTGGAAAAGGAGAAAATTGAGAATGAGAGGATCAGACGTTTGTTACAAAGTTATTCTAGTTCTGGTTGTCTTATTGATCGAATTTATCCGACTGTTGCAGGTTTCGAAGCATTCAAAGAAGACAAGCCAAAGAAGAAAGATACTTGTAAGAAACCGACTGTTAGCTATAACAAGTGTCCGCCTCCGATCTGGGAAGGTTATTCTCCCAGAAAACCAAATGAGGAGCAAGTCGAAAAAGCAGTCAATATAAAGTTAAAAACCGACACAACTGATGATTTACCAGAAAACATTGACGTCACGTTCACCTCGTCTGACACTGATCATGAGTCTGAGTTAATCAAAAAGGTGGTCGATCAGGTGTTGGATACTGATAAGGAGTCCGAGTCAAAGTCTGAGTCTGGAGGGTTAAGTTCGTCAGTCAACAGTTCAAAACCGATGGTTAAACGGGTTTACAGTAAAGAGTTTTTGTTATCAAAATCGAATTTGAATGATGAAACATTCGAAGTAGTTTATACTTTGAATGATTCTGACAAATTATATTATACCAAAGAGTTTCCAATAAGAAGTGTTAGATCGGAAATGATTAAAAAGGTTTTCGAAATGACAGAAATTAATATTTCTGAAATAAAAGATTTAAATCTTACTGGAAGACCTAAAAAATACACTTCAAGAGTTCAACAGTGTTTAAACAAGAAAAAGGGTTACAATTCTGGTTCTGGTTTTCAAAAGAAATCAAACCATAATGGTAGCTACAAAAATAAAGGTTTAGGTTTTGTTCCACTAGAAAATTATAAAAATGAAAAAAAAATACTAAAACAAAAACAGAATTTGTTTCAGGTGTAAGCGCTGAGGATGAACAGAAGAAATCGTTCTGGAAACAATCAAACCAGGAGTTTCTTACTGAGATGAAGAGAAAAGGAACTGGAGTGTTTCACAGAAAGGATACTCGAACCTGTTTCAAATGCAATGAAGCTGGTCACATTGCATCAGTTTGTTCTCAAATGGCAAAACCAAAACAGGAAGTATCTAAGAAACTGAAAGAAAAAGTTGTCGATGTTGAACCACCAACTGAAAATTTCAAAACTTTTGAAAATTCAACATATGAAGTTGGTGAGTGTTCAAAAACAAGATTTTACAAAAAAGAGAACTAAGCATGACAACCAAATGTGGGTTGTCAAAAAGGGTGATGAAAAGGTCGGCGATGAATCTGATTCCACAAAATCAGTGGAGCCACAAGTTGAGGTTAATGAAGAAAAATCTGTGTCTTCAAAAGATGATGTTGAAATTCCATCTTTGAATTTTGAAAGTATTAAGCAAAAAGTTGGTAATGTTGAGATCTCAAATCAATTCTTTTCTAATCAGAAGGAATTCGATGTTGAGAAAGCATTCAATGGGAATGTTAAGAAAATTTTTGGGAAAATGCTTGATGGGAAAGTAAAAGGGGTTAAGGATTTTTATGCGACAAAGAAAGCAACTTATAACCCAACTGAACAAGAGTTGAAAACACCCAAGGTTGGTAAGACTTGGGTGGAAATTCTTTTCCCTTGAAAAACCAGGACTATGCCGGAGATCCCTAGTTTGTAATCGTGGATCAGGAATCGGCATCATTCATGTTTAAATAGATTGTGTGAATGAATTTTCATGTGGTAAATTTTTACAAGTGAAGGACTATGCCGGAGCTTCCAGGTTGGTAAGTGTGAAGCAGGAATCGGCATCTTGATTGGTAAAATGGTTTGTGTAGATGATTTATTCCTACATGTGATTAAATGTTGTGGATATTTTTACAAGTGGTACAGAGTTTGATGGTGCTAATGTGCAAGTGGTAAATCAGGGACATTAAGTTGTACTTGATTTACTACAAGTGGTTAAAATTAACAATATGATGAACCAATCCCTTCAAGTGGTAAAAAGTAAAAACAAACTTATTTTCCGGAAAAATCATTTTGATTAAAACAAACTTAAGTGTTTTGAAATATTAATGAGAAAATAGTTTGTTGAAAGGGGGAGTTCTGATTGTTTATGCCTAGTGGATGGCAAAATGAAGTGATTCTAATATCGGTTGTCATTTTTCTGTATAGTTTGTTTTTAAAAATTTTTAAGTGGGTCAAGAGCTCAGTTTGTTTTTCAAACTTTCTTTAAAATGTGTTTGCAGTTTAGGGGGAGTAGAAATTTCAGAAAATCCAAAAACATTAGAAAATTTGAAAAATCCAAAAACATGATAAAATCAAAAATGAGTTTTGTTGTCAAAAAGAGGAAATGATAGTACATCAGTTGACTGTCACAACATGCTAAAGAAATGGAAAGTTAAAAATGTGATAAACAATCTCACTACGGATATGCCAGTAGGTTTTTGTACATTTAGTAGATTCTGACGAGATATAAACCTAAATTCAAACTTGCTTATTTTGTGGGTAACATTTCTTGGATATATAGGTAACCCCTGAAATCTTGTTTGAAAGGTCCCTCTTTCTGAGATACTAGGTCTTTATACTCAGTGATATCTGGGGTATTATCCCGGGACTTCTGCTGAATGGAAATTCTGACCTAGTCCCCGTATAATACTTTCTGCAAATGCTTTGAAATATAAGCTCGCCCTCAGCAAAAATGATTAAATAATAAAATTGATAATCATTGGTGTTGAAGAAAAGATCCTCTAAAGGGGACACACCAAAAGTCGAAGCCGTCATCTCTCTGCGTATACAGAAGTATCGACCTGAGCTCTCACGGCTCTCGCAATTAACCCCTTTACAGATATCATCTGTGGTATACTCACCTGTAAGACTAAATATTGGGATCTGGATACGGGAGTATATTCAAGTAGTGGGACACGCGAATAAGTTTAAGTCATTAAGACATTAATATTGTATCTCGGATCAGTTGAACTTTGTGTTAAAATTTAAGTGGACCAATATACTGACAATCTAGGTGAACTGTTTAGAACTGAAAATGAAATGAAGCTTAACGGTGTTGGTGATATGTCTCAAATACTGATATGATCCTCTTACACAAACTCACAAAAATATTGTCTGTAAATATTTCTTTATTGCATTTCATATAAAAATCCAAAAAGATTTTCAGTGTGTTTTAGCATAAACTTTTGAAAAATACAAAAAGATTTTTGACAACTGGTGTTGAAAAGCTGATTTTCAAAATTCCAAGTGCTAAACATGATGAGCATACTTTGAGGGGGAGTCTATATTTGAAATCAAATGTGTTAATCATTTTTTTACAAGTGGTTCATCAAGATTATTGAGTTAATTTTGAGAGGGAATCTGAGTTAGTGCATGCCTCTATATTTGAAATGTGTAAATGTGTGAAATTTACTTTGAGGTAGAGGTTGTGCAGGTGTATGTTTGAGCCAGGTGACAATCCTGAGCAGGACGAGAGCCAAGTTACGATCTTGGAACAACATCAAAGAAAGCCAGGTTGATCGATCCTGAGAAGCTTGTGTTTAAAGAGACAGGTTTCAGTACCTGAAGTCTCGGTAGACAAAGGTTGAGCCAGGAAACGATCTTGAACCTGTGAAAGCCAGGATTCCAATGCCTAAGAACTCTGAATTGAAGAATAGAGCTAGGTGATCTTGGAATATGAGTCAGATTACGATCCTGAAGCAGATGATGCTGATGAACTTAAGAAATGCCAGCATATTGTTAAGGGGAGTCTGTTGATGCTGATTGATAGAGTGAAGCCCAGAGACTGATCAAGATTGAAGATGCGAAGACTCGACACATTAGACTCGTCAACATCTGAGGGGGAGTCTGTTAGTGCATGCATCTGTCGACTTCGTCTTGTATCGAGTCTTAGACTAGATAGGTTAGATCAGGACTCGTAGATCGAGAAAATAGGAGAGTTTGTAGCTGATTTCGCTTGAGTGTGCATTTGTGAGAGATTCCGCTTGAAACGGTTTCAAGGGAAATCAACATATTGTGATTCCGCTTGAAGTCATTCTAAGCGGAACCCCTATGACTATAAATAGGTGAAGTTCGAGCGAAATCAAAATAGTGGTAACATTTGCTGAATTCCATACTGAGGTGTTGTCGGTGTGAGATTTGATTGTAATCAGTGTTAGATCAATCTAATCAGTGTTTAAAGTGAAGAACAAGCTGTGTCTACCTTTGTTTCTTGTTTTCCGCACCTGAAAGAAAGTAAAACTTCTCTGAACGACTCGTTCAGGTCAGCTACACGATCCTACAGATATCCTACCCATTTAAGGTTCGGGTTGGTCGGTTTGTGGTATTCGGGTTCTCTTTTTCGGGTACTAACTAATTCGGGTTCGAGTAGCTTCAGATTCGGGTCGGTTTCCGGATAAAAAAGGACAACCCTAATTACAGTTATTAACATCTTCGTAATAAGTGTATAGATATGCTTTGTTTATCATATTACGCATATATTTTACTCATAGTTTATCAAGTTATATTATAGGTATTACAGTTTAAGTTAGGGCTGTAAATGAACCAAGCGAACACGAATTAAGGAAATAATATGTTCACGAACACTTACCGAATTAGATTTTCTGTTTGTGTTCGTTCTTTAAGGATATGAACATGTTAACGAACAGTTCACGAACACAAATAAAATTGGCGAATGCGGCAGAGAATAGAAATGAATGTCGGATGGAGCATCACTGTAACTTGAAGTCCTAATAGTGGAACGAAGGTCGATGTATTCTTCGATGTGAATAACGAGGAAGTAAAGTGGAATCGTGTAAAAACAAGGTAAGAATAAGATTTTCTATTTTAATTGTTAGGGTAATAAATTAAATTATATAAATGTAAAAAAAAATCTTTTATGAACAACATAAACAAAGGAAAATAAATGATCGTAAATGAACGAACATTCATAAACACATTATCGAACATTCAAGAACACAATCTAACGAACGAGAGCTTTGTTCATGTTTGTTCATTTAACTAATCGTAATGAATTTCTTGTTCATATTCGTTCATTTATTAAACGAACGAACGTAAACCAACTTCCCGTCAAACGGTTCACTGAACGTTTGTTTCGTTTACAGCCAGTGGCGGAACTAGAACATTAACTCAGGGTATCCTAATTTTTTTTTTTACCGTGCAATCATACAATATTAAAAAAACAACAATAAATAAAGTAAAACAAATACCTAATAGATTTGTCATCTTTTTCTCATAGCTTGAAATCGTTCTATCACATCGTCGTCTTTTACTTCACGTAAAAAATCCTTTTCGACCGCACAAACCATAGCATTGTTCAAAAATTCCGGGCCGATTCGATTGCGTAAATCCGTCTTGACAAGCTTCAATTTCGAAAAACGTCTTTCAACTGTTGCGGTTGCAACCGTTAAAAGCAAAGCTAGCTTAACTACCCGATAAACTGAAGGACAAGAACTACGCGTTCCCGTTTCAACCATAACACGCGCAAAATCACTTATTCCATTCAAGTTTTCAAAGTTATCGTTATCGCTTATTGTGTGACGAAATGACTCAATATCGCCCAAAAGAGTCCCTATTTCTTGTGTAGGAAAATCATTTGGGTACATCTTAGCAAGTCAGCAAGCAATCCCTTGTTCGTGTGGAGTCCGGATGTCGACAGCAGCAAGCAGAACTTCTGTTGACCTTTGATATCCCCTGAATCGTTCAATCTAATGTGCCTGCCGCCCATTCAATCTAATATATTACTATTGGGTTATTATTTGGTTATTTGGGCTAATCTAATGTGCTATTATTTAGTTATTTGGGCTTATTATTTGGGTTTGTATCATCATCACCAACTGGTCTTATTATTGGTTTGTAAAATATTTTTTGAGGGGTGTCCTCGTAGTTGTTTAGTGGTGTCCTTAGTATAAAAATCGAAAAAAAATAAAAAAATTTTACACTACTGGATAAAAATTGAGCCGTAGCCCGTGCTACGCCTCGACCTTCTTTAAGTCCGCCCCTGTTTACAGCCCTAGTTTAAGTTTTTTAGGTATCCTTGTTCTATATATTGCTCATTGTATTTCTTGTGTAAATAAAGATATCTCAATAAAACTTTTCATACTTTGTTTTTAGTCTAGTTTAACAACATATATATCTAATATTTATGTTGTCTCTTGAATAAACTCTATGATATATGTTGACTAAGTACAAATACAATTTACATTATCAATAGTATCATATGTTTAATTCACACTATTAATTAACGACATTTGTTGATAATTTATTTATTTATTTTAAGAACTGTCCAACCGATAAGCTGGTAGAACAACCGTTTTAGGGGGTGTTTGGGGTTGAGTTTTGAAAATAGATTATGCGTTTTGAATAATCAGAATCAGATAATTAGCTGTAACAAAATGTGCTGCAGAAAGATAGTGTTTGGATTTGATTATGTTGTTTGATATCACAATAATCAGATAATCAACATTGTTTGGATTTGATTATGTTGTTTGATATCACAATAATCAGATAATCAACTATTTGAGTGTTTGGCAAGTATATATATTTTAAAAAAATAAACAAGTGAAAACGTAAAAAATCAGTTTTTGGATTATCACGTTTTCCTGCAGCAAGGGGTGACCTACTTATGGATTATCACGTTTTGAATTCTACAAAACGTAAAAAATCACTTTTTATTAATTTTTTACCAAACACTCAAAATAGATTTTTTGCGATTTCAAAACACAATAATCAAATAATCAGGTTGAAAACGCAATCCCAAACACCCCCTTAATAATCCATCTCGTTTTGAAATCGTTTTAAAATATAAGAGTCAATAATAAATTAAAAAGACAAGATAGAGATAATGTTGCAGATGATAAGTGAACTTTTTCAAAATTAAGAATTAGACCAAACACACACCTCCACACCTCCTAAACCGCCTCGTATGCATGGCATCTTTCTTTAGATGAATAAATTAACTAAAACCTAATTGTTACTATAAAAATATGTAGAAAGCGGCATAAATTATTTTATCATGTTTTAATAATAAATAATATAAAATAGGACATAAACTCATCTTCCAAGTAGTTTCTGACAGCATCGATGGTCCGTAACTTTCATCGAGAACCAATGGTGGGTTAGTGTGACCAGTGCCACCTTTGAAGAGTCATGAACGTCCTCGGATTGTTTTATTAAAGTATAGGGATTCCCAATCCTAATCCGTGGGATTCTTCGTGCTTCCCAGAAGGTTTTTTATTGATCAGTTCGTTTCGTTATGGAATGGTACGATACAGACATTTGACATATAGCAAACAAAAGAGATATGATACACAAGTGAATATTGACACAATCAGAAACCATAAAAGCAATACTAAACACTAGTACTGATGTTGTTCGTCTATTATCGGTTCAGCCACTGACACTCGTTGTAGCTTACGGTACCAAAAAAAAAAAAAAACACTCTACATCGAATACAACTCTGTTTTCAACGCCATGTTGAGGAAGTAATAAAAACAAATACAGTACTGCTACAATGTTTGAACAGCAGTGGTTCGTCATGGTAAAGAAAAGAATCGATTATATTTGATTTGTTCGAATAAAATTTATCTAATCCTAGATAATTATAAACACATCGTAATAGTATAGTCGAAATTTTATAAAACGTTATATTATATTAGTGAATAAAAAAGAGTAAATGGCGTAAATTTATATAAAAATAAAAACTAAATCGCGATGCACCTTTGATGACTTGCATATTTATGTTTCGATCACTTTTACATTACTATTTACAACTCAATTTTGGGTAACATTTATATCTAGACGTAAATAAAAATAAGTAACCCAAAACGGCATACTCAAAAATTTATAACACATCCTATTTTAAAAGTGATAAGAAATAAAAGGTATGGTAAAACGTAATTATAAGGCCACTCGGTGTGGGAGGCGTCCTCGGGCCGTCGTGGGGTGGCGCCGCCCCATCTTGCCATTTCCCTTGGAGCGTCGGCATCGAGAACAACATCCACAAGACGTTGAAGACAGGTCATGTGAAGATAAAATATAGCCGTTGTCCCAAATCCACCATCTGAAAGCTCCGAATAACTTTCGACGGGTAAAATTGAAAACATGAACCAAGATAAATTTGGGGAAAATTGAATTGGGAGTTCTGGGTCTGATTCTGTTGAGATTGTACCAGTGGTAGTTGGTATGGGTAACCGACACCGGGTTGTGGGTGGGGCTCCGATGGGGCAGATGGGTTCTGGTGGAATGATTTATTGGGGGAAATTGAAGGTGTGTGTGAAGGAAATTGAAGGTGTGTGTGTGTGAAGGAATTGGGGAAATTGAAGGTGGGTGTGAATAAATAAGTGGAGCCGGTTTGTTAAAATTGCCAAAAATTAAAAAAAAACAAATAAATTAAATAAGTGATGTAAGGCCATCAACCATTTTCTTGGTTTCATCCTTGGTGGGGCATCCTCTAAAGACCATGACGTGACGCTGAGGTGAAGGGGTATCCTTCAAAAACTACCCTCTTCCATACTGAGTAGCCTAATAATACAATTATTAAACAATTATAGAAACACTACTATTGGTTGAACACTAATCACTAAAGTTTAGAAAAGCTTTATTTGATACAACTGATAAAAATTATTTTAATAACAGAATAATTAATTAAATAATTAAAAAACTACTCTTCATTGAATAGATAATTTATCCAAGTTAGATAATTTATCCAAAGTTTCTTTCAAAATAAGTGATTATTATAATGCTAAAGAAATGTCTTTTAATGGCCATTTTTCATCCTAGCAACATTATAACACTTTTTTAAAAAAATTTGTAATGGTTAACGTTACTTAATGCTTTTTCAATAATTACTTTTCATCTTTTTTCTTCTTATTTGGCGTTATAATATAAACGTCCTTTCCTTTCCATGTCTACAATGACGAAGCTTGAGATTTCCAATCAATGGGTCGAAAACGTATATACCCAAAAATTTCTATAAAACCGATGGTCGAAAACGTATATACCAAAAAATTTCTATACGAAAACTACATACTCTCCACTACTGAAAGAAAAGTTCGGGGGATCGGCCGCCCCCTCCCACCCCCACTATGTTGCACCAATGCATGTCCATATAGCGCCTATGAGGGCAGTGTTAAGGGTGTTATCAAACCATTTCACGTCTCTTTAATGCTTATTACGTATGTCCTAATAAATCAAAGTGAGATCTAAACTAATATATGATCCCAGATGATGTGGTGCAGCTGAAATCTCTTGCTTGCTGTTTCACGTTCCTGATTGAATCCTCATCTATTCTTCTTCGTTGGAATTGCGTTCACATTTGTCGCGCTCCCTATTTGTCTGTTAGCTTGATATGAAAGTTGTTCTTATTATTATTATTTACATACTATAAATTTCCAACATGTATATTGGGGTGTTGTACATGAGGCTTAGGGGAATTTTCAAAAAAAAAAAAGTGAATATTCCACTTTTAGTCCAAAACTTATTTGATTTTTCATTTTTAATCTAAAATTTTTCATCTTTTTCAATTTAATCTCACATTTTTTTGCTTTCAACTTTGGTCCCTATACTTATCATATTTCGTAATTTTTTTGTTTTACGTTTCTTTCTAAATTTTGCGAGTTAACACGATGCAACGTGCGTGTGTGGTTCAACGTTATTATGTTTCGTTTAACACTTCGTTCTAACTTGCGAGTTAATACGACGCAACGTACATGTATGGTTCAACGTTTTTACGTTGTTTTTTCCCGTTTAACATAACAGGTTGGTCGCAACGAGCGGATACTAAGTCAACTTAGTTATTATTTTCTGTGTTTTACGTTATGATCTAATTTCTTCACATTAATACGCGTTGGTTGTTGGCGATGGTGTGACATTGATACTATTTAAAAAAGTTTTACACCCCCACTGCAACGCGGTGAGGCTTAATACTAGCTATTATTAACTGCCAACAAAATCCGTACATGTTTTTGGTTTTTGCTTTTTATTTACAAATTTACATTTTATAAGATCGGAATCAAGTAAAAGTTGTTTCACAATCAAAGTTGTTGGACGGCTTGTTGTAGGGTTCAACCAAACCAGCTTACAGTTTTACTTTTTATATGTAACATGTTATACGGTTAGTGCTTTGAATTGAGTTGTTGCCTTAATAGTTCGGTTTTATTTTTAAAAATCTGGAGGACATCTCGGTTCCTCGTTTCGTTGATTCCTTAAGATTACATCGCTTAAAGGTTGGCACGTATTCCGTTGTTAATATCTTACTTGTAGTGTGGATAGGTGGGGATTTTACTTATCTGTAATGTTTTAGAAAAAATTAAAAGTAACGTGACGATCTACTTATTTTTGTCGACGTTTCGATAGTTGTGTTAATCGATATTGACGTATGGATTAAAATGTACAAGTAGATGATTCCTTAGTGTACAGGTGATTAAAGTCTAACGTACTTAGTCATTATCGCAACATGCTTAATGGCTACATAATGTCAAGTGATTAAATACCGTCAATTTAATCCTCCCATCTAAATTACACTTTAATCTCTCGTCTTTAACAAAATTATAGATAAATAGTTGGCGGTTACATTTTATCCATTTATAAAAATCTAACCCCCCAACGAGTTTTAAACGATCATAGCTTTTTGATACATTAATATATATATTTTTTTACATTACACCGTATAAACGAGTATTTTGTTCTCTTTAATTTGAGTATAGTATTGCTATAGTATTTTTAATTACAAAATTGATATGTTACGTGATCAACAGTGTCTAAGGGTGAGTAATAATTGAATCGTTAACCAAAACTAAACCCAAATCAACAAAAAACTGAGTTAACTGAAAACTGATTAACCGAAACCCGAATTTAACCAAAAACAGTTAATTCAATTTTTTTGTAGCCTCATTTAACCAAAATTAACTAAACCGAACCATTTACATTTTCATATATTTCTAGCTTGTATACCTTCAGTTCATGTATTTTATATTTATAACCCCATTTTATGTATTTTTAATCAAAAGTTCTAGCCCAAGTTTGGTTTTGACTATTAACCGAAATTAAATGAATCAATCCAAAAACCATTAATTTAACTGAATAAACCAAACCGATTAATTGAAAACGAATTGGTTAATAAAATAAACTAATCAATGACCTCGATTTCGGTTGAAGCTAATAATCTAACCAACCGAACAATGCACACCGTGGCAATGTCTGTATTTCCCAACGTGTCGCGCGCGCACCTGTTGGTTACTAACCAAAACCGATTATCGGTGTGCAATAACTAAATCACTAACCTAAACAAACCTAAAACAGAAGAAACTGAACTGAAATCAGCAAAAAACTAAATTAACTCAAAGCTAAAAACCGAATTAATCAAAAACCAGTTATTAATTTGGGCCTCGGGCAATGGCACGGGTTGGCCGGCCCTGATTGTATATAGTATTTATTGTATTATTGATATCATTGTAAGGTGACCACTGAACTAGTGCACTGTTAGGTTACCACTGAACTACCGAATGTGCCACTAAACGACGCGCTGAAAAACTAAATGTGACTGACCCATTGTATATGATTGTGATGCACAGATCATGTGACGCGCTGAAAAATTGAAAATGACTAACCGTATGTGTTATACGTATATTGTCTGATATAGTAGATATTGTTTAGGAATTATTTATTGTTTAGTTGTTGTTCCATTGAGTAAATTTTACTCAAACGTGCGTATGTCTTTTATGTACGTTAGGTTACAAGAATTCAGAAAACTTAGAAAAGGGCTCATGGGATTCAAGATGAAAGTTTTTTAGTTAATGATGTATTGTATTTTATTTCAAAAATGTAATATTTTTATCATTAATGGAATGTAGTATTGATTTTTTATTATTGTATAAGTGATACATTAGCCCTAACAGGGAGCGTTACATTAATTATTTAGTTAAGGTTAATTTCTTTGTAGCATATGGTTGTGCAACACCTGTGGACCCTTCCTTACACGTTGCGCTAGATCAAGGGTGTTATGTTTCAAATAGTGATACGGTCAACGATGACAATAACTTATTAAGTTATTATAAACCCTAATTCCACAAGGACCATTATTAATTATTTTAAATAATTTAATATTTTAGTAATCATAAGTGTAATTTTTTTAGTTGTAGTTTTGAAAGATTTAATCTGGTTTTAAAACTTACATCCAAGATTGTGGATGCATGATACAAGTTTGTAGTAAGAAAAATTACAAATTGACTTTCATGTTTGCATAACCTCACGGAGCCGAATTCCAAGGCTCCGTGTAGTGCCCGCATGGACTATTAAGGACCAACCTATTGTCCGGTTTTTGATCATGGGTCATATGGTTTATCTCGTTATGGACTTATCAGGAGAGTGACCCTATAACTATTGAACAATGGGATCTGAAAAGTGAATACACTCTTAATTGATCATCAAGGCATTCCAGAAGGATATGAAAGAGTAATTGAAAATCCACAAATACAAATTTAAGCACAATCCGAGTGGACGTGATATTAAAACATTTTACACTTAAAGCTAAGCTCCATCTTTACTAATAAGTCATATAATATGCGTGTTCTTGCAAGGCACTTTTAACCTCTTAGGGTAGGCGGGGTGGGATCTGTGATGGATTTCTTCACACGTGGAACATTAATTCACACCACTCCCACTGTTTTATATCACTCGTGCATTTTATAACTCGTGGAATATATCACGCCGTGAAGAATAGAATATACGTGAGGGAATGTGAGGGTTTTTGTTGGGTGTTGTAAGTGATGAACATTTTCACAAAAAAGGTTGTGAGTGATTGAATAATGATTGATGACATAGCGAAACTTGATTGAATGTTATGAGTGATGAGCGAGTGATGAGTGATCACCACCCCCTCCTCTTAAAGAATGTAGAGATGCAAAGCTGAGACTTTTACTAACAAATGTGCCTTTTGGTGAGTACTGAGGTTGCAAACTACTTTTTGTGAGTTCACTTAAATTGATAACTATGTATTAATATATAAACTAACAATTTAATAAAATAATAATTAGAATATCTAAATACTTTCAATCTAACTCTCGTGTTTTACTTTCCCCCCAAAAAATTATAAATTCACTACAACTCACTCCTTTACACTTTACAATAAAATATTTACTAAAGTCAAACTAATCACTTATTTAAGTGGTTGTTCGTTAGTCGTCATTATTCCTCTATTTTAGTATGTATTATCATGTTTTCTATCCATGTTCATGTTCTTAATGCCATCAAAAGTTATAGCTACAAGTATTAAATAACCTTCCAATTTCATCTACATATTTTGTACCAAAATCGAAGCCTTGGTTATATGTAGATTTATATTTTTGTAAATAATCCAATAGATCAGACTTAGGTGGTTGTTTGGCAACTTCTAAATAACTAAGTGTTGAACCAGTAAGAGGTATGAACCGCCAATGAGGTGGTGGTGGAGTGGTAAGAGAGAGACTTGGTGTTCCAAGAGACTCAGGTTCGATTCCTGCCTTCCCCATTATTTTCTGCGGCACCTGGTGATGATGGGAGACTAGGCGAATAGGTGGAGATCGCTAGTTCGATTATTGAACTAAGCAGGTCTGAATCAGTAAAAAGTCTGAACCATTAAGAGCTAAACAAACAGCCTCTTAGCCAATTGAAATTGGCCGGCTCAGAAAAGTCACGTGGTTAATTAAGAACACACTAAAAACTATACCCAGCAGTTATGACTCTATCATCTAGTAATTTATGTTCATACACAAATTCCTTTGTTTGAACATTCATTAGATGTCATGTCTAGTGCACATTCGGTGGTCATGAGAACAAAAAGTGTTAATTTTTGCACGGGTCCATGTTATGTTACATACAATTATACGAATACGCGTAAGTTACTGTGCTTTCTTTGTTGTGCTATATTTGTTTCTTTTGCTCTAACACAATGAACAAAAATGTGATTTCATATATTAGGAATTTTAATAGGTGTCTAGTATGAACCTACTTCTCTAATTCTAACAATGGGAGATTTGTGTATAACTTGATATGATAATTGCGACGAATCTAAATTTCCCAACATTTGGGTGAGAACAAGCGGTTTGAAGTGAAACATAGTAATTAATCATTAATCATTATTGAAGGCTTGGGGTAACACATGTCGGCTGTGAAATACCGTGCTATCCTTAGATACCGACTGATGATTCCTTTGTTCCCAGTTGACGAGCCGTGTCCGGTATGCCGCAAAGCGTGTTTGGATTCTTTCGGCGAGCACGCGATCCACTGTAAAGAGCTACCGGGGTTTAAATATCGGCATGATTGGGTGAGAGATGTGTTGTGTGATGTTCTTAAGCGGGCCGGGATCTCTGCCAAAAAAGAGGCTCCAGTAAATTTCCTGACTGACCCCTTAGAGGGGAGGTCCACTTTACGCCCGGCGGACATCCTTGTGTTTGGATGGGAAGGGGGGAAACACGCTTGTGTAGATCTAACTGGAGTCTCCCCCCTTGTCGGGCTCAAGGACAAGGGCTTTGTCGTAGAGCAAGCGGTGCTCAAGGCAGAGGCGAGCAAAGTGGCAAAACATGAGAAAGCCTGCCTGGAGAATCAACATGTGTTTGTCCCGTTTGCGTTTGATACCTTTGGTGGTCTCGCTCCTGACGCTGTGCGACTTTTGAATCGGGTTCAAAAAGTCGTTAATAGTAATTCTTCGTCGCCAAAGGTTTCAAACTTTGTATTTAGTAGAATTGGTTTTTCTATTCAAAAGGGGGTGGCGGCGCAACTTGTTGCCCGACTGCCTGCCATGGCTTTGTAATTGTCTTTTTTTCGTGTGGAATGAACATTCGTTTTTCTTTCAAAAAAAAAAAAAAAAAAATCATTATTATAGATCCTCACAAACAGTAATATGAACCAAAAGTTTATGGGATAATTCAGCTGTCATCATAATGAGTCTACAAGATCTCTAAATCATGGCAGATCGAGCAAATAAAAAGTTCTTTTTTTTTTTTTTTTTTTTTTTGCTCATATTTGATGGATTTTAAATCTCAACCGTTATCAAAACTTCTTATAAGGATATAAAATGTGTGAAGAATGTCTCCGATCCAAGTTAATAGCAACTTACAAAATAATTTCTAAGGAAACTTTCAAGTTAATAGTAGCTTATAAGATAATTTCCAAGGAAACTTGAATAAATTCTCTTATTGAAAAGCTATATAAAGGATTGGTTGTATTTGCTCATGATTTCTTATTAAGGACAAGTGGCGTAGGTGCATGAATTTAAAGTAACAAAACTGGCGTGTATATATGTTGATTAATATGAATGAAATTCCTAATGAGCATCATATCTGATATTGTGATTGATTTATTTTAGAGAGAGTTACTTTAACTCATACAAAAACACTGAAAATCCAAAACTTATTAACGTATATAAATTATTGTGATAGGACTGACGTAGGTATAAGGTATATGAGTTAAAGTAACAAAACTAACGTGTATATACGTTGATGGTCAATATGAATGAAATTCCTAAGTAGACTCTTGGTCCAAAAGGGCCATATGTTAGTGTCACTGGGGCATTGATGTATTTTGTTTTCAAACACGACATGATGTATAGTTTTCTATAAATAGTTTCTTGGCCTGGTATATCTCATGTACTCTTGTCGTTATGGCCGGATTGTGAAAGATATGGTATTACAGAAACGAAAAGGTATTTCAGGGAGTGAGTGTTCCGAACTCAAAGCTTATGGAGGATGTTAAGGAGACGTCTTTATTATGGGTCAAAAATCGAGCGAAATTAGATCATTTAACACTAGAAGTATGGTTAGACTTTGGTGATAATTTGTTTAGACTATAAGTTATGGTGTTTATGTCCTCTAGCAACTTGCGGAGAGTTTGGTGCTTTGTTTTAATAATATCTCTTTGGCTGTTAAAAAAAAACATATACCATTCTATAATTTACTATCTCGTAGATAAAAAAAAAGTCAATTTTACAAATACAAGATATATGTATGATTCTTGTATTGGCTGGTCTTCTATAACTACGATGTAGCTTTTTTTTTTTTTTTTTTTTTGCAAAAATTCTTTTTTATTCTTTGTCTTTCTTATTCATTTAAAACACTACTATTTACAAACCTCATTCTCTCTTCACAAATGTTCGCACTTAGTCAAGAACTTGTCTACCATTTCTCCACTCTCTCCTCTACCTCATCATTCATGTCACAAATGCACCTCAAATAGATTGTGATGAAACACTGGTTAACACAAGGTTATCCCAGCTGACTGTCTCGTGTATTAAGGATTCAATCTCTTCCTCCACTCGCCGTTAGCTGATATCCTGCAAAATAGAACACCGGTGACTCGCCACAAGGAGGGGAATAGGGGTTCTCCTTGTGACCACCCTCCGGCGTGAGAATAAGTACTGTTCTGAGGAGAATAGTGTGTGTTAAGAGTAAATAGTGAGAAAACAGAATCCCTAAACCTGAAGGTAGAGTCTTCTATTTATAGCGGAAGGATGAAGGAGGAGGAGACCTGCCAACTAGCCAGTGGGCGCCAGCTGTCCGACCAAGGGTAATACCCTCTTTATCCCCTCTGTTGTCGCTAGTGTAATGGGTGACGTGGCGCGCGCTTATTCGTATAGTTAGGCGCTTGCTGGTAGTTGATGGAACAGTGGTTAACCAGGAGAGGTTAATTCACTGGTCTCGTCGAGTAGGGTTAATCTCTTCTTCTCGAAGATCGGTGGCTAGATCGTCCGCTGATCTGTCTCCTGAACAAGGAAACACACCGTGACTCGTAACAAGGAGGATGGGGTGGGGGGTGCTCCTTGTTACCACTCTCCGACGTGAGAATCAGTATTTGCTTGAGAGCAAAGTGTGTGGTAGTAGTAAGTGTGAGAGAGAGTAGATAAGCGATACCTCAAACATGGTCCGAGATGGGTATATATAGCCGAAGAGTGCAGGAGGATAATTGAGTGACTAGATTGACAAAGCGCAGCCCCTTACAGGTGTGTCAGACGCGTAGGACACGGAGGTGATGCCGCGTCCTGCTGTGGCTGTCAGTCTGTTCGCCAGCGTTGCATGCATGTGGGCTAGACAGGTGACTGTTGTCAGTGCCACTTGCTGTTTTGGACACTTGAGCCAAAGTGTCAGTCCCACTTGCGTCGTCAACAGGATGCGGTGCTGGCCGCATCCCTGTCGTGCGGTAAACACGGTTGTGTCCGCGTCCCTTGTCTTGACGGAAGTATCTATAGGATGCGGTGCTGGGTCGCATCGCTATGTGCGGTAACTGCGGTCGTAATCGCGTCCCTTGTCGTGACGAAAAGGCCGTTTTCATACACGAGGTAAGTCTTCTCATCACTTGACCGATTGGAACAATTGGCCGTTTTCGCGCATTCCCGCACGGACGCCGATAAGTCTTTCTTGATGGGAGTATTTGGTAAGGGTGATGGTCACTCGCGACCGCTTTGGTGCGAGATATGGTACCATACCCCTTCAAGTCCTCTGAGTCCAGTGTTGTTTCCTCATGCAAGTTGCAGGTGGGAGGAATGCTGGATTATTTGGTCGACTGGGTACCTTTGAAATCGATTTTGAGAAGATTCTAGGCCCGGATCGTTGCTCCTGTTTCAAGTAAATCAACTCGTGGATCAAGTGTTACTTGTGTGAGCAGGTGGGTAGAGCCGTGTGACGTCTCTACAGGACCGGTGAGTAAGTTCAGGCTGATGTTGAAACATCACCTGGTAACTCTGGGCTGGTAGTGTGGTCTACGTTTTTCTGATGTCATCAAACATGATTACCACTTGTTGGTGTGCCGAACCAACCTTTGAGATGGTGACGGAAGATGAGTATGAACTCGCTATTCCCCGCAACTCCAGTTGTAACCCTTGGGGTTGCAGATTCAATGTTCTTGGGGCTTTGTTGCCGCTTTATGTTCATCAACTAGACATGAATCGACGATCACTGTTTTGTGGCATGTTCGTGATCACCAGTTTAGATCTCAAGTAACCGCACGTCCTTTGCGGTTACCTCGTTGTCGTGCATTGTCGGTCGTGTTTGGTCGAACAATGCGAGTAGTTGAGGTGAACTATGGGCAAATAAACATTGTCATAAGCAGACTTGTGCCCACCATTGTTTATTCTATGAAGACAATGGGTGGATAGATAAAGTCATAAGCAGACTTGTTACCACCATTGTTGAGCTTCCTGCTCTTTAAGTCCACAATGATTATTAGTAGTCTGGGTGAACTCGCCCGCATTCGTTCTGTAGCCACTTTCGGTTTAGGAAGTTTGTGATTAGTTTTCCTTGAAGTGGCTTCCCATGCCCTGTCTTATCGGGAGGACATGGGGCGGTGTTGTGGTCCACCATCTTTGTGATGTCTTAGTCGTGGCTCTTCCGTAGCCACCGTTTCCATAGTCACAGATCGGCCGCCGCACCTCGTGAGTGTCTGCGGTTTGTAACAGAAGACTTCCTTTAAAAGAGTGTTGCACTTGATGTGGCTCTTGAAGGTTCAGGAGCATTGGTTGCTGAGGTGCGGTCGCTCCTCATAACCATTATTTCCCTAGTGAGAAGCTATTTGTATCCCCTCAAAGGTTGTGAACCAGAGATGAGGGATTTGAAGCTTGAAGAGGGTCTAAGGAGCCCTGCTTTGTATGTTCTTGAGTGCGGTTTTCGCAGTCTAAAAAACATCGCTTGTTCTGAGTATCTGACATACGTGCGCGGGGCGCGTGTGTATGTGCTCTCCGCATATTCAACGTGTGGAACTAAAGCTAGAAAGAGCTTTGTTATCTCCCTCTTACTAAGTATGTATATATATTTTTCTCTTTTTTGAGGGGGTGTGTAAAAACGACATGCGGTATGGGTTGCGGTATGAGATACCAGATAAACCGCATGCCGCGTAGATGAATTTTATCTTTATTTTGTCGCTTATTCTAGACGTTGTAGACCGTACATGCGGGTTGGTGGAAGTTGGTGAGATTTAGCTGGCATGTGCTGAAATGAAAGGACGTTTGCACTGCCCGAGGTAATAAATGCACTGTAGCAGGAGTGCAAAAGGTCATGTATTGTCAGGCGCGTGGGCGGCCACGCGCGCGTGGTAACCGTCAGAGAACCGTCGTCTGACACGTGGCGGTCTGCGATAGGCGTAGAAACCGCATCTCTGTTCGTTTATCGTGATCACATTAATTGCGATGGGTATAAAAGGGGAAACCCTTTACCCCTCACTTGTTCGAAATTTTCAAAATTATCCGGCGAGAAAATCCAGTTTTCTCTGTCTTCTCCGACCAAAAACCTTGAGTTTTCCGGTGAGAGTTTTGAAGTTTCTTATTCTTCTTCGTTGTTCTGTAGTTGTGATGGCTAGTCCCTCTGAACCACCTTCTCCATCTCCGGTAAATCTTGATCCACCGTCGTCGCCGACGGCGGAGGAGGATGAGACGAAGGTTAATGTTCCTGGCAAGTTTTTGCCAGTTTTGAAGTTGACGGAGTTGGCATTCAGTCAGTTGATGACAAATATCCAAATGCTGACTGCCTACGGGCCCATCTATCCCCAAGAAGGCGATACTGCTGGTGATGCTCCGGCAAGTTATATCAGTATGTTTGCTGACTGGTTTGAGATTTGCAATCTCCGGCTTCCACTGACGGTATTCAATGTGGATTTGTTGGAATACTACAATATCCATATTTCCCAACTAGGTCCTTTGGGGATGATACGTGCTCGTCACTTTGAGTACACATTCCGTGCCCAGAATTTGGTACCTCTGGTAGAGGACTTTCGACGTTTCTACCATATGACGAAGATGCTTGGCTTCTTTTCTTTCCGTATGCAGGATGGTGCTCCCGAGCTTATGAGCCCACCAAAGGGTCTGACCAAGTGGAAAACCAAATTTTTCTATGTGAAGGCAGTCGTGGTCACTGCTAACTTGCATTTTAGGAACGTGACCGATACCATTGCTACTAAGCAACTGAGTACCCGTGAACAGGGGAAACAAGCCTGGCTTCCGCACCTGCATCTTATCCCATCCCAAAAATTGTCAAACAGGGAGTTGCAGATCCTGCGGGGCAAACCGGGGCAGAAGACGAAGCCTGTGTTGAGGGAGAAAAATGAAGGTAAGTGCCTGTGCATTCTGCTCTTTTGTTTCCTGCTTTGATTGTATTAGTGATTGAAATAGACGACTTGGCAGTAGATGCTCCATTATGGAGAATGTTTTGCCTCGATTTCGAGGGGAAGATTGAGATTGTCAAATGCGGTCCGGGCGAGGAAGGATGGTTTAATACCATTGTTAGGAACTTTCGGGTCCCTGATGAAGCCGCATTCAATGCCTTGATGCCTCAGGGCAATGGTAGAGTGTTTTTAGCCTGTCCGCATTATTTTTCCTTTGGTAATGCTAGGTTATAACAGACTGTATGAACCGCAGGTAATCTTGGGGCGCTGGGAGACCCCACCGCAACGGGGTTCCGTCTGCACCTATTACGATGGTAGTTGATAAGCATAAGTGAAAAAAGAAGACGCAAACCCCTGTCACCATTCCTCCACTGGTACCGGATGCATCAAGTACCTTCCGCCCTAGTTTACGCCAATACAAAGATTACGTGGTAGTGTTTAACACTCTTGAGGGCTTGAGTGTTCCAGGTGCATCTTCACACGCGGGTGGCACGGGTGCGGGTACTAAGCCTCTTGTTGATAAAAAGAGGAAAGGAGATACCGCTGGTGGTGGTGGTGAGAAGGCGCCAAAACTCCAGAAGACTAGGATGACAGGGCTTCCGAAACATAAGCATGCGGGCTCTGTTGGTAAGTTGTTACAATATTTTGTGAGTTTTGTGGTCGCACTCTACTTGATAGATTTTCTTTGCTTTGCAGAAACTGTGAAGGAACCCATCGCTGCATCTAGTATGCGGTCTTCCCCATCGAAGGTTTTGGATGTGGAAGCCCAGAAGAATACTGCGGAGGATCCCGTGGTTGAGGTGTTGAGCAGTGAAGGTACTCCTCCTGCGGTGCATGCGGAGCGGTTGTCTAAGAAGACCAAAGGTGATCAAATTGTTGATACGCTGCATGCATCAGACAACTTGATCAGCCCGTTGGGTGTTGGAGACAAGGGGGCGAAAATCCAGAGTCCCCTGTTTATGCAAACATTTTTGGTTCTGCTGGTGCGGGTAAGGAGGGTGAAGATCAACCTCTAATTCAGACGGACGAGGCTGAGTTGGATTATTATTACCACTCTTACTTAGCATGGTGTAGTTTAAATGTACACCATCTCCCTTGGGGTATTTTACAGGGGGATAAGGTGATGAATGATCCCTCGACTTGTAGGGAAACTCTGAGGGGGTTGGGGACCCCTGTTCAGACTACTCATGCTCAGGGCTTTGGTCGCCAAAGCTTGCAGAAGCAGCTTGCCTCCATGCTTGTTGGGGGTTCCATAGTCGCGAATGCGATTTTGGAGGATTATACCGCCCTGGCTCGCAGGGAAGAAGAGACAATTCAGCTAAAGGCAAAAGCTGAGGCTTTGATGAAGACTGCTTAAGTGGCTGAGGAGCACTTGGAGAAACAGAAAGCCGAGTTTGAGAAGTTGAAAAAGACTGAAGAGTGGGCTGCGTTCTCCGGCCTTAAACAGGTTCGTTCTCTTGCCAATCTTCTTACTGAAGAATGCAAGATTTGGAAGGAAGCTTGTGCTAGAGAGAATGAAAAGTTTTTTCGTCTTCGTCAGGAATTGAATAACTTGAAGGTGGCAAATGCCAGTCTGGTCAAGGAGAAGACCGCGGCTGAGGTGGCCGCGAAAGAAGCAGAAGCACGCGGTGCTACTGTGCTAAAGGAGGCAGAGGCGCGTGCTGCAGTTGTGGTGAAGGAGCCTGCAGATGCGAATGCTGATCGCTCCAAGTTGAAGAAGACTGTAGAGGAGCTCCAGGTATGAACTCGTCTTTGCCGGAGTTGTTTTCTTGTTTTGACAAGTGTTTGGAGATTGCCTTTTTATACTTGTATATTTTCTTTGCAAACAGGAAGAATTGAAGACTCGAGAGAGTATCCTTGGGGATGTGACTTCCCGCGCTACCGAGGCTGAGGCGCGGGCGAGGCAAGCTAAGGAGGATAGGGATGGGTTGGCCACCTCACTTGCCCAGGTCACTAGTGACCGCGCTTGGATGCGGGAGTTTGGAATGGGCATGTAAGTACCTTCTGTTTGTTTATTCCTTGTGTTTGCCTTAGTAATTCTGTTTTTGTCATATGATTAGATTGTGGAGGCCATCCTTGATGCCCCTGAGAACACGGCTGCGGTATCTAACGTAAACGAGCGCGCGCGTCATGCTGTGTTCAAGGCCGGCTATAACCAGTGCCTTAATGACGTGAACCCGTTCTTTGCGAGCAAATTTACCTATGAACGGTGTGGGTTTCGTGGTGTGGATACTGAAGCTGCTTTTGATGCCGCGGTAGATGCGTATAACAGTCTAACCATTCATGCCGTGAGCGAATTGAAGCATGTTTGTAGGGAGACGATTATGTGGACCGTTTACGCATGCGGTTTGAACCAACGAAAGAGGGTGAAGGCACCAGCGGTGCAATTGCAGAATAGGTTGGGCTTGTGTGCCTTTTTGCCTGCTTTCTTGTCTTTGTAAATGTTGCGAAACGATGTATAGGTTGCCTTTTATGCACCTGTTAGGTGTATAAGTATGTCGAATATATAAATGTTTTTTGGCTCCAAGTTTACAAGTAAAGGGTGTTTACTGTTTGACTTTATGTGAGCGCGGATAAGTAAATCTTTTTTAAGGCCAATGTTTAAGGCGCGTGTAAATAGTAGTAAGTTAGGATTTTGCCTTTTGCATGTCTAGATGACACGCAAGTATGTTAATGTGTGACTCTGTTGGCATTAGAGCGCGGGTGAGTCGACACCTTTCATTATTTCCGTTCCACTGCTTAGGCAACGCGTGAAGTAATGAGTATACTGTACACCGTTGCTGTGTAAGCAATAGTCATTTACCGTTTATATCCCATTTGTAACGTCTCGTATTTCCGTATTTCCATGTTTTTCTAGGAAATACGTGATCGCCTTTCTGTTTTTGGAATTTCAGTCGAAACCGAATCGAAAAAACGGATTTAAAACGCGAAACGACGAATACCGACACTGTTTTTACATATTTTTTTAATCTAAAATTTTATTTTACGATCTTAGATAATGTTCGGTTTTAAAAACGGATTCGTAGGTGATGACGGGCCACTTAAACACAGAGATTGGGCTTGTGGTCCGTGGGCCCAAGCCCAAAGCCCACTAATTAAACCCTAAGTATAAGACACTAAGCAAACCCTAATCTCCTATATGTTCAGCCGTACACAACTCCATCCCTCCTCATTTTTTTTCTTGGCATCTATTTGAAACCACAGGTAACAACACACACACACCCACTGTCAATCTCTCTCTCCCTCAAACATAATCGCCGGAATCCGATGATAATCAGCGCTCTGGTGATGTTTAACTGGCCAGCGATGACGCATCCGACAATACACACCTCTCGGCTCTAACCTTCACCATTTCGATTGAACACCGGCAGCTAAGGAGGAGCCGGTTTCCGGTCATCCGGTTCTCTGGCAGTTCATCCCGTCGACAAAGCACCCCTCCCCACCTTCTCCGCTGCGAACCGACGTCACCGGCGACGAACACCGCTCACGACGGCGACAGTAAAGCCCGACTACGGTGGCGGCGATTTCGGGAAATCGGGTGTTTGATTCGGGTCTTTCGGGTATTATTCAGCAGGTATGATTCTGATTCGAGTTTTGTCTCGAGCTTTCAGGTTCGGTACTGTTCAGAATATGGGTTCGAGACCACGAGACACGCTTTATTTTGTCAGATTCATTTTGGGTTTCGGTTCGGGTCTCGCGACGCGGTACGGCTTGGTAACCGATGGAAGTTTCGGGTTCTGAATCTTGGTTCGGGTTGCTTTCGTTTTGGTTTTGGGTCAATGGTCAAGTTTAGTCAGCTGGTCAACGGCTCGGGTTGACTGGTCAAAGCAAGTCAACGGGTCAAGATCAGTCAACAAAGTCAGCTTGGCCCCGTTCGGGTCAGTTTCAGTCTGGTCAGACGTAGTTAACAGCAAGTCAAAACAGTCGGCTTGGTACAATTTTCTTTTTAAACAACACTAAGTTATTATTGTTTTTACATATATTTTATTTAGCGTAAAACCGAGCTTGAGCCGTAGAATCATAGTTTATATATTGTTTTGTAATCGTCAAACTTTTCAAAAGATTATTCGTATGTTATTATTGTCGTATTGTTGAATTTGGAAAATTATAACGACAACTTTTGTTGTCGGGATCGTCCAAAAACACAGGAAACTCTGCCCGTTTTTCGTAAAAAAAAATCTATAACACGATACCCATTTATGTTCTAAAATCGACACTTATCGAAGTTCAAATAATTTTTATAACAATAAACATAAATGTATATTTATTTTTGACGACATTTTTATAATGCTATTGATGGATTTAATTTGGAACTTTGCATAAACTATATGAAATATGTATATACAAATATCTACTTTATAGTCGAAACATTAATGAAAACGTATCAAGACTCAAATGACGTTTATAAAATAATTTCATACTCTAAACTCCAATCTCAATCCTTCGTCCTAGTTCCAGTTATTCATACCACTTTCGCTTACCCACGTAGGGCGATCTCGGTGTTCCATCCTCTTAATCTCATACACTCGTCAACACTTAGATAATCGGAAGACAAAGCAATTTTCTGAGTATACTTGACCCATTTTACCTTTTTCACACTTTTGGGTGTAACATGTTTATATACAAAACAAACTTATTATACATATTCTTATGCAAATACATAAACAAACAATCCAATGCATGCTTACTATTTGTTATGCTTGATTCGTGTTTTCTAGGTGATTCTTATGTGATGAACTTGTCATTAGCTTCGTACAAGCCTCCACTTAACATTTATAGCGCTATAGGAGTAACGCACCACCCGTGAACGAGAGGTCATGTTAGGTTTATTCATACTTGCGTAAACAGAGGGTTGACTTGTAAATCGCATGCCAGTTTAATACGTTAATCTTGATAACTAGGTTTGCCTTGTGGATTGTTCCTTATTATTTATATACTTATATACTACGCACCAAACTCGTAGGCTCGCCAATATTTTTTGTATTGAATTACACTTTTAAAACATGTTGCAAGTTTAACGGTGATGTTGGTGATGCATGGAATCTAGTAGGATGCTTAGATACACACTTTAAATTGTATTCTTTTGTATCGTATTTCATTATTCATGTTGTAATTGTTTCAATCCTTGTAATTGACTCTTTGGAAATGAAATGAAAATCTATTATTTAAATAGTTTTCACAAATAGTGTTATGAAGTCACTTGCAATCTAGTTTTCATCTCACTCCGATGTTTCCGCCATCGGTTGGGGTGTGACACCGTTAGGGCTTAGGAAATGTGTTCAGGTTTGAAAAAACCTCAAGTGTTTTGTTGTGTGTATCCGGCCGGATACGTTGCAACGTTTGCTCTTGTTTAACTATTACAATATTTGTGTGTGACCGTCGCTTTGTATAGGTATCGCGAATGAAGATTTTGCCAATCTGTTTTTGTAGATACCACAAAGTGTAACACGCATTTGTAATAGAAAGAAGAGACAAACAATGTTGGAGCAACTGTTTGTTTATTTATTAACCAATGGCGCGTGGGCCATTAAGTACATGGAAAATGTAAATTAAGGCTTATATATAGCAGTGTCTGAGCTGTTGTGCGTTCCAAGTCCTTGCGATAAGGTCTCCTTCTAACGTCTGCACTTTGTATACGACTATGCCCAAGACCTCGTGAATGAGGTAAGGGCCTTCCCATTTAGGGTCAAGTTTGCCTGGGCGCTCTGCGTTAGAAGCCTCATTATCGCGAAGGACATAGTCTCCCGGGTTAAACATGCAGATCCGCACGCGCGCATTGTAGTATTTTTCTAGCTTTGTTTTGTACTTAGCCTCGTTGATGGCTGCGTTTTCGCGCCTTTCCTCCAAGAGGTCTAAGTTAAGCCTGCACTCGCTGCTGTTGTCAATTTTGTTAACAGCCAGCAGTCTTGGTGAGGGGAGACAAATTTCGCCTGCGCTCGCTGCTGTTGTCTCGCCGTTGCTTGTCTTTGGGTTGGTCCTGTGTGCCCACAGGATACTTGGGAGTTCATCGACCCAACCTCGTCTGGCTGTTCCCAACCTTGCCTTTATTCCTTCGACTAAACTTTTGTGGATGCTTTCTACCTGGCCATTCCCTTGGGGATGCGCCACGGAAGAGATGATGTGTTTGATGTTTAGTTCTTTTAGCCATTCTTGGAAATCATCGGCAGCGAAGTTGGTGCCGTTGTCGGTTACGATGCACATTGGTAAACCGAAACGACAGATGATGTGTTCGCAGACAAACTTTCGTGTTATTATAGCGGTGGTAAAGGCTAATGGTTTTGCTTCTACCCATTTGGTGAAGTAATCAACCTCCACTATGATAAATTTAACCGCACTTGGTGTGTCTGGAAAAGGTCTGACCACGTCTATTGCCCATTTCTTGAAAGGCCAAGCGGTGGTGACTGGAATCAGGTTTTTCTTTGGGCGCAATGTCTTTGGTGCGTGTCGATGACAGTTGAAGCACTTGTGCAAGATCTTAACAGCATCCAAATGCATGACAGGCTAGTAATACCCAGCATTCATGATTTTGGCCACTACCATGCGTGGTCCTGCATGGATGCCACATATTCCTTCGTGTATTTCTCAGACTAGATGTGTGGCATGTTGAGGGTCGACGCATCGCAGAAGTGGCCCCAGGTATGACTTGCGGTATAAGATACTGTCCCCATTTGATAGTGGCATGCTTTGTATTGCAGTTTGCGTGCTTCCGCTTTGTTTTCTGAGGCGATGCCCGATTGTAGGTATCTTATAGTTGGTGTCATCCAAGACGTCGCGCCATATTGGATGACGTTGACCTAGCGCAAGGGTACCGAAGGGTTTTTGAGGACTTCAATACGTATATCCTTTGCCAGGTGTTGGAAGCTGGTTGATGCCCTTTTCGAAAGTGCATCAGCTGGTTTGTTTTCACTACTGTTGATATGTACAATGTTGAAGGAGGTGAACTGTGATGTTAGTTGCTTGGCTTGTTCGAGGTAAAGGATAATGATGTCCCCTTTCGCAGCGTAGTCCCCGTTTACTTGCCCTGCAACTAGTAACGAATCAACGTGCGCTTCCAGATGTTGTCCGCCAAGTTTGACAACCAATCGTAGTCCTGCGAGCAATGCCTCGTATTCAGCCTCGTTGTCTGTACTTTTGAAGTCGAGGCGTATGGCGTAAGTAAGCTCTTGGCCGTCAGGGCTAATGAGCTGCAGACCTGCACCCTCACCGTCCTCATTGGATGCACCATCTGTGTATAGTCCCCAGATGTCTGACGAGGATGGCTGAGGTACAGGGTTTTGTTCTTCCTCGCATTCTTGGATGCGGTTCGCTGGTACTTCTGCAGTGAAGTCAGCGAAAACTAGGTTGTGCCCACCTAGTTCAATAGCCCACTTGGCAAGTCATCCAGAGATTTCGGGCTTGGAGAGGATTTACCCAATCCTGTAATTGGTTAAGACGGTGATGACATGGTCTGCAAAGTATCGGCGCAGTCTCCTAGAGGCATGTACCAATGCTAAGACCAATTTCTTCATGATGGAGTATATTATCTCTGGGTCGTTGAGCATCTTGCTAACGTAGTAGATTGGTGTTTGTACCCCCTCTCGATCCACTATGAGTACCACGACCACTGCTTTGACCGCGGCGGATAAGTACATGATGAGTGGTTCCTTTTTGCGTGGTGTGGTGAGAGTGCGTAGTTGGATCAAACACTCTTTCATTTCCCGAAAGGCGCGTTCTGCCTCTGCAGTCCATTGGAATTGTTCTTTCTTTAGGCAGTTGCGCAAGGTGCTGATAAAGGGATAGGATTTTGCCGCGTGATTGGCCAAGAACCTATTTAATGTGGCTAGCCGGCCGGCCAACCATTGCATCTCCTTTATCGTTGAAGTTGATGGCATGCGCTCGATCGCCTAAACCTTTTCCAGGTTAACCTTGAGTCCATCCTTTGTGACGATGAATCCAAGGAAGTTTCCTTCTTCCATTCCAAACGAGCATTTCCCTGGATTGAGCTTCATGTTAAAACTTCGCAGAGTTTGGAATGTCCTCTCGATGTCTTGGAGCATTGTGTCTTCTTCCATGCTCATGACGACCAGGTCGTCCATGTAAATCTCGACACTCATGCTGATCTGATCACCAAAACTGTCGTTCGTCAGTTTTTGGTAGGTTGCACCCACGTTTCGCAACCCGAACGGCATCTTTTTATAGCAGTAATTTCCCATAGGGGTGCGGAATGTCGTTTTGTCTTCATCCTCGATTGCCATATGTACCTGATTATCCTTTGTAGCAATCGAGGAAACACTTCCATCGGAATGGCGCGAGATTATAGACCTTTTCGTCGATCTCTGGAAGTGAGTAGCAGTCTTTGGGGCAGACCTTGTTGAGGTCCTTGTAATCGACGCACATGCGCCAGCCCCCGCTTGTTTTCTCTACCATAATCGGGTTTGACAACCAAGTCTGGTATTTAACTTCTCGCAGGATCCCTTCGGAGAGAAGTTCCTTGACCTGCTCATTCATTGCGTCGTTTTTTTCGGATCCCAGGTTACGTCTTCCCTGGACCACGAGCTTGATACCTGTTAGGGTATTCAAGAAGTGTTGCGCTACTTCAAGCGGGACTGCTATCATGTCTGAGGGAGTCCATGCGAAGATGTCTTTATTCCTGAAAAGAAGCTGCTTCAGGCGCGCCCTTGTAGTGTTGGATAAGGCGTGACCCAGTGTGATCGTTTTTTCGAGGTACTTTACATTAAGTACCCATTTTTCCGGTTCGGTGTTAGGGGTCAGCCTTTCCGTCTTGGCTGGACTCAGCTCGTCCATTGACATGACTTCTTTGTGGGCGTAGATTATCGCGATCCCCGTTTCGATTAGAAAACCGATAACAGAGTGGGAACGGACGTTATCATGTCGAAATCGCCCTGTGATTCTCTGCCGAGAAGCACGTCATATCGGGAGGTGTGGGGTAAAACCATGAAATTTACCTCCTCGATTCGCGTGTGCTTACCGTTGGTAACGCGTACGGGGAATGTGATTTGGCCGAGGGGAACACTGTTTCCCCCGCAAACCCGGCCAACGGGTAATCCACCCGCTGCAATCGATCCTTGTCTTCCTGATCGAATTGGTTGAAGCATTGTTCGTATATGATATCGGAGGTGGTTCCCGGGTCTATGTTCTCGGTGCAGTAATGTGCTAGGTAACCGGTGATTACGATGGCGCGCCTGTCGCGCGGCCCGCCTTGAACTTTGAGGAAGACGACTTGTTCGTCATGCCAGTCGTCGTCCCCCCTCCTTGCCGCTTTGCGCGGCTGTCTGTGGCCCCCACTGATCATGTGGGTAGTTGCCACATACATGGCCTTCTTACCATTGGAGGTGCCCTCGTCATTAGGAGTGAAGTGCTTAGTTTGCTTTGGCGCATTTGGCAACAAGTGTTGCAGCTTTCCCTCCTTTAGGGCTCGTTCAATCTCCAAGCGGAGACTGATGCAATTGTTTGTGGTGTGGCCCGAGTCTTTATGATATTCACAATATAGGGCCACGTCTTGCCCTTTTTTAGACTTCATTGGTTGGGCCGTTCACAAGAATTGTTCTTCCAGGAGAAGAACGCCCCTTGGCGACTTTGTGAGCTGGGTCCAATTGCGCTCTCGAGACTCTTTCTTGGATGCTCGTTGATTTCTCTGGGCATTTATGGTTGCCCTAACGTCGGGCTACGACCCGCGCGGCGCGTAGGTCACAGAGGTGTTGTTTGGGCATACGTATTGACTGCCGTCATAACGTTGTCCCATTTTTCTGGCAAGCCGTCCTTTCCCGATATTGTCATGATCATGTTGTCGTGTTTGACTACTCGAACGAAATGACTGTGGGTCAGTTGGTCTGTTACCCTGCTGATTTCGAGGCATTCTTTATTGTAGCGGGTAATGAAAGCTTCCCAACCTTCGTTTTCCCCGTGCTAGATGTTCATGACGTCAACTGGGTCGCGCTTGTGACGTCTTTGCTGGCTGAAATGGGCAAGAAATTTCTCTTGCAATTCTTTGAATGAGGCCAGTGATCCCACTGGCAAAGAATCAAACCAGGCCCTCGCGAGTCCGGTGAGGGTCTGGGGAAGAAATGGCAACAGACGGGTTTTTCCCAATGGCCGATTACCCCAGTGCCAGTAAAAGCATTCATATGGCCGTCGGGGTCTTAGGAACCGTTGTATTTGCCCACGGTTAGTGGGAGTTTGCTCTTGGTGAGTGGGGCTAAGGCAATCTCCTATATAAACTTGGAGTTGCCAGCGGTGGATCTCGGCCTGTAGTTTAAACCCTGATCGCGCTTTACGGCGCGATCTTATGTTATGCGGGGTTGTGTGGGGGTATAGTAATTGTAATCCCTAGATTGGCTATAAACCGACTGGGAGTCCCCGCGGTATGTATGGTCGTCTGGGTCGGTTTGGTCGTATCCCTTGCTGTGGGGATGCGGTCCCAGACGGCTGTGTACATCGGACCCTCGGCGAGCAGCTGATTCTCGCCTGTATTCTCCGTGTGGGCTAAGGCGGTCGTACACTGGTGCTCTAGCCCGGGACCCGTATGTGGAATCGTCTTCATTGAGCATATGGACACTAAAGTAGGAAGGTTCATGCGACCCGTGCCTATCCCGGGATGCGGGATGTGTTGGTTCCCGTTCCTCGTATTGTAAAACACGAGCCGCGGTTGTATACGGCGCTGGTGAGGGCCCTCCGGGTGCTTACTTACTTGCGCAATCTCTAGTGTACGCTGCAGCGAGAGCAGCCTCTTGTTGTAAGTACCAGGTGTGGAGATCCACTCCTGGTGGCAGTATTGAAGCGTACTGTGAAAAGTCCGGTATGAACATGGGGGGAGTGCCCCCTTGTGCGGACGTGCCGATGTGGCCTGTTGGTTGGACAGGGGGAGTGTTCCTCGTTGGTCCTGCGTTTGTTGAGGTAATGTTTTCCCCATTAGCATTGTGTTGACGATCAGACATGATCTTCAAGAAAGAGAGAGATGGAAAAAAGTGCTAAGGGTAGCGGTGGGCGCCAATGATGGAACAGTGGTTAACCAGGGGAGGTTAATTCACTGGTCTCGTCGAGTCGGGTTATTCCCTTCCTCTCGAAGATCGGTGGCTGGATCGTCCGCTGATCTATCTCATGCACAAGGAAACACACCGGGACTCGTAACAAGGAGGATGGGGTGGGGGTGCTCCTTGTTACCACTCTCCGGCGTGAGAATCAGTATTTGCTTGAGAGCAAAGTGTGTGGTAGTAGTAAGTGTGAGAGAGAGTAGATAAGCGATACCTCAAACCTGGTCCGGGATGGGTATATATAGCCGAAGAGTGCAGGAGGGTAATTGAGTGGCTAGACTATAACAACCCCAACGCAAAACCGACACCCTCATAATTTTTCCGACACCCTAATATTTTAAAATGTCCCAATATATCTTTAAATATACCCCATACGCGAAAACGGGCCTCAAATACAATATAGTATTAAAAATAAAATTTAAGATCTGACACTTAAGCTGAGGCGGGCCGCGTAGACCCATTTCAACCCTTACGCGGGCGGTATAAGGGTTGGAGCCTGAATTCGTTTCATTTCTTAAGTTCAGGCGGGCCGCGTAAGACCCACCATTAGCTTACGCGGGCTGCGAGAGTCCCAAATTGTGGCACAACCCGGTGTTGACACGTGTCATAACGCGTGTTGAACCTATTGATGACCCGGATCACCTACGACCCTATTCCCCTACTACGCGGGCTGCATAAGCCTAGGCTTACCTTTACGCGGGCCGCGAGAGACTTGAATTACAGCACTATAAATTGGGAGCTTGGGCTTCAGTCCCAAATCGTTCAATCTCTTTCTCTCTCAACGAATTTCTGAAGAAATAATATAAATTCCGGGTATTATACCCCCTAAATAGCGAGGTTCTGCTACGATGTAAGTATCATAACCCCTGGAGATGTATTAGATACTCTGCCCGATTGATCTAGGGTTCCGTAACGGCTGTCGTGGTTCTGCCCGACGTAGTCGTTGGAATGCCGTCTAGGGGAGGGTATTACAAATGTTAAAATGGGTTATTATACTAACACACGTGCATTTGTGTAATTTTTAGATTATTCCCAGGAAATCATTACTGAAAACCCTAAAACAACAATGTGAGTAATCCTCTTTTTGTTAAATGTTTTTACAAAACCTCACTTAATTAAATATATACTAAACAGTTATTGAGTATTTGTAAGAATACAATTATAGTGGGTATGTTGGGGTTTTGTATACAAAATTTGTTACTGGCGTGGTAACATTCCACAAGTTGAGTATGACAGTACCATTGATGTTAATTGTTATATCTTGGAAACAAATGTAATTGCGGATGCGCCCTCAATACTGTAAAATGATTGTTATTTCAACTTGATTAAACTGGGATTCACTCACCAGTATTTCCCACTGACAGAATGTTTTTAAAACGCGTTTCAGGTAACAAAATGTGAAAGCCAAATAGAAGCCAGCTGGACAGCACTGAAGACTTGGAAAAGTGGCAATAAAGTTACCTAAAAGAAATAGATGTTTTTTTTAAATAAAATAGGGTGTATCCCTATGAAATTGTGTGTACTAAAAACTTGGGTTTTACCCATGTGTTTAATGATATGGAAATGTGGTATTTTACTCTAATAAAATATTTCCTAACTACGGTCCTGATGAAAATTTCCGCTGCCAAATTAGAAAATAACACGATACCACTGAAACTGGCTCGCAGCCGCCCGTTCCTGGAGATTAGTGATCGGGGGTTGCGACAGAAGGTGGTATCAGAGCTATGCCATTGATTCAGCCACTGAAGTGTTCTGCTGACATCAAAATTCAAAGTGTTAGGAAATAAATAACGGGAATACATGTATAATTGTATTTTCTTGTTATGTGTTATCTGACTATTTGTTAGTTTACAGTATGAGCGACCAAGGACCATCTGACGCATATCGTCAATTGTCTGGTTCGCCTAGCAGCGAAGGTGCCTCTTCTCAGCCTGCCCTCTCGGGCTACTCTGCTGATACAGAAGAAGGAATATTCATATTTAAGGCTCAATCTGAAGAGCCATTTCCTCAGAAAAAGTGGGGATAGTTCAGTAGGGGAGCACATGAGCGTAGAAAGCGAATGAAAAAGTTACAAGACCAGAGAGCACTAGCCGCAGCTAAACGAGAAACCGATGCATATGCCCAGGATATGCTTAATAGGGGTATAGTCAATATCCATAATTTAACAACCACTGCAGCTGACCCAAACCTGGAGCAAATGCTAGCACCCCAACCACAACCACTAATTCCTGACCAACCCATGGAAAATAGAAAACCTTGGAAATCAAATAGAAATGCATGATTTCAACCCGGAAGAGATACCTAGGGTACCTGCACCAAATCCCCTAGACCCAAATTACGACCCCTGGTGGGATGACGTTAGGGACTATGTGCAACGCTACCCGATTCACGAAGATGTGCCAATGCCCAACCTAGGAGCCTATCCAGGGTTAGATACTCTAGATCCCTATTTCAATAACGATGCATACATTAGGGAGATTTTAGAAAACCCTTACCCATACCAGGCCCCTATACCTCCATATCAGGAACCCGTACCCCAGATTCCTAACCCAGTCCTAGAACCTGCACCCCCAATGAGTGCAGAAAACATACAAGAACTTAGGACTTTCGGTGTGGAAATTTTAGAAAGCAGTGAGAGAATGCGACAGGTGGGAGAGCGTCTCGTATGGAAATATGATGAACGCAATATGGATTTTTGGATGAATCCATATCCCTGAATCGATGGTGGAAACGGTAGAAATAATAATATAATATAATAATATATGTGTGTATGTGTTAAAAAAAACTACGGACGCCTACTACTAGTAGTGTAGTTTTAAATTTCAGTTGGTATTGTAATTTTTATTTCAGTTCTAGTGTGTAATAGATGCATACTATATGAATAGAGTAAGTCGCAATGATCGACGCTTTTGACCAAAAGTGTGTGACATGTGATTGGCTATATTCAAATATTATTGGTGATATTAATATTTGGTAAATGTTTAAAATTTAGATGGACAACGAAGTGAATCAGGAAAACCAGAATGATAATATTCAGAACGATAACCACTCGAATAATGATAATCTGAATAAGGAGAATCCGAACAACAATAACAATGGAAACCAAATGGATAATAGTGCCGTTCAACATATAGTGGCACAAGGAATCATAGATGCAATGCCATTTATTATTCAAACGGTTCAGGAAGCGAATAATAAAAGTAAGCATAGTAGTAAGCGACCAATTGAACCAGAACACAGCGTGAACAATGGACCCGTACTTCAGGTGCCCATTCCCAAAAGAAGAAGAACCATGCCATATGGTTGTTCTTACAAAGAATTCTGGTCCTTCAAACCAATAGAATTCTCGGGCAATGAAGGACCCATTGCAGCTCTATGCTGGATAGAGAAGACTGAGGCTGTTCTGAAAATAAGCATGTGTGCTGAAGAAGATAAGATAATGTTTGCTTCTAATTTGTTTAAGAATTCAGCCCTAGAATGGTGGAAGACTATCCTCCAGTCAAGAGGAAGTGATAGGATACATAACATGGAATGGGTTGAGTTTAAAACTATGGTAGAAAGGAAGTTCTGCCCTCCCAATGAAAAGGAGTAGATAGCAAATAAGTTTCTGAACCTTAGAATGAACGGGTTGATAGTAAGGGGTACACTACTACATTCTTTGAATATGCTAGAATAGTGCCAACCCTTGCATCACCTGAACCGGTATTAATCTCCCGTTACATCTAGGGATTAATCGGGGAGATTAGACATGTAGTCAAGGCAGCTAGACCCCAAACCATAGAAGAAGCTGTAGAACTAGCCAATACCTTGACAGATTAGTTAATCCATACTAGAGAAGAAGACCAGAGGAGAAACCTAACCCAAAGGCTTGCCCAAGAATTCCGTTTTGGGAATTCCAACCGTAGGAATGTAGGTTCTACCTCTGCACCATACTGCAAAACCTGCAGAAAGAAGCATTCAGGAAAATGCTCCACTTACTTCAATTTCTGCAAGGCCCCAGGACATAAGGAAGAAGATTGCAAGAAGAAATCCAGTAATGGAACGTGTTTCAATTCTGGAGAAAAAGGTCACATCAAGAAAAATTGTCCGAAATTGGCTCCAGCTGCAAACCACAAGAATCCTAAAAATGCTAGAGCATTTGTCTTAACTGCAGACAAGATGATCCTAGATGTCATAGCTGGTACGTTTTTAGTTAATGATATTTTTGCTAATGTATTATTTGACTCTGGTGCAAACCAAAGTTTTATTAATACTTCGTTTTGCAAACTTCTAAATCAATCATTAACTAAACTACCACAAGAATGTATAGTAGAGACCGCAAATGGAGAAACCGTTAGGATTTCTGAAATCTTGCAGGGAGCAAGAATAGAAATTTTTAATAAAAAATTTATTGCAAACCTTTACTCAATGAATCTGGCAGGATTTGATGTTGTACTAGGAATAGATTGGTTAATAGGCAATAAAGCCAGTATTTTATATGATCATAAGTCAATCCAAGTAAATTCACCAAGGGGTGAAAAGATTACAATTAAAGGAGATAAACCATCTAGATCCACTAAATTCATCTCTGTGATGAAAACTGCAAGTTATATAAGAAAAGGATCTATAGTGTGTTTGATTTCCATAATCACTAACACTAAAGGAAAAGAACTAAAAGACATTCTGGTAGTGTCCCACTGTTCAGATGTCTTTCCAGAAGAATTGGCAGGATTACCTCCAGACAGAGAAGTGGAATTCAGAATCCATCTGCTACCAGGAACAACACCGATTGCCAAAGCATCTTACCGTTTGGCACCAGCCGAAATGCAGGAGCTGAAGAAATAATTAGACGAATTGTTGGAGAAAGGATTCATACAGCCAAGCTCATCGCCATGGGGAGCACCGATACTATTTGTCAAAAAGAAAGACGGATCAGTGCGTATGTGCATTGATTACCGTGAATTGAACAAGGTCACGATTAAGAACCGGTATCCATTACTAAGAATCGATGATCTGTTTGATCAACTGCAAGGAGCTCGATTTTTCTCTAAAATCGATTTAAGATCAGGATATCATCAATTAAAGGTACAGGAAGAGGACATTCCTAAGACCGCATTTAGAACAAGGTATGGCCATTATGAATTTACTGTCATGCCATTTGGTTTAACCAATGCCCCAGCTGCATTTATGGACATGATGAACCGAATATGTAAGTCATATTTGGATAAATTCATAATTGTCTTCATAGATGATATTCTCATTTACTCTAAAAGTAAAGAGGAGTATGCAAAGCATTTGCACTTACTTTTAAGTCTATTAAGAAAGGAAAAGCTTTACGCTAAGTTTTCCAAGTGCGAGTTTTGGTTAGAACAGGTACAATTTCTTGGACACTTAGTTGATCATGAAGGAATTCATGTGGATCCAACAATGATCTAGGCAATTACCCAATGGAAAACCCCTGAGTCGCCAACTAAGGTTAGAAGTTTCTTAGGATTGGCCAGTTATTATAGAAGGTTTATTCGAGATTTCTCTAGAATAGCCATTCCCTTTACCAAATTAACTTGTAAATCCATTAAGTTTGAATGGGGACCAAAACAAGAAGAAGCCTTTAGAATCCTTAAGCAAAGATTAACCCATGCACCCATACTATCGTTACCAGAAGGAACTGAAGACTTTGTAGTCTTTTGTGATGCTTCTAAGTTAGGTTATGGATGTGTGTTGATGCAACGTCAAAAGGTTATAGCCTACGCCTCTAGACAACTCAAGAATCATGAAGAGAATTATTCAACCCATGATCTAGAACTAGGAGCTGTAATTTTTGTCCTTAAGATTTGGAGACATTACCTTTATGGTAGTAAGTTTACCATATTTACTGATCATAAAAGTTTAAGGTATGTTTTCGGGCAAAAGGAGTTGAATATGAGACAAAGACGTTGGATGGAATTGCTTAGTGATTATAATTGTGATATTCAATATCATGAGGGAAAGGAAAATGTGGTGGCTGATGCTTTAAGTCGAAAGTATCACGAAAAGCAAAAAAGGTACGTTCTCTTAAATTAAATTTACAAGTAAATTTAAATGATCAAATAAGAGAAGCACAAGAATCAGTAATCAAGGATGATGCTGAAAAATTGAAAGGTATGATTAAGGAATTAGAATAAGGAACAGATGGAATTTGGAGATTCCATAAAAAGAGAATGTGGATACCTAATATACGATGCATCCAGGAAGTGATAAGATGTATCAGGATTTAAGGAAAAATTTCGGGTGGATAGGAATGAAGAAAGATATAGCAGCTTATGTTTCGAAATGTTTAACTTGTTCTCAAGTCAAAGCTGAACACCAAAAACCCTCAGGTTTATTACAACAGTTAGAAATGCCAGTTTGGAAATGGGAATTGATAACAATGGATTTTGTTACCAAATTACCCAAAACAAGAAAAGGTAATGATACAATCTGGGTGATTGTAGATAGGCTACCAAGTCAGCTCATTTCCTACCAATGAAGGAAACTTTTAGTATGGAACATTTAGCCAAATTATATGTAAATGAAATTGTTTCATTACATGGAATACCTTTATCAATTGTTTCTGATAGGGATACCCGTTTTACCTCTCATTTTTGGACAAGTTTCCAAAAAGCAATGGGAACCAAGCTAAATCTAAGCACAACTTATCATCCTCAAACGGAAGGACAAAGCGAAAGGACAATTCAGACAATGGAAGACATGCTTAGAGCTTGTGTAATTGATTTCGGAGGTAATTGGGACGATCACTTACCTTTAATAGAATTTTCTTATAATAACAGTTATCACACAAGTATCAATGCTGCACCATTCGAAGCACCTAATGGACGAAAGTGAAGAACCCCAGTCTGTTGGGCAGAAATTGGGGAAAAGCAACAATCTGGACCTGAGATAGTGCAAGAAACAACCGAAAAGATCATTCAAGTCAAGGAACGACTGAAAGCGGCACACGATCGACAGAAGAGCTACGCTGATAACAGACGTAAGCCGTTAGAATTCCAGGTAGGTGATAAGGTATTGTTAAAAGTCTCTCCTTGGAAAGGAGTGGTAAGATTCATCAAACGAGGAAAGCTAAGTCCCAGGTATATTGGACCTTTCAAGATTATTAGAAGAATAGGACCTGTAGCCTATCAGCTACAACTGCCAGAGGAAATGTCAGGGTACATGATGTATTTCATGTATCTAATCTCAAGAAATGCTTAGCTGATGAATCACTCGTAGTGCCTCTTAAGGATATAGAGGTAAATGAACAACTCAAGTTTGTAGAGAGGCCTCTGCAGATTGAAGACAGGAAGGTTAAGAATCTCAAACATAAAAGATTAGTTCTGGTCAAATTGAAGTGGGACTCCAAAAGAGGACCTGAATACACATGGGAGCTTGAATCTGAAATGCAAAAGAAATATCCGCACTTGTTCCAGTAGATCTCGAGGACGAGCTCTAAAACAAGGTGGGGAGGATATAACAACCCCAACGTAAAATCGACACCCTCATAATTTTTCCGACACCCTAATATTTTAAAATGTCCCAATATGTCTTTAAATATACCCCATACGTGAAAACGGGCCTCAAATACAATATAGTATTAAAAATAAAATTTAAAATCTGAAACTTAAGCTGAGGCGGGCCTCGTAGACCCACTTCAACCCTTACGCGGGCGGTATAAGGGTTGGAGCCTAAATTCGTTTGATTTCTTAAGTTCAGGCGGGCCGCGTAAGACCCACCATTAGCTTATGCGGGCCGCGAGAGTCCCAAATTGTGGCACAGCCTAGTGTTGACACGTGTCGTAACGTGTGTTGAACCTATTGATGACCCGGATCACCTACGACCCTATTCCCCTACTACGCGGGCCGCGTAAGCCTAGGCTTACCTTTACGCGGGCCGCGAGAGACTTGAATTACAGCCCTATAAATTGGGAGCTCGGGCTTCAGTCCGAAATCGTTCAATCTCTTTCTCTCTCAACGAATTTCTGAAGAAATAATATAAATTCCGGGTATTATACCACCTAATAGCGAGGTTCTACTACGATGTAAGTATCATAACCCCTGGAGACGTATTAGATACTCTGCCCGATTGATCTAGGGTTCCGTAATGGCTGTCGTGGTTCTGCCTGATGTAGTCGCTGGAATGCCGTCTCGGGGAGGTTATTACTAATGTTAAAATGGGTTATTATACTAACACACGTGAATTTGTGTAATTTTTAGATTATTCCTAGGAAATCCTTACTGAAAACCCTAAAACAGCAATGTGAGTAATCCTCTTTTTGTTAAATGTTTTTACAAAACCTCACTTAATTAAATATATACTAAATAGTTATTGAGTACTTGTAAGAATACAATTATAGTGGGTATGTTGGGGTTTTGTATACAAAACTTATTACTGGCGTGGTAACATTCCACAAGTTGAGTATGACAGTACCACTGATGTTAATTGTTATATCTTGGAAACAAATGTAATTGCGGATGCGCCCTCAATACTGTAAAATGATTGGTATTTCAACTTGATTAAACTGGGATTCACTCACCAGTATTTCCCACTGACAAAATGTTTTTAAAACGCGTTTCAGGTAACAAAATGTGAAAGCCAAATAGAAGCCAGCTGGACAGCACAGAAGGCTTGGAAAAGTGGCAATAAAGTTACCTAAAAGAAATAGATGTTTTTCTTAAATAAAATAGGGTGTATCCCTATGAAATTGTGTGTACTAAAAACTTGGGTTTTACCCATGTGTTTAATGATATGGAAATGTGGTATTTTACTCTGATAAAATATTTCCTAACTATGGTCCTGATGAAAATTTCCGCTGCCAAATTAGAAAATAACACGATACCACCGAAACTGGCTCGCGGCCGCCCGTTTCCGGGGATTAGGGATCGGGGGTTGTGACATAGACTGACGACACACAGCCCCTTGCAGCTGTGTCAGGCGCGTAGGTCATGGAGGTGATGCCACGTCCTGTTGTGGCTGTCAGTCTGTTCGCCAGCATTGCACGCATGTGGGCTAGACAGGTGACTGCTGTCAGTGCCACTTGCTATCTTGGACACTTGAGCAAAAGTGTTAGTCCCACTTGCGTAGTCAACAGGATGCGGTGCTGGCCGCATCCTTGTCGTGTGGTAACCGCGGTTGTGTCCGCGTCCCTTGTCTTGACGGAAGTATCTATAAGATGTGGTGCTGGGCCGCATCGCCATGTGCGGTAACTGCGGTCGTCACCGCGTCCCTTGTCATGACAAAAAACGGTCGTTTTCATACACGAGGTAAGTCTTCTCATCACTTGACTGATTGGAACAATTGACCGCGTTCGCGCGTGCCCACGCGGACGCAGATAAGTCTTTGTTGATGGGAGTATTTGGTAAGGGTGATGGTCACTCGCGACCGCTTTGGTGCGAGATCTGGGACCATACCCCTTCAGAACTGGATGTCAGCTTATCCTCCAGAAATCTTGCAATAAAGGCTAGCGTCCATCCATTAGTGCCATGTGTCGTGCTTTTTGTCTGAAAGCACAACTTCTTTGTCACCTGCGATTTCTTCCAGAAACTTCTAGAAGCTTCTGGATGCACTCGGATGATGTGGACGCCATGCTGGAAAAGTGATGTGGTCCCTATGCCATGTGTGCATTGATTTGGGACCATACCTCTTCAAGTCCCCTAGTCCAGTGTGGCTTCCAGGTGAGTTTAGCAGCTGGGAGGGATTCTAGACTTAGAAAAATGGAGGTGGTCTTGTTTTTACTTTATTGAGGAGGTGCGCGTCTTTGGTGCATGGATTTAAACCAAATTTGCGCGTGGAAGAAATGGCGTGCAAAATTGAACCAAAAAGGCGCATGGCGCACGAATATGGCGTACAAAATTGAGCCAAAACGGCGCATGCACATGGATATGGCATGCAAAATTGAGCCAAAACGGCGCATGGCGCACGGATATGGTGTACAAAATTGAGCTAAAACGGCACGTGGCACATGGATATGGCGTGCAAAATTGAGCCAAAATGGCGCGTGGCGCATGGATATGGCGTGCAAAATTGAGCCAACGCAGCGCGGCGCATGGCGCATGAATTTGGCGTGCAAAAGTGAGCCAAAAAGGCGCATGGCGCACGAATATGGCATACAAAATTGAGCCAAAACAGCGCATGGCGCATGGATATGGCGTGCAAAATTGAGCCAAAACGGCGCATGGCTCAAGGAGATTGTCTTTGAGATTTCTTCAAGGAGAAGTTTTGTTTCCTTCTATGCTTGGAGTAATGTGACGGTTGACGTTTGACTGTCACTCCGTCTGAGGTGGTTGTCTTGTCGGAGAAGAGGAACAGTTGCTTTTTGCAGATGTGAGGCACGTTTTTCCTATGTGTCAGGTGCGTGGCGGCCACGCGACCTGAATAGACGGCATTTCCCCTTCTCTCTCCTGACGTGGCATCTCCTGATTGGGTGTCTGTCTGCCTTCTGACGGTCCACTTCCCCATCGCATTAAATGCGATGACTATAAATACCCGGCGATCTCAACAGATTTCCCACTTCCTTCTCTCGAAACTTCTTTCAAATTTCAAATTTTCTTTCCTTATCTTCAGATTTTCTCACCTCCCGTTCCCAAATTCCCGTTGTTCATTCCGTCAGGTCTACTTCTACTAAAGTCGGTGGGTCTAAGAAGAGGCAAACGAAGCCAAAGGACCCTCCTGGTCCTAACTGGGCGATCATTAACGGGAAGGAGAAAGAACTTCATAACCTTATCCAGCGATTTAAGTTTCCATCCGACTGAGGGGTGTAGTTCCCAATTGCCGGCAGTACAGCACTAGATGCCCCTCCGGATTATATAACTATTTATGCTGCATTTTTCTGGGAAGGGAATTTCCAGTTACCCATGTCAAAATTCCTGGGTGAGATCTTAACGAAGTATGGTATACATCTTTTACATGTGAATGCATTAGGGTTACCTCAGGTCACCCATTTCGAGTTTATCTATCGTGCACAAAAGATAGAGCCAACATTTGAGATGTTCAACTTTTTTTATTACGTCACTTACACTGGAGGCTTTTACTCCTTCAACTCCAGAACTGCTGATGTTCTTCCATGCAGCCGAGATCCACCAAAAAGCTTTCATGACTGGAAGCATAAATTTTTCTATATCCGTTGTGGTGTGATTCCGATAGATATGCATTATCGAACAGAGAGCGAAGGAGTGCCGAAGGTGGCGGTCTGGTTCATACGCCGATGAAGAGTGGTACAAGAATCTGACCAAAAGGCCTACTCCAATCATTCAGCTGGAGGAGAAGGCTCTTGTTGCTGCTGGCATGAGTCTAATGTGGGTGCCTAGGGAGCCAAGGGCTTTCCCAGTTTATGCTTACAAGGGAAAAGGTACCTTTTGTTTACTATTTTACGTGTTGTTTCACTCTCATTTTCTTTTTCTCACCTGCTTTTGTTTTTCGGCAGGTTATAGCTTAATGAATTTGTTCGACACGAAATTTGGTGGAGAGATGGCATTGGCACTACTACCTGCTGGGGAGCCCATGTGGACTGCACGGATTAGGGATAATTTTTTGCATCCCTCATTCGAGAGTATAGCAGCCTATGGCACTGTTATTCTAGGTGCTCCTTCTGTGGCTAAGGCTGATCTCGGTAAATCTCCTACTCGAGAGGGGACTATTCTCCTTTCGAGTGAGCAGTCTACTGGTTCTTCGCATGGATTGATTCATCGTTTGTCGCGTGCAGGTCCCCAACAACGACCTGTCCAAAATCCAGAAGGTGCCGCTAGTTCTACTCCCCCTGTTGTTGACCCGGTTTCTACTACTGCAGAGCCAAAACAGAAAGAGGATGAGAAAGAGAAGGTTGAGAAGAGAGAGCCGGAGAAGAAGTCTGCTGAAGCGCCATCTGGTGCACAGACTCGTAAGCATTCTTCTAAGGTTGAACTCTTGGACTATGTTATTGTCTCTGACTCGTTGTCTGGTTTAGACACAGGGATTAGACGTCCTGCTCCAGATGTGGATGATCAAGTCACTCTAACGGAGATGATGGCGAAGAAAAAAAAAGATCCTTTCTGACAAGAAACGAGAGCTAGACGAACAAGCTGCTCTGGCTCTTTTGGAGAAAAAGTTGAAGGTTATGGGTCAAACTTCTGCGCCTTCTAATTGCGAAGTAGATCTCTGGGTGTTTGCCAAGAAGCCTGGCAACCTGCTTAAACGAATATACGAGGCATCTTCGCAACCAAAAGGTATGACCTTGGTGTAATTTCTCTCCTCTGTGTTTACAATTGTTGATTCCCTCTTTTCCCATGATCATAATTCTTTGTTTCTTTTGTAGCTTCTTCCAATTCTATCCGACCTGCTTCTAAGGGCATCAAGATTACTCCCCCCAACATCTCTTCCATTACACTACCAGCATCTCCTCCCCCCGTTCCGTTTGGGTATTCGCCTGTTCATACCTCTCCTCATCCAGACCCCAAGGGGAAAGGTCTGGAAGGTATGACTGAGGGAGTTACTACTGAGAAGGTGACACCACCTGTTGTTCCTAGATTGGTGATTCAAGAAGATGAGGCTAGGGCTGAAGGTGTTGAGACCGATTGGGAATCAAGCGAAGCTACCCCTCCTCGGAGCACTCAATATACCCGGCGTGGTCCTTCTACTTCTGAAGGGCGCGGCTGTTCTGTTGGCCGGTAGGGTCCGGAGTTTGAAAGGATGGGTCCAAGTGGGTCATGGATGACTCACAATCCTTCATGCGACAATCTTCCCCACACTCCCCGATGGAACCTCGTCCAAGGTTCTCGCATGGATAGTTTGGACAACTGTCAAGTATTATATTCCTTGTCTTTTTCCCCTACGGAGAGGTTGTACCAGAAGAATTGAAACCGCTTTAATTTGTTGGACAACCACGTCCGTTCTGGTGTTAACTTCTTCTCTACCACTCAAGAGATAGTCCGAGAGTGGCAGGCTATGGGAGAGGAGACCATGGGATTTGAAAAGGCTAAACGGGAGTTTATGGCCGAGCGTGAGGCCTTTAATTCTGAAAAGAAGTGTTTAATGTGGCGAGTTGCTGATGTTAAAGATAAATTAGCCCTGGAAAAGAAGTTGAATGTTGATCGTCAACGAGATTGGATGACGGCATGTGAGAGATCGAACCGCGAGCTTAAAGTTGCGCGTGATGAAGTTCTGAGTGTAATTGCTGAAAGGGCCAAGGAGAGCAAAGAGTTTGATCGTCTTTCTGCTGCATATAAAGAGAAAGAAGATGAGGCCCTTTCCGCCCAGAAAAGTAATGAGGAGGCACGGGCATGCATTGCTGAATTGGAGAAAACGGTTGAGAAGCAACAGGCTCAAAACAAGACTCTGTAGCTGTTGTCTCAAGACCTTGTTGATGACTGCAAGTGGCTTCTCACACGCGGTGTTCCCTTGGTAAGTGTTTTTACTGTTTTGACTTGTTTTATACTCTGTATGTTTATTATATGTCTTACCTTCCCTTTTGCAGATTGCTGACCGATTGGTAAGGTCTGAGGAGCTTGCTAAATATGTGTTTGACCTTGGTGGTGCTACTTACGATAGTGGTCGCAAGGATGGTTATTCGGAGGGTAAGGCAGCGGCGCTATCAAGAACGAAAGATGATAAATTTAACCTCTTCAAGGTGGATTGTGATGGTAACTATACTGCCAAACGTCAAGAGTTTGAGTTTATTAAGTTTGGAATCTTGAAGGCTATTGACAAGTTGGCACGACGTGGGGTTGTAGTGGAAACCTTGAAGAAGGTTCTCGAAGATAATGATGCTGAAGCTGGTGGCGCTGGTCCTAGCCACCAAGTTTAGATTTGTTACTTACTGGCTTGCATGTCGCGGATCGGTCTACGGACCTTGTGATCAGACAATTATTTCCTGCCTTTTCTTTTCCAAACATTACATAACTATGTTCTTGGTAGTGTGATATTTGTATGACTACCACAGTTTTGTTTGATGATATATATGTTATGGTTTGGCTTTTTTAAGTTGTTTGTGTGAATTTGCTTACATTACAATTTGTGCATATGATAATTGCTTTGTACAAGTGTTGCGAATGAATGGTGGCTAAGACAGATTATTGTGTTAAATTGACCCGGCCGTGCACTTGATCGTGACGGGCCTTGGAGGTTTACAACGTTTGCAGTGTCGTTATGCCGATGTTGTGTTCGCGTTTACCTGAAATGTTACGAAGCTAACGTTGACAGACGGGTTATTGTGTTAAATTAACCCGATCGTTTACTTGATCGTGACAGGCCTTGGAGGTCTACAATGTTTGCAACGTCTTAGACGCGATGTCTTCGTGTGTTCGAAGTGTTACGAAGTGGCCGTTGGCTGACAGGTTATTGTGTGATTGACCCGGCTGTGCACTTGGTCGTGACGAGCCTTGGGGGTCTTACAATGTTTTCTGTCATTTTGCCAGCGATGATTTTGTGTGCACCCAAAATAATATATGCATTTGTAACAAAAATTCATCAAGTAGAACGTAAAACATAAAGTAGGCAACATTTCTTGTATTAAGACGTATGTGTTAGGCCTGGGTCCATACATTACTGATTAGATATAGCACTTCCTCAATTATTGAGCGTTCCATGTCCTGTGGACTTCTTTGTCGTCCAGGGTGCGTAGCCGATACGCCCCCTTTCCTAAGACCTTGTTGATAACATAGGGTCCTTCCCACTTCGGGGCCAATTTTCCCGGGCGCTTCGCATTGGAGGTTTCATTGTCTCAAAAGACATAATCCCCGGTGTTAAGGATGCAGATGTGCAGCATGCTGTTATAGTATTTTTCCAGCTTTGTCTTGTACTTCGTTGCTCTTCATTGTTCACAACATTCATTGCTAACATGCTGGTATGACAGCTTCTGAACCATATACCAAGTTGAATGGTGTTTCCCCATTACTGGTTTTTGGCATTGTTCGGTGGGCCCACTGATTGCTAGGAAACTCATCAACCCAACCTCTCCTTTGGGTTCCTAGTCGAGCTTTTATTCCGTCTAAAATACTCTTGTTCACGGCTTCGACTTTACCATTTCCTTGCGGGTGTGCCACCGAGGAGAAGGTGTGCTCTATGTTCAGTTCTTTGAACCACTTTTGAAAATCCTCGGCTGCGAAGTTTGTGCCATTTGTCGGTGATGATGCGCAAGGGTAGTCCGAACCGACATATAATTTGTTCCCTAATGAATCTTCTCACCACCATTGTTGTTGTGGATTCTAGCGCTTTTGCTTCTACCCATCTGGTGAAATAGTCGACTGCAACTATGATGAATTTTACTGCACCAGGGGCTTCTGGGAAAGGCCCTACCATATCTTTTCCCCATTGTTGAAACGGCCATGCTGTTGTAACTGGGACCAATTCGTTCTTGGGGCGTAGGGTTTTAGGTGCATGCCTTTGACATCCGTCACACTTCCTCAACATTTTATTGTGTCTAGGTGCATCCCTGGCCAGTAGTACCTTGCATTCATCACCTTAGCTACCACCATTCTAGGACTTGCATGGATTCCATAAATCCCTTCATGCACTTCTCTGATCAAATAATTGGCGTCTTCAGGACCTACACATCGAAGCAAGGGTCCCAGGTAAGATCTTCGGTACAAGATGTCGTCGGACATCTGATAGTGTAAAGCTTTGTGCTGTATCTTCCTGGCCTCTGCTTTATTCTCTAGTAGGATTCCTGGTTGAAGATACATGATAATTGGTGACATCCAGGATGATGATCCCATTTGGATAACATTAACCTGGCGCAACGGGACAGATGGGTTTTTCAGTACTCGATTCGTAAATCCTTTGCCAAATTTTGGAAACTTGTGGATGCAAGCTTGCTCAGGGCATTTGCTGGCTTGTTTTCGCTTCGATTGATGTGTGTGATCTTGAAAGAGTTGAAATTCTGTAGCAATGACTTCGCTTGTTTAAGGTAAAGTGCCATGACATCACCCTTGGCATCATATTGACCGTTGATCTGGCCACCTACTAGCAACGAGTCAACATGCGCTTCCAGATTTTTAACCCCCATCTTGATTGCCAAGCGTAAGCCAGCGAGAAAGCTTCATATTCCGCTTCATTGTTTGTGCTCTTGAATTCTAGGCGGATGGCATATGTGAATTCATCTTTGTCAGGGCTTACCAATCTCAACCCTGCCCCGCGCCGTTTTTATTGGATGCACCGTCCATATACAACAACCACGGTTCCTCTGAAGACTGTCCTTCAGATTTTTCCATCGCCTTGCACTCGCGATCTTTATCGTCTGGCACCTCTGTAAGAAAATCTGCCAATACTTGCCCTTTAATCGCCGGCATGGGCCTGAAAACCACATCGTGTCCACCCAGCGACAATCTTCCCCACATTTTGCTAGTCTTCCAGAGATTACAGGTCAAGCTAAGATTTGCCGATGTTGTAGTTTGTCAGGACATGGATGACATGACCTCCAAAATATCTACGTAGACTCCTTGAAGCATGGATAAGAGTTAGGACTAGCTTCTCTATCATAGAATACCTTGTTTCAGGTTCGTACAAGGTGCGTCTGACATAATATACTGGTGTTTGTACACCCTGTCGGTCGAGTAACAAGAGTGCTCCCACCGCCTTCTCTGAAGCCGATAAATACATAACCAACGACTCGTTCTTCCTTGGAGCTGTGAGAGTTGGCAGGCGTATTAAGCATTCCTTCATTTCTTTGAACCCGAATTCTGCTTCTGGAGTCCACAAAAATTTGTTCTTCTTGACACAGTTCCGAAGAGTCTTCATGAATGGGAACAATTTTGCGGCGTGATTCGCGAGGAAACGGTTTAGCGCGGCTGAACGCCCTGTTAGAACTTGAATTTCTTGACTGTTAATGGGGAAGGTATACGTTCGATGGCCTGCACCTTTTTGGGATTCACTTTAAACCCATCCTTTGTGATAATGAAACCCATAAATTTCCCTTCTTCCATTCCGAAGGAACACTTGGCTGGACTCAGCTTGATGTTGACGCCTCGAAGTGTATCGAAGGTTTTCTGAATGTCCTGTAGCATTTGATCTTCTTCTCTGCTCATGATGACCACGTCATCCATGTACACTTCGATGTTTTTTTCCAATATCATCTCCAAACGTCTCATTCATCAGTCTTTGGTATATGGCTCCTGCGTTTCGTAGACCAAACGACACTATAGTGTAGCAATATAAACCCATTGGCGTGCGGAATGTCGTCTTGTCTTCATCTTGAATTGCCATCTGGACTTGGTGATGCCCTTTGTAACAATCCAGAAAACATTTCCATCAGAAAGATGCTAAAGAGTCAATCTTCTCATCGATCTCTGGCAGAGAATAACAATCTCTTGGACACGCCTTGTTTAGATCTTTGTAGTCCACACACATTCACCATCCACTGTTTCCTTTGGGTACCATTACTGGGCTGGAAACCCAGGTCTGGGTGCGCACTTCTCTTATGATCTCCGCGTTAAGTAATTCTTTGACTTGCTGCTTCATGGCTTCGTGTTTTTCTGGACTTAAATTTCTTTTGGTCTGTACCACTGGCTTGGCATTTTCCAAGACGTTCAGTCTGTGCTCTGCAACGTGCCGTGGAACACCTACCATGTCAGTTGGTGTCCAGGCAAAGATGTCCATGTTTCTGAATAATAGTTGTTTAAGGGACTTGCGAGTGGTTTCATAAATTGTTGCGCCTAAGGTGACTGCTTGTTCTGGGTATTTTCTGTTTAGGATCCACTTCTCTGCCTCTGAGCGTGGGGTTGGCTTGCTTGTCTTTGATGGCCGTGCATCGTCAGTCATGAGCACCTCCTTGCTCTCATAAATTATAGCAACCCGGTCTCAGTTGGTAATCCTACTGCTGAATGTGGTCCTGAGCAAATCATACTGAAATTACCCTGGGATTCTCTTCCCAAAAGAATGTCGTGTCTGGAGTTCACTGGTAGGACCATGAACATAACTTCCTTTGTTCTAGAATTTCTCCAATCAGACAGCAGCACCGGAAAAGATATCTGGCCCAAAGGAAATACGACCGCGTTACAGAAACAGGTAAAGGGATACCGGCTCTAGGTGCGCCTTGTCTTCTGGGTCCAGCTGGTTGAAGCATTGTTCATAAATGATGTCTTTTGTACTTACAGGATGTATGAAGATGTAATCCGTTTGGTAGTGGCCGAAAACGCCCGAGATTACAATGGGTCTTCTTTCTCTTGGTCCTCCTGTCACGGCCCCCGACCCGGTTTGACCCGTTTCAGGAGCCGCGGGACAGGAATCCCGTGGTATTTAATTTAGGCGACAGCGGAAGTCTTTTTAAAACAGGATCTTTTAATAATTCAAACTGCTCGTTTTATAGCTGAGGAATAAATCCCATAATTTACAATAATATGATTTCTCCGAGAAATCTTTTATTTTTAAAACATGCTTCTTTTATTTATTTACACTGAGCCACTTTCTTAAGCTGGGAGTGCTTCGCGGCACTTTTCTTTCTTTGCTCACAACATATCACCTGAAACATGTTTGAAAAAAAGTTTTGTCAGCGGGGAAATACTGAGTGAATCATTCATTTTACTGAAACGACACATTTGTTATAAATTACAGTATCAAGAGTGATTACAATGTTTCTGATATCAAACCAACCACCCACAGTACTTGTCACTCGAACATCCATCGGTAGCCTCTTTGCCCGATGGTGTTTGTGACTATGGTCATATCACTCATTGGCTAACTCGTTGTCCAATAGTGACGGTTATCAAGTAATGTATACAAAACCCCACATACCGGCTGTAATTTGGTGATTACATAGACTTAATCCCTGTAATTATAACTTTGAAAATAATTTGGAGTTTTCTAAAACAGTTGATAAAAAGAGAATGACTCACATTGCAGATTTACGAGCAGAGTATAAGCTTTACTGATTAGCCTTCTAACCTAATTTAAATAACAATGCACACACAAACGGGATTAGTAACTAATTCAGCAGTTACGTCAATTCACGAGATTAAACCCTCACAACTATTATCAAGTGCGATACTTAACAATCCAATGGATTCACAACGAATGACAGAGCATAGTCCGAATTCGAACAGCACTCAAACATTCAAGTCGAAATCACAATAAATAACAAAGTATAAGCTCAATTTGAGCAGCACTCGGACAATCGTTGGATAGTTATAATCGATCGGACGTTGAATCGTAATAGTGATCGAGTTATTACCCTGATTGCGGCAGCACCTCGTGATCGTGTGTGTTTATTGTACTGTAACTATGATAATTCGACGTACACAGAAGGTATAAACGTCGTTTCAACTCCTCTGTGCAAGTCCCAAGGTCGGCTATTTATAGCAATTTTTGGGTCTCCCTTACGGACCGTATGCCTGACCCCTTACGGTCCGTAAGCTAAGCAGTCTAATTCATAGGCTGCCTAGACTCGGGACTAGCCTTGGTGATTCAAAAATCCAGCCAATCAGAGCATAGCAACGTTTAAATTTAGATAATTATCAACTAGGGTTTGCCCCCCTCAAGTTTTAGGGGCCCTAATCCTGATTCTGATTATTCTGAAAATTTTAGGGCTAATGCATAATTACTTGGGTGTCTCAATTAGGGTTTTCTTATTGACTAATTATTGTCCTAATTATTGACTTTAGTGGCAGTTGTTACATCCTCCCCACCTTGAGAAAAATCTCGTCCTCGAGATTTATTGAAATAGATGAGGGTACTTTCGCTTCATCTCTGATTCCAGTTCCCAAGTGTATTCTGGTCCTCTCTTGGATTCCTATTTGACTTTTACTAGCACTAGTCGCTTGTGTTTGAGAAACTTGATCTTCCGGTCTTCTATTTGTAGGGGTTTCTCTACGAATTTCAGCTTTTCATTTACCTCTATATCTTGAAGAGGTACTACCAGGGATTCGTCTGATAGACATTTCTTGAGATTGGATATATGAAACACATCATGTACTCCAACTAATTCTTCTGGTAGTTGTAAACGATAAGCTACTGGTCCTATACGTTGGATCACGGGGAATGGTCCAACATATCTGGGACTCAGTTTTCCTTTCTTACCAAATCGTACTACTCCTTTCCAAGGAGATACTTTTAATAGTACTTTGTCTCCGACTTGGAATTCTAACGGCTTGCGGCGATTGTCCGCATAGCTTTTCTGGCGATCTCTGGCTGTCTTTAATCTTTCCTTGATTTGTGTTATTTTGTCAGTGGTTTCTTGCACAATCTCTGGACCTGATAACTGACTTTCTCCTATCTCTGCCCAACAAACGGGAGTTCTGCACTTGCGTCCATACAGTGCTTCGAATGGAGCAGCTTCGATGCTCGAATGATAACTATTGTTATAGGAGAATTCAATTAATGGCAAATGGCTATCCCAATTACCACCAAAGTCAATTACACATGCTCGGAGCATGTCTTCCATTGTTTGTATTGTCCTTTCACTTTGTCCGTCCGTTTGAGGATGATACGCAGTACTTAAGTTAAGTCGAGTTCCCATTGCCTCCTGGAAACTTGTCCAGAAACGAGAAGTGAAACGACTATCTCTATCCGATACAATGGAGAGTGGGACTCCATGTAAGGATACTACTTCATCTACATACAACTTGGCTAACCTTTCCATGCTAAAGGTTTCTTTCATTGGTAGAAAATGAGCTGATTTGGTTAATTGATCCACAATTACCCAAATAGCATCATTACCTTTTCTGGTTTTGGGTAACTTAGTAACAAAGTCCATTGTTATGAGTTCCCATTTCCATACAGGCATTTCTAGCTGTTGTTGTAGTCCTGAAGGTTTCTGATGTTCGGCTTTAACTTGTGAACAGGTTAAACACTTAAATACGTATTCAGCTATATCCTTTTTCATTCCTATCCACCAAAAGTTATTTCTTAAATCTTGGTACATCTTATTATTTTCTGGATATACAGTATACCTTGATTTATGAGATTCTTCTAAAATCTTATTTCTTAATTCTCCTTGTTTAGGTACCCAAATTCTTTTCTTGTGGAATCTCCAAATTCCATCCTTTCCTTGTTCTAGTTCCTTTAGGTAACCTTTCATTCCTTCGGCATCGTCCTTGATTGCCGTTTCCTGAATTTTCTTCAATTGTTCCATTAAATCTAATTGTAGATTTAATCTAAGAGCACGGACTCGTCTTTGCTTTTCATGATACTTACGACTTAAGGCATCTGCTACTACGTTCGCTTTCCCTTCGTGATATTGAATATCACAGTCGTAATCGCTTAGGATTTCCATCCACCTTCTTTGCCTCATGTTTAGCTCTTTTTGCCCAAATATATACCTTAAACTTTTATGATCCGTATAGATGGTAAACTTACTTCCATACAGATAATGTCTCCAAATTTTAAGGGCAAAAATTATGGCTCCTAATTCTAGGTCATGAGTCGTGTAATTTTCCTCGTGCTTTTTCAATTGCCTAGAGGCATACGCAATTAACTTTTTGCGTTGCATCAATACACATCCGTATCCTAATTTTGAAGCATCACAGTAGACTTCAAAGTCTTCTGTTCCTTCGGGTAAAGCTAAAATTGGAGCATTTGTCAATTGGTGTTTTAGAATCTTAAAAGCTTCTTCTTGTCTAGGTCCCCATTCAAACTTAACGGCTTTACAGGTCAGCTTAGTTAAAGGTACAGCTATCCTAGAGAAGTTCTTAATAAATCGTCTATAGTATCCAGCTAAGCCTAGAAAACTTCTAATTTCCATAGCAGTTTGCGGAACCTTCCAATTTGTGATTGCTTCTATTTTAGAAGGATCTACGTGAATTCCTTCGTGATTTACCATATGCCCTAAAAATTGCACTTCCTGCAGCCAGAATTCACATTTCGAGAATTTGGCATAAAGCTTTTCCTTTCTTAACAAGGTTAAGAGTGCATGCAAGTGCTTACAATGTTCTTCCTGGCTTTTAGAATAAATAAGTATATCGTCAATGAAAACGATCACAAATTTATCCAAGTATGGTTTACAGATCCTATTCATCATGTCCATAAATGCGGCTGGAGCATTTGTTAGTCCAAAGGGCATGACTGTAAACTCATAATGTCCATACCTAGTTCTGAAAGCAGTTTTAGGTATGTCCTCCTCGTGTACTTTCAACTGGTGATATCCAGATCTTAAGTCTATCTTAGAGAAATACCTAGCTCCTTGCAATTGATCAAAAAGATCATCAATCCTAGGTAGTGGGTATCGATTCTTAATTGTAGCCTTATTCAATTCCCTATAATCGATACACATTCTCATCGACCCGTCTTTCTTTTTCACAAACAACACTGGTGCACCCCAAGGGGATGAACTAGGTTGTATAAATCCTTTGCTTAGTAATTCATCTAATTGCTTTTTCAATTCTAGCATTTCAGTAGGTGCTAATCGATAGGTGCTTTAGCTATTGGTGTAGTACCTGGAATTAGATGAATTCTAAACTCTACTTCCCTATCCGGTGGTAACCCAGGTAATTCTTCTGGAAAGACATCTGGGTATTCTGAAACTATAGGGATGTCCTGGAGTTCCTTACTTTTAGTGTTAATGATTACAGAAATCATATACACCATTTCTTGTTTCCTTGAATAACTAGCCAATTTCATTACTGAAATAAATTTCAGTGGCTTTCGAGGTCTATCTCCTGTAATTAGAATTATTTCTCCTGTGGGGGTACGGATTTCTACGGAATTCTTATCACAAAGGATTCGAGCATGGTTGGCTATTAACCAATCCATTCCTAACACCACATCGAATCCGGCTAATTTCATAGGTAATAGATTTGCAGAAAACTTATGACCTAGCAATTCTATCTTTCCTTCTTGCAAAACCTTGTTTATGTTGACAGAATTTCCATCTGCCGTTTCAACAGTAAAGATCTGCCTAAGGGTAGTTAGAGGTAATTTAAGAGCTTGGCAGAATGAAGTATTAATAAAACTTTGGTTTGCACCAGAGTCAAATAATACTTTTGCATAGACGTTATGTACTAAGAACGTACCCGCTATCACGTCTGGAATGAGTTCGCTTCTTGAGTGGTCAGTTGGAATGCGCGAGCATTCCTCTTGGTTGTCCCTTCAGTTGGTTTGCCTTTGTTATCTGCTGGTTTAACCAATTTAGGGCAGTCGGGTTTGAAATGTCCTGCTTCTCCACAGTTATAACAGACCCTGGTCTTTCTCCTACAATCTTCCTCACGATGTCCTATCATTTTGCAAAAATTGCAGGTCACGTTGCATTTTCCAAAATGTTTCTTTCTACAATTTCTGCAGAAAGGAGGTGACGATGATTGCCCTGTTCCTCTTTTCTTAGTATTACCCATACGAAATCCTTGGGTAATCTTCTGGGCCAATTCCTTCTTTCGATCTTCTTCCCTTGTGCGTACTAGTTCATCGGTTAAGGTATTTGCTAACTCCACAGCATCGTCAATAGTGTGTGGTCTTGCGGCCTTAACGATGTTACGGATTTCTCCGATTAATCCCCAAATATAACGGGAAATAAGTACCGGTTCTGGCGAAGCCAGGGAAGGTACCACTCTCGCATATTCGAAGAATGTCGAAGTATATCCTCGACAGTCTACTCCTATCATACGATGGCTCAGCAACTTGTTGGCCATTTGTTCCTTTTCGTATTCGGGACAGAATTTTCTTTCTACAAGACTCTTAAATTCTTCCCAATTCATTGCATAGGCCACCTTTCTTCCTTTTGCTTGTAGCACCATGTTCCACCATTCTAGCGCCCCTTCTTTGAATAGATTCGAAGCATACATCACTTGATCTTTTTCAGCACATTTACTTATTGCAATTACTGCTTCGGTTTTCTCTAACCATCGCAGTGTTGCAGTTGCCCCTTCATTACCTGCAAATTCTGCGGGTTTACAGGCAAGAAATTCTTTGTAAGTGCAACCAGGTGTTGTAGCTTTCATTCTTTTTGGAAGTGGGGCCTGTTGCGGATCATGATCGTCATGATTGCCGCCTCCATTTATGTTGTTACTGCCGTTATCTTCCGGAGTACGTTTACTAGGAATTAATTGTTGTGGTTCGGCAGGTTTTTGAACAGCAGCCACAATTTCTGGAATAGCATTGGCTATTCCTCGAGCAATAAAGTTCTCAATATCTTGTCTAGTTATATACTGATCTTCCTGATTTTGCTCAGACTGATATACTTCATTAATTGGTTCACTATTAGCGTTTTCCATATGCTAATTAGTAGGAGTTATTAGTGTCTAATTATTGATAATAAGATCACATATAAACACATAAATCATTATAACATGCAAGCATAGCCAAAATTGTCGATGCCTCGACTTTTGTTTTGTTTTATATATTATACCTGCTTCAATACACACTGTTTATCTTACATTGTTTTATTGCCCATTTTACAGAGTCAGTTTTACTATATTAGTTATAATACAAACAAACTTCTCCAAACCCCTCCTATCTTTCGGTTCACTGGCAGTTTCAGTAACGACGCTCCCTCTCGTCGTACTTACAGGAGATTTGTTCCCCCATTTCCCGGATCCTATTCCCGGTGCCTATCAGTTCTTCACCAAACTGACGCAGTTCAGCTAAATTTTCATAGCTCATTGGCGGATTAGGGATAGGTTCTGGATCAAATTGTGGGAGAAAACTATAGGGACTATTGACTATATTTTGGAATTGCCAGTCATTGGTCCACCATTCCTCCATTTGGCCTAACGGTCGTGTGTGGACTAGTGGGTCTGGAATAGCTGGTTCTAGGTTTATTGGGAATTGGGCTGTAACGGGGTAAGAGAAGAGATTATCGTTGATAGTGTGACAACTCGTACTTTACCGTCTCGTACATTACGTGTAACCATTGAACTAGTGTGATTACGTGATTATATTGATTGATTGAATGTTACATGTTACGTGATTTATTGTGATTGCATATGTTACTATTTGGGCCGATTAGTAAATCATTACAAAAACAACCCACTCGGTCAACATGGTGGACTCGAGACCCATGTGGGGTTTCGGCCCACACCTACTCTACGTATATATACACATACACATCTTAGGGTTTTAGTTTTTACAATCTTTGCAACCACAAAGCAACACACACACAAGCTCTCTCTCTCTCTCGGAACCGGAGATCATACCTTTGAAGTTCTCGGATCCGTCTTTTGTTTTACGTCTCGGTTAGTATCAAACTTTTGGTTACGTGTTTATATGTTGTTGTTAGTAATCGGATTTGCATGATTTAGGGATTATTGTTACATGATTATTGCTTATGAATCGGATATATGATGAATCGGCTGTTATGTTTAATCGGATATGTTTATATGATTCTTGACTGCATGATCTAGCTTAATCGGATTCGATGTGTGTTAAATTGGTTGCCTGATTAAAACCAAACGATTATATAAAAATCGGCTGAATGCATATGTGGTATTTAGGAAATCCGTATGAATGTAGAGATGTGTTCTTGAATATTGCATGAACAGTTTGAACGTGGTTGAATTTGGAATTGTAACTGATTTGATCTATTTCTGAAACTACTGATTTTGTTTGCTGAATTCACGGATGTTTGTTATGAATAATCACGGAAACTGTTACGCTTTGCTTGTCTCGACCGGGATTGCGAGTCGGGATCCACAGTCTCAACTCGAGACCACAAACAGCACAACACGAGACCGAGTTTGCGAGTCCCGTTGCGACTCGGAACCTCACACCCAGCAGCACAAGCCGAAACCATGGTTGCGAGTCCCGTTGCGACTCGTAACCGGACCATGACGAACCGAAACCACGGTTGCGAGTCCCGTTGCGACTCGTAACCGGACCTTAACAACTCGAGACCAGCTCCGATTGTGACTCGAGAACATCACCGTTACGAGTCCCGTTGCGACTCGGGATCTCCTCGTTGCGACTTGAGACGGACCATACTGTTGTTGGACTTTTACTATTTCAGGCCCAACTGTTTTGGGCCGGACACTTGGCCATTTGTTTAACTGTTGTTTTGGGCTGCTATTGGATACGTGTAAATTGCCATGATCAATACGTGTTAAGTAAACTACGAGCGTTATACGAACCTGACTTGTATAATAACCATGATAGGACGTGGTTGACCATTTACTTGCTACCTGTACTCTTTGTGTATCTGCCGAGCAAACCAAGGTGAGTTCACACTCCTACTAAGGCATGGGATTCCCGGGTCGTGGGAATGGGATAAAGGTTACCATTGACTAAGAACGTACATATGCTTTTCCTAGACTATCACCTACCATGATCCTCGGATGTCAGGACGGTTCCGTAGGTTAGGATAACACCTACGTGGTCATATGCCAATTACTGCCTCGGATGTCAGGCACGCACGTAAAACCTACGTGTACGCATTTCTTACTTCTATCCTTGGTACAAAGGATACGTACGTGAAACCCACGTACACCCCCGCGTCTCCTATCCTCGGTTGTGAAGGATACGTGCGTAAAACCTACGTACACCCCATACGCGCTACTGTTCTCGGAAGAAGAACAGGGATGATACGAGTAGTTGATACGAATAGTCTAGTGGTCACATAACATGGGAAGCCCCCACCTACATAACTTACTATCGGCCCAGTAGAGCCACCCGTTACTTACTGTTACGCACTTACTTACTGTGAACTCGCTCAACTAGTTTGTTGATCATTCTGTTACATGCCTTGCAGATCGTTAGGTACATGGAGCTTGCACAAAGAGGAGCCGGTCGTTGTGGACAAGGATCGTATTACTTTGTTAGACACTTATGACATTTCAGTATTTTTAACTTGGGTTTACAACAATGCTTCCGCTTCTTAAACAATGCTTGGTTTTGAAACATCAATCATGTTATGATGAACTACTTTAATGACTTTTATTATTATTAAATGCTATGTTTGATATGATTGATGGCTTGATCCTGGTCATGTCACGCTCCCAAGCGGTGGTACTCCGCGTGTGGATTTTTGGGGGTGTGACAGATTGGTATCAGAGCCATTGGTTATAGAGAACTTGGTTTTAATACGGGAAAAAGTTTTTATTAAAACCGGACTATAACCAGTACAGTGCTCTCAACGATCCACAACGACGCTTCGCTCCACGTGCAAGGCTCGACATTTTAGGTAATAAGGTTTATGTTTATTGCCTACTTGCTAGAATTACTTAGGACTTTGCTCGTGGTATGCTTAGACTACAATGCTCACTATTTGCTATTGCTTAAGAACCCTTACGTGCTTACGCTTTTCTGTCATCGCACTATTCGCGAACTTTTCTCACCTATTTCGCCTTTGACATGAAGATCAATGGCTGGAAGAATTAACATGACACAAGCCCAGTTAGAGGCTCTTGTTCAAGCCCAAGTTGCTGCGGCAGTTGCAGCAGCTCAAGCAGGTAGTATATCCTGCAGTATAGGCACACACTAGGATCCCTAGATCCTACATTCACTCTTGTATTTAACTTCGTCCTATTCGTACACAATAGGTCAACAAGCGCAGCAGCCTGTCTGCACTTTCAAGAACTTCATGGACTGTCGTCCAAACTCTTTCAGCGGCACAGAAGGAGCGGTTGGACTCCTCCACTGGTTCGAGAAGCTAGAATCAGTATTCGAGATGTGCGAGTGCCCTGAGGCTCGCAAGGTCAAGTTTGCTACTGGCACCTTGGAAGGAATCGCGCTAACCTGGTGGAACGCGCAGGTGCAAATTCTTGGGTTGGCAGCTGCTAACGCCACCCCATGGAACGATTTTAAGGAACTCATCAAGCGTGAGTACTGCACGCGTGAGGATATTCACAAGCTAGAAGACGAGCTGTACAATCTGAAAATGGTTGGGTCAGAGATCGAAGCGTATACTAAACGGTCGAACGAGCTGGCCGTTCTGTGTCCAACTATGGTGGACCCTCCATACAAGCGCATTGAGTTGTATCTCAAGGGATTGGCGCCAGAAATTCAGAGCCACGTGACGTCAGCTAACCTCGAAAACATCCAGGAAATCCAACGCCTCGCTCATCGCATCACCGATCAGGCAGTGGAACAGAATAAACTGCCTAAGCGTGTCAGCGCTACTACTACAGTCACTCCTTCAGCTACTCCCGTTACCCTCAGTGACAACAAGAGGAAATGGGAGGGGGATTCAAGCAAAGCATCAGTTTCGGTTCAGTCCCAGAATCAGCAGCGAAAGACTGACAACTATCAAAGCCCTAACCAGCAGTCGTCAGGTAGCCACAGGCAGGGTGGATATCGCGGAAATCTTCCAAAGTGCAACAACTGCAACAAACACCACAACGGTCAGTGTAACAAGGGTCGTTGTCAAAGATGCCTCAAGATGGGTCACGAGGCCAAAGACTGTAGAAGCCTTCGTCCTGCGAACCAAAATCAGCAGCAGCCTCACGCTCAGCCTAACCAACAACAGGGCAACAAGGGATGCTACAATTGTGGTGCTGAAGGCCACATCAAGAGACACTGCCCACAGCTCAACAGGAACCAGAACAACAACAACAACAACAACCAGGGCAACGGCAACAACAACAACGGAGGAAATAACAACGGCAATGAAGCTCGGGGTCGCGCTTTTGTGCTAGGTCGAGGTGACGCAGTGAACGATCCCAACGTTGTTATGGGTAAGTTTCTCCTCGACAATATTTATGTTACTGTCTTATTTGATTCGGGTGCGGATACAAGCTATATGTCTGTGAAAATGTGTCAACTGCTAAAACGTGCACCAACACTTTTACCCACCAAACATGTAGTAGAGTTAGCTAACGGTAAAAGTCTAGAAGCCACGCACGTAGTTCAGGGTTGTAACCTTATTCTAGCTGGTCAAGCCTTTTCTATTGATCTCATTCCCATAGTTTTGGGAAGTTTCGACGTCGTGATTGGGATGGATTGGTTATCCCAACACCAGGCAGAAATCTTATGCAGTGAGAAGATCATTCGTATTCCACGTTCTGGTCAAGAACCTCTCGAAGTCCAAGGCGACAAGAGTGGTGCTGTGGTTGGCATCATCTCATTCTTGAAGGCTCAGAAGTGCTTACGTAAAGGTCACACAGCCATTTTGGCTCTTGTTTCAGACGCATCAGTAAGGGAAAGGAAATTGGAGGATATACCAGTCGTACGTGACTTTCCTCAGGTGTTTCCTGAAGATTTACCTGGCTTACCGCCTCGTCGTCAGGTCAAATTTCAGATCGAGCTCGCTCCAGGAGCAGCACCCATAGCTCGCGCACCATATCGCCTAGCTCCATCAGAATTGGAAGAATTGTCAAAGCAGCTACAAGAGCTCTTGGAAAAGGGCTTCATTCGTCCAAGCTCTTCGCCTTGGGGAGCTCCAGTACTATTTGTAAAGAAAAAGGATGGCACTTTCAGGATGTGCATCGACTACAGGGAACTGAACAAGGTGACGGTGAAGAACCGTTATCCTCTTCCACGCATAGATGATTTATTCGACCAGTTGCAAGGGTCGTGTTACTATTCCAAGATCGACCTACGGTCAGGTTATCATCAACTGAGAGTCCGCGAGGAGGACGTCTCTAAGACAGCATTCAGAACCCGCTATGGTCACTACGAGTTCTTGGTTATGCCGTTCGGACTTACAAACGCACCTGCTGTATTCATGGATCTTATGAACAGGGTGTGTAAACCCTATCTCGACAAGTTCGTCATTGTTTTCATCGACGACATTCTGATTTACTCCAAGAGTCAGGAGGAGCACGAGCAGCATCTTCGCCTTATATTGGAACTCCTTCGGAAGGAACAGCAGTACGCTAAGCTTTCTAAATGCGACTTCTGGCTTCGTGAAGTCCACTTCTTAGGCCACGTGGTAAACAAGGATGGGATTCACGTCGATCCATCCAAGGTAGATTCGATCAGAAACTGGCCTGCACCGCGTACACCGACAGAAATACGTCAATTCTTGGGTTTGGCAGGATACTACAGACGGTTTATTAAAGACTTTTCAAAGATCGCGCAACCACTTACGCTACTGACACAGAAGAGTGTCACCTACCGTTGGGGCAACACGCAGGAAACTGCTTTTCAGTATCTAAAGGATAGGCTCTGCAGCGCACCTATTCTTTCATTGCCAGAGGGCACAGACGACTTCGTGGTATACTGTGACGCATCAATACAGGGTCTGGGTTGTGTATTGATGCAACGTGATAAAGTGATAGCCTACGCTTCTCGTCAACTAAAGGTTCATGAACGCAACTACACGACGCACGATTTAGAGCTGGGAGCTGTTGTTTTCGCGCTTAAGATATGGAGACACTACCTGTACGGTACCAGGTGCACGATTTACACCGATCACAGGAGTCTCGAGCATATCCTTAAGCAGAAGGATTTGAACATGCGTCAACGACGATGGGTCGAGTTACTTAACGACTACGAATGCGCCATCAAGTACCATCCAGGCAAAGCCAATGTTGTGGCTGACGCTCTAAGTCGAAAGGACACCTTACCGAAGCGCGTGCGAGCGCTACAGCTTACGATTCAGTCTAACCTTCCAGCACAGATACGAAATGCTCAGGTAGAAGCATTGAAGCCCGAAAACGTCAAGGCTGAAGCCTTACGCGGCTCACGACAACAAATGGAACAAAAGGAAGACGGCGCCTACTATGTAACGGGCCGGATTTGGGTCCCTCTCTATGGCGGTTTACGCGAACTTGTAATGGATGAAGCTCACAAGTCTCGCTACTCGGTACATCCAGGGTCAGATAAAATGTACCACGACATCAGCACTACTTATTGGTGGCCTAGCATGAAGGCCCACATCGCTACGTACGTTGGAAAATGTTTGACCTGTGCGAGAGTCAAGGTTGAATATCAGAAGCCAGCTGGTCTACTTCAGCAGCCTAAGATACCTCAATGGAAATGGGAAGAAATTTCCATGGATTTTGTTACAGGCTTACCTAGATCTCAGCGTGGGAACGATACAATATGGGTCATAGTTGATCGACTCACCAAGTCTGCACACTTCCTGCCGATTAAGGAAACGGACAAGTTCTCCACTCTCGCAGACGTCTATCTCAAAGAAGTTGTTTCGAGGCACGGAGTGCCCACCTCTATTATTTCGGATCGCGATGCACGATTCACGTCAGAGCTTTGGCAAGCAATGCATAAATCTTTCGGCTCACGATTAGACATGAGCACAGCATATCATCCTCAGACGGATGGGCAGTCTGAGCGAACGATCCAAACTCTTGAAGACATGCTTAGGGCATGCGTTATAGACTTCGGCAACGGCTGGGAAAAACACCTCCCTTTGGTGGAGTTCTCGTACAATAACAGTTACCATACCAGCATTCAAGCCGCTCCATTTGAGGCATTGTACGGACGTAAATGCCGGTCACCTCTCTGCTGGGCAGAGGTGGGGGATAGTCAGATTACGGGTCCAGAGATTGTAGTGGACGCCACAGAAAAGATAGCACAGATACGGCAACGCATGGCGGCAGCACGCGACCGTCAGAAAGCCTACGCGGACAAGCGTAGAAAGCCTTTGGAATTTGAGGTCGGAGACCGGGTTTTATTGAAAGTTTCACCCTGGAAGGGTGTGGTACGTTTTGGCAAACGGGGCAAACTGAATCCGCGGTACGTCGGACCATTCGAAATCTTAGAAAAGATTGGCAAGGTAGCCTACAAGTTGAACCTACCAGCTGAACTCGGAGCAGTTCACAATGTCTTTCACGTATCGAACTTAAAGAAGTGCTTATCAGACGAAAACCTCATCATTCCTTTTAAGGAACTCACTATCGACGAGCGGTTGCAGTTCGTCGAGGAACCAGTAGAAATCACGGACCGGGATGTGAAGGTCCTCAAAAGCAAGAGAATCCCTCTTGTTCGAGTTCGTTGGAACTCCAAACGTGGCCCAGAGTACACCTGGGAACGCGAAGACAGAATGACAGAAAAGTACCCCCAGTTATTCGGAACCAATGCAACCACTACTGAGGCTGAAGCTACTACTTCGGAATTTCGGGACGAAATTCCAGATCAACGGGGGGAGGATGTGACACCCCAGGAAAACCAGTGAACGCTATAACTTACCTAGCTTCCTCAGTGAGTGCATACCAAATTTCGGGACGAAATTTCTAATTAGTTGGGGATAATGTGACAACTCGTACTTTACCGTCTCGTACATTACGTGTAACCATTGAACTAGTGTGATTACGTGATTATATTGATTGATTGAATGTTACATGTTACGTGATTTATTGTGATTGCATATGTTACTATTTGGGCCGATTAGTAAATCATTACAAAAACAACCCACTCGGTCAACATGGTGGACTCGAGACCCATGTGGGGTTTCGGCCCACACCTACTCTACGTATATATACACATACACATCTTAGGGTTTTAGTTTTTACAATCTTTGCAACCACAAAGCAACACACACACAAGCTCTCTCTCTCTCTCTCTCGGAACCGGAGATCACACCTTTGAAGTTCTCGGATCCGTCTTTTGTTTTACGTCTCGGTTAGTATCAAACTTTTGGTTACGTGTTTATATGTTGTTGTTAGTAATCGGATTTGCATGATTTAGGGATTATTGTTACATGATTATTGCTTATGAATCGGATATATGATGAATCGGCTGTTATGTTTAATCGGATATGTTTATATGATTCTTGACTGCATGATCTAGCTTAATCGGATTCGATGTGTGTTAAATTGGTTGCCTGATTAAAACCAAACGATTATATAAAAATCGGCTGAATGCATATGTGGTATTTAGGAAATCCGTATGAATGTAGAGATGTGTTCTTGAATATTGCATGAACAGTTTGAACGTGGTTGAATTTGGAATTGTAACTGATTTGATCTATTTCTGAAACTACTGATTTTGTTTGCTGAATTCACGGATGTTTGTTATGAATAATCACGGAAACTGTTACGCTTTGCTTGTCTCGACCGGGATTGCGAGTCGGGATCCACAGTCTCAACTCGAGACCACAAACAGCACAACACGAGACCGAGTTTGCGAGTCCCGTTGCGACTCGGAACCTCACACCCAGCAGCACAAGCCGAAACCATGGTTGCGAGTCCCGTTGCGACTCGTAACCGGACCATGACGAACCGAAACCACGGTTGCGAGTCCCGTTGCGACTCGTAACCGGACCTTAACAACTCGAGACCAGCTCCGATTGCGACTCGAGAACATCACCGTTACGAGTCCCGTTGCGACTCGGGATCTCCTCGTTGCGACTTGAGACGGACCATACTGTTGTTGGACTTTTACTATTTCAGGCCCAACTGTTTTGGGCCGGACACTTGGCCATTTGTTTAACTGTTGTTTTGGGCTGCTATTGGATACGTGTAAATTGCCATGATCAATACGTGTTAAGTAAACTACGAGCGTTATACGAACCTGACTTGTATAATAACCATGATAGGACGTGGTTGACCATTTACTTGCTACCTGTACTCTTTGTGTATCTGCCGAGCAAACCAAGGTGAGTTCACACTCCTACTAAGGCATGGGATTCCCGGGTCGTGGGAATGGGATAAAGGTTACCATTGACTAAGAACGTACATATGCTTTTCCTAGACTATCACCTACCATGATCCTCGGATGTCAGGACGGTTCCGTAGGTTAGGATAACACCTACGTGGTCATATGCCAATTACTGCCTCGGATGTCAGGCACGCACGTAAAACCTACGTGTACGCATTTCTTACTTCTATCCTTGGTACAAAGGATACGTACGTGAAACCCACGTACACCCCCGCGTCTCCTATCCTCGGTTGTGAAGGATACGTGCGTAAAACCTACGTACACCCCATACGCGCTACTGTTCTCGGAAGAAGAACAGGGATGATACGAGTAGTTGATACGAATAGTCTAGTGGTCACATAACATGGGAAGCCCCCACCTACATAACTTACTATCGGCCCAGTAGAGCCACCCGTTACTTACTGTTACGCACTTACTTACTGTGAACTCGCTCAACTAGTTTGTTGATCATTCTGTTACATGCCTTGCAGATCGTTAGGTACATGGAGCTTGCACAAAGAGGAGCCGGTCGTTGTGGACAAGGATCGTATTACTTTGTTAGACACTTATGACATTTCAGTATTTTTAACTTGGGTTTACAACAATGCTTCCGCTTCTTAAACAATGCTTGGTTTTGAAACATCAATCATGTTATGATGAACTACTTTAATGACTTTTATTATTATTAAATGCTATGTTTGATATGATTGATGGCTTGATCCTGGTCATGTCACGCTCCCAAGCGGTGGTACTCCGCGTGTGGATTTTTGGGGGTGTGACAGATAGGCTCTAGTATATCACAATTATCCAGTAGGCGGTCTATTTCGTCCTGGAATGTGATTTTCTCAGGCTGTTTAGAGCTTTCTCCGATCTCTATTCCCTTTTTCTTTAGGTCTATCCCTATTTCTGTCCCTGCTGATTTGGAACTTTCTCCGGTTTCTATTTCCTTTCCCTTGCTCACACTTACAGGATTTTCTATTTTAGGGAGTCTCCTAGGTTTCCTTCTGCGCACTTTCCTCCATCCTACATATCTTCTTCTCTTTTTAGGTTTTGCTTTTTCCAGCGGTGGAGCTTGGAATTCCAGCGGTTCCTCTATGTCAGCAATGTAACCAGTGAAGTTGTGGGAGACTTCAATTGGCACCGGATAGAGGTTGAGATTCTGAAATGCTTCCGACATCTCATTCATGCTGAGCAGCATATATGCAAAATGCACAAAATGCTAAGTTAAAACTTTGGAACAAAGTTTAACAAATAAACATTTTTATTGCACATTTAATTTGTACAACATAACAGGAAGGAGAACACACTCAGATTTATTTATTTATTTACTGGGAAGTGTTTGTTACTAAACTTAGGGTTTTAAAGATTTGCATGTTCTGCTACAGTAGCTAGCATATACAGGTTTGCCATTTTTCATCTAAATTGTCTAATTCCTGGACTTCTGGATTAAACCTCACTCTCTTGGCTTGGGGTTTCTTTTTCTCTTGACCATTTCTAAGAATTGAATTCCTTTTCTCCGTGGTAAGAGGGTTTTCATAATTTGCCTTACGGACAAAGATTCCTTCTTCTAAATTGGTGGGAGATTTGGAGGAAGAGGTTCCTGGTTCTTTAGGTGTACTATCCAATTTGTGGTAGATAGCAGAATTTTTTTTGTTTACCCATACTGTAATTTTAACAATTAGTCAGTTAATGCACACATATTCACAGAATGGCAATTAGAATTTTCCTAAGTACTTAAAACAGTGAGCTTAATCAGTAAGCTTAAAACAGTGGCTCTGATACCACTTTTTCCTGTCACGGCCCCCGACCCGGTTTGACCCGTTTCAGGAGCCACGGGACAGGAATCCCGTGGTAGTTAATTTAGGCGACATCGGAAGTCTTTTTAAAACAGGATCTTTTAATAATTCAAACTGCCCGTTTTATAGCTGAGGAATAAATCCCATAATTTACAATAATATGATTTCTCTGGGAAATCTTTTATTTTCAAAACATGCTTCTTTTATTTATTTACACTGAGCCACTTTCTTAAGCTAGGAGTGCTTCGCGGCACTTTTCTTTCTTTGCTCACAACATATCACCTGAAACATGTTTGAAAAAAAGTTTTGTCAACGGGGAAATACTGAGTGAAACATTCATTTTACTGAAACGACACATTTGTTATAAATTACAGTATCAAGAGCGATTACAATGTTTCTGATATCAAACCAACTACCCACAGTACTTGTCACTCGAACATCCATCGGTAGCCTCTTTGCCCGATGGTGTCTGTGACTATGGTCATATCACTCATTGGCTAACTCGTTGTCCAATAGTGACGGTTATCAAGTAATGTATACAAAACCCCACATACCGGCTGTAATTTGGTGATTACATAGACTTAATCCCTGTAATTATAACTTTGAAAATAATTTGGAGTTTTGTAAAACAGTTGATAAAAAGAGAATGACTCACATTGCAGATTTACGAGATTAAACATTCAAGTGCGATACTTAACAATCCAATGGATTAAACCCTCACAACTATTATCAAGTGCGATACTTAACAATCCAATGGATTCACAACGAATGACAGAGCATAGTCCAAATTCGAACAGCACTCAAACATTCAAGTCGAAATCACAATGAATAACAAAGTATAAGCTCAATTTGAGCAGCACTCGGACAATCGTTGGATAGTTATAATCGATCGGACGTTGAATCGTAATAGTGATCGAGTTATTACCCTGATTGTGGCAGCACCTCGTGATCGTGTGTGTTTATTGTACTGTAACTATGATAATTCGACGTACACAGAAGGTATAAACGTTGTTTCAACTTCTGAATGTGGTCCTGAGCAACCCGGTCTCAGTTGGTAATCCTACTGCTGAATGTGGTCCTGAGCAAATCATACTGAAATTACCCTGGGATTCTCTTCCCAAAAGAATGTCGTGTCTGGAGTTCACTGGTAGGACCATGAACATAACTTCCTTTGTTCTAGAATTTCTCCAATCAGACAGCAGCACCGGAAAAGATATCTGGCCCAAAGGAAATACGACCGCGTTACAGAAACAGGTAAAGGGATACCGGCTCTAGGTGCGCCTTGTCTTCTGGGTCCAGCTGGTTGAAGCATTGTTCATAAATGATGTCTTTTGTACTTACAGGATGTATGAAGATGTAATCCGTTTGGTAGTGGCCGAAAACGCCCGAGATTACAATGGGTCTTCTTTCTCTTGGTCCTCCTGTCACGGCCCCCGACCCGGTTTGACCCGTTTCAGGAGCCGCGGGACAGGAATCCCGTGGTATTTAATTTAGGCGACAGCGGAAGTCTTTTTAAAACAGGATCTTTTAATAATTCAAACTGCCCGTTTTATAGCTGAGGAATAAATCCCATAATTTACAATAATATGATTTCTCCGAGAAATCTTTTATTTTTAAAACATGCTTCTTTTATTTATTTACACTGAGCCACTTTCTTAAGCTGGGAGTGCTTCGCGGCACTTTTCTTTCTTTGCTCACAACATATCACCTGAAACATGTTTGAAAAAAAGTTTTGTCAGCGGGGAAATACTGAGTGAATCATTCATTTTACTGAAACGACACATTTGTTATAAATTACAGTATCAAGAGTGATTACAATGTTTCTGATATCAAACCAACCACCCACAGTACTTGTCACTCGAACATCCATCCGTAGCCTCTTTGCCCGATGGTGTTTGTGACTATGGTCATATCACTCATTGGCTAACTCGTTGTCCAATAGTGACGGTTATCAAGTAATGTATACAAAACCCCACATACCGGCTGTAATTTGGTGATTACATAGACTTAATCCCTGTAATTATAACTTTGAAAATAATTTGGAGTTTTCTAAAACAGTTGATAAAAAGAGAATGACTCACATTGCAGATTTACGAGCAGAGTATAAGCTTTACTGATTAGCCTTCTAACCTAATTTAAATAACAATGCACACACAAACGGGATTAGTAACTAATTCAGCAGTTACGTCAATTCACGAGATTAAACCCTCACAACTATTATCAAGTGCGATACTTAACAATCCAATGGATTCACAACGAATGACAGAGCATAGTCCGAATTCGAACAGCACTCAAACATTCAAGTCGAAATCACAATGAATAACAAAGTATAAGCTCAATTTGAGCAGCACTCGGACAATCGTTGGATAGTTATAATCGATCGGACGTTGAATCGTAATAGTGATCGAGTTATTACCCTGATTGCGGCAGCACCTCGTGATCGTGTGTGTTTATTGTACTGTAACTATGATAATTCGACGTACACAGAAGGTATAAACGTCGTTTCAACTCCTCTGTGCAAGTCCCAAGGTCGGTTATTTATAGCAATATTTGGGTCTCCCTTACGGACCGTATGCCTGACCCCTTACGGTCCGTAAGCTAAGCAGTCTAATTCATAGGCTGCCTAGACTCGGGACTAGCCTTGGTGATTCAAAAATCCAGCCAATCAGAGCATAGCAACGTTTAAATTTAGATAATTATCAACTAGGGTTTGCCCCCCTCAAGTTTTAGGGGCCCTGATCCTGATTCTGATTATTCTGAAAATTTTAGGGCTAATGCATAATTACTTGGGTGTCTCAATTAGGGTTTTCTTATTGACTAATTATTGTCCTAATTATTGATTTTAGTGGCAGTTGTTACACCTCCTATGACAACCGAAAAAACTACTTGTCTCTCGCGCCACGAATCATCCTAAACACGCATGTTGTAGTTCTTTTTTGGTCTTCTTGGACCTCCTTGTACTATTTTTGTTTCTAGCTTCCAGAGTTTCTTGTTATCAGGCCCTTCCTCTCGTCTTTAAATTTGGCGGGGGTCTCTTTTGCCGCCTTTGACCAAGTGTGTAAGTTTGCCGCTCTTTAGTGCTTGCTCTATTTCTTGCCTCAGACTAATACAGTCATCTGTTAGATGTCCGGTGTCTTTGTGGTATTCGCAAAAGAAGTTTGGTTCTTGCCTTCTCTTGTTGCGCATCTGTAGAGGATAGGGTTGTAAATGAACCGAACGAACACGAACAAGGCCATGTTCGTGTTCGTTCATTAAGGAAATTAACACGTTCGTGAACTGTTCACGAACGCATACCGAACATAAATTTATGTTCGTGTTCGTTCGTTAAGGAAATTTAATTATTCACGAACAGTTCGTGAACACTGCTCTCGAACAAAAACGAACGCAAGCAAATAAAAAGAACGCAAATGAACATTTAACTTGAAAATAAAAAAATGAAAACATTGTTATCCTTAAACATTGGATATAAGTAGTTAAATACTACCATCAAATGATAAATCAAAACACAAGAAGTCTACCACACCACCAAACCATGAATAAAGTTTAACTAACTTAGACATAATCATCCCCAAAAATGTCTTAGAATGTCCAAATTTTAGTTAACTTAGAAAAATGTAGGGTTTCAAGTTTTCAATCTGTTTAGATAAAAAGTTTATTATTTATTATTTTTTTAATATAATCAAATGAACATATTACCGAACGTTCACGAACGCAGTCGAACGAACGAGACCTATGTTCATGTTCGTTCGCTAAGCTAACCGAACGAAAATTTTTGTTCGTGTTCGTTCGTTAAGTTAATCGAACGAACATAAACGAATTTCCCGCCGAACGTTCACGAACTGTTCGCTGAACGTTGGGTTCATTTACAGCCCTAGTAGAGGAGCCTTGAACTGGTGATTTTCAGTAGACAAAACTTCGGAAGGAGTCTTTGTGAGAGGCGTCCATTGTTTCTCTCTGTTCACTTTCTTGACTTCTTTTCGATAGCCTATCTGGTTGATGGTCACACGTGCATCTTACACCGGTGGACTTGTTTCACTATAACCAGATGCTTTCCAAGGTGGGCCTTGCCCTTTTTTGTTGCGCCTGTCATTAGCATGATGGCTATAGCTGTGTTGACGGCTTTCATTGCCGGTCAACTGTTTATCGGTCCGCACGATGATTTTTGCTGCTTCTATGAAGGTTTCCTAGTCTTTAGGACCTCCATCTCTGCCTTTTACTCTTCGAATTAGATCATCACATTTGACGGCGCGCATGAAGTGTGTGCGCGTGATCTCATCTCCAACGTTCCCAATCTCCAAGCATTCTTTGTTATATCTGGTGATGAAATCTTCTATCCCTTCGTGTTCTTTGCGCCCGATGTTCAGGACATCTGCTGAATCTCTGGTGTACCTCCGCTGTTGGCTAAAGTGTGACAAGAATTTCTCTTAGAAGTCCATCCAAGACTTGATTCTTCCAGCTGGTAAACTATCAAACATGCGCGTGCTGCGCCGACGAAAGTTTGTACGAAGTGACACCAGACTGGTAATGACCATCCTCCCACAACGCCTGCACTTGTAAAAACTTAGAGGTGGTCATCCGGATCTGTGAGGCCGTTGTATTTTCCCACGTTGTGTGGCAGCTTTGTTTTCTCTAACAGAGCCAAAGCAATTTCTTTGATGAATTTGGATTTCTCGGCTACGCCCTCTGGACGGTAGCTTAAGGTGAAATCTTGTTCTGCAGCTGCATTGTACCCCCCGCGCGCGCAGGACCTGTACAACTCATGGTTCGGTGGCAGTCTGCTAAAAATGGAGGTCTCTTCTTGTATGTAAGTGGAATCATGTTCTTCATTGTTGTACTCCCATTGTTTGTTGATGTTGTGCGGCCCTAGCTGGCTGCTCAATGGGGGTTTCTTCTGTTGATGAGTGTCTTGTTCATAATTGCTTTCCATTTCGCCATATGTAACGCGCGTGTCATGCGCGCTTTGCCTCCTTATCGTGGATGATCTTTCATGTTGCTGAGTCCGTGCGTGCGTGCTATGGAGTTTGACTGCTCACTTGTACTGCTCACTTGTCGTGGAGCTAGAGTTACGAAAGGTGACGGTTGCGCTTGCGCTTGGAGAAGTGCTTGTTGTGCGCTTAGTTACGCATAAATCAAGTTCAGTGTTGCTTGTGACTTGCTATACCAGGAAGTGAGAGTTTCTCCTTCTGGTAATCCCAGTAATGCCGAGATATTTGGTTGTGCTGGTGCCAATGGCGCTGAGGGGCCAGCACCATGGCTTGGGTTTTGAGTGCTGGGAGTTGCCTGATTGATCACCCGGGAAGCACTTCCAAAGAAGTCAGGAATTCCGGCACTTGCTAACTCCTCTCTGATGGCCTCGTGCCTTTGGTGGCTTTAGACGTTTGTGTTGTCCGTTGCCGGGCCAAACAAAGAGTTTTCTCCGTCCATTTGAAAAGAGGGGTTTGGTTCAGCCATTGAAGAGTGTTTTCAAAGAGAAAAGAGATGAAAATGGTTGTAAAAATGCGGTGGGCGCCAATGATGAAACACTGGTTAACACAAGGTTATCCCAGTTGACTGTCTCGTGTATTAAGGGTTCAATCTCTTCCTCCACTCGCCGTTAGCTGATATCCTGCAAAACAGAACACCGGTGACTAGCCACAAGGAGGGGAATAGGAGGGTTCTCCTTGTAACCACCCTCCGACGTGAGAGTAAGTATTGTTCTGAGGAGAATTGTGTTAAGAGTAAATGGTGAGAGAGCAGAATCCCTAAACCTGAAGGTGGAGTCTTCTATTTATAGCCGAAGGATGAAGGGGAAGGAGGAGGAGACCTGCCAGCTAGCCAGTGGGCGCCAACTATCCGACCAAGGGGAATATCCACTTTGTCCCATCTGCTGTCGCTAGTGTAGTGCGTGACATGGCGCGCGCTTATTCGTCCAGCTGGGCGCTTGCTGGTACTGGCTGTCCACTTGTCCTCCAGAAATCTTGCAATGAAGGTTGGCGTCCATCCATTGGTGCCACGTGTCGTCCTTTTTGTCTAAAGGCACATCTTCTTTGTCACCTATGATTTCTTCTAGAAACTTCTCGAAGCTTCTAGATGTACTCGGATGATGTTGACGCCATGCTGGAAAAGTGGTGCGGTCCCTATGCCATGTGTGCACTGGTTTGGGACCATACCTCTTCAGATTGTATTGGGTTTGGTCTTAGGGATATAAGTCCTAGGTTCAATCATAGGCATAGAAATTTGTGTTATAATTTTTTTAATGACCAACTAAATCACCGGATAAGCATCATAAGATGTCCTCAATCGAGCAAATGCATCCCGTCCGCCATAATGGTCAGAGTTGAGTGCATACCCGAACAACCAGTTCCGGTGAAAACCCTCCCGCCCGAAGTTAGCGGTAAAACCCGGTTCAGCTCGGTTTCGAACTGGAGACCTCCAAAGAGGTCTAGTTCTAAACTTCATTGTCACTACCAATATCCTTTAAAGTGATGTTAGTGGGAGTTGAACTTAAGAACTCAAGAAGAGAAACCAAGTGACTAACAAATAAACCAACTTGTTAGGACATTTGTAGTGTAATTTAGTTGAGAAATTTGTCTTTCAAAAAAAATTAATGAAAGCAAATCATGTCAAACTTTCTATTTTTGAAAAAAAAAATAACTGGAAATTCAATTTTTCCAAACCTCATAGTTTAAACCTAATAAATAACAATTTAATTATCAACATACACAATTTCAACGTTTTAAATTCAACCTAAAATCATATCAAATTTTAGAAATATTTTCGAAAATGTCTAATTTAGCAAATTTTAGAAATATTTTCGAAATTCAAATTTTGAAAGCAATCTTTTTTACGGAATTTAAACTGCCAAATTTTAAGTTAAAAAATTATAATCGTCAAGTCAAAGTTAATTTTTTTAATTATATATTTTGATGATGATTTGTGTTAGAGTAAACTTTCATTTTACTCCCTATGGTTTGGTCGTTTTAACGGTTTTGCCCTAATTCTTTTAAAATAGTCATTTTCCTCCAATAGTTTACTATGTTTTTCCCATTTTGCTCCCCGCCTCTAACTCCATCTAAGTTGTTTGTTAACTGAAAGGGTATTTCGATAACTTCAAGTATAAAAGTAAGGGTATTTTAGTAATTTTATATATAAAGATTTAATAACTTATTGGTATTTCAAAAATCAAAATTCACATACATGGCTATAAATCTGTAATATAATATACAGACACTCTCTTCTCTCTCTCTCTCTCTCTCTCTCTCTCTCTCTCTCTCTCTCTCTACATAATCTATCTCTTTCTTCCCCATCACCAACCACCACCACCCACCACCGATCACCACCCAACCACCCCACCTCCTACAACCGCCATCACAGCCACCTCACAGGAACCCACCTCCTACAATCGCCATCACAGCCACCTCCTATGACCACCATCACAACCACCTTCTTCGACCACTCATGCCCCACCAAATCTAAAAACCCCAAAATTAGGGTTTTTCAACTTAGATCTAAAATACTATGGCAAGCAACAGAAATAATCATCATCATCATACTCAGTAAATCCCACCAATAGCAAAGCAAAGGTAGGGTCTGAGGAGGGTAAGATGTAGACAACCTTACCTCTACCCCGTAGGAATAGAGAGGCTGCTTCCAGTGAGACCTCCGGCTCGATAGTAGTTTTGCATTCAAGCCTTGGACATAAGGCACATAACACTCAACAATTGGGACAAAGACCGATTAGTGCATGTACCCTTTTGTCTTCCAGCTATCAATGCCACCACATGATGCATGATTAACCGTCCTCAGCTTTTAACGTTATTTTCACGAAATTAGTAAAATAACGTTAAAATTAGTGCACTTTCACTTTTGCCACCCGATGGCCCACACATATAAATTATATGCGCATACTGCAAGCGAGGCGTATATGGCAAGCAACAGAAGTAAAGAACTCATATGACGGCAATGAAGGTAGTCTGGCATCTCAGATCTAAAATATTATAGCTTCAACTCAATCTTCAAACTGGAACATAAATCGGTTCAAATCTGAAAAGGGGTAAGTGGCGGCGGCTAGGGTTCCGTTTTGCTCCCTGTGGTTTCGTCTTCAAGGGGGATGGCCTTTCTGTTGCGTCTTTCTCTGGCCACCGACTGTTGAGGGTTTGAAATTAAGGTCACTATTATTAGAATTATTGCTGCTGCTGGTCTTCTTGAAATTGAAATGGGCAGCGGTAATGCCACATTTTGATTCATTGCTTCTTGTTTATTGTGGGTTTGCAGGAAGAAGAACAAATGAAGGGACTTGTTATTTTGTGCAAACAAGCCATGGCCCAATCCCCGTTTTGTTTTTGTGTTTTCCTAATTTAAAGGAGTTGTGTTTGGTGAATTGTAAGGTAGGTTTTGATTTGCCTGTGTTGGAAGTGATTGGGTTTCAGTTGTTGAGTAGCCGGATGAGGATGAGCAGATGGTTAGTGGGGGGGGGGTGGTGGGTGGTGTCAGCAGATGGTAGTTAGCGGTGGTCGGTAGGTGATGGTGCGGGATGGTGGTTGTTTGTGTGGAGGTTGTTGATGGTGAGGCTGATTGATGGAGGAGAGAGAGCATGTAGAGAGAGAAAATATAGAGAGATAGAGTGTATGTCTGTTTTACATATGTATTATTATATATAATAATAAAATATTAAAAATATGGGAAAAGACTAAAATACCCCTCATGTGAGGGGCATATGACTGTTTTTAACGTTGCAAATGGATGCCGTTTGGGGCGTGGAGTAAAATATAGATAAGTTAAATAGATCAGGGAGTTAAATGGCTATTTTAAAAGGATTGGGGCAAAACCGTTAAAGCGACCAACCACAGGAAGCAAATCAGAAGTTTACTCTTTGTGCTAACAAATCATATTATATTTTATTCAATTTGTGTTGATTTTTATAAAGGCATAATTGTTTTAGAGTAAATTACAAGTTTTGTCTTTTATGTTTACATCAAATTGCAGGCGCTGTCCTATTGGCCAAAAGTTTACAGGCGGTGTCCTTAACCTTTTAAAATCTTGAACGTTTTATCCTTTAGGCCAAATCTGGTTAGAAATCTCAGTTAAAAACTATCATGTGCAATGCATATGAGGGTAAACTGGTAATTTCCCTCTTAGCCTTTTTTATTTTCCATTTATAAACTTCACCCCTGTTTCTTCAACATTGAGATCTGCAAGAGCAGCAACATTTGGGATAACAATAAGAGCAGCAACAACAACATTATCATCAATCATCATCCAATCCCTCACCCTTTCTATTCTCCCATTTATAACCCTTACCCCTCTTTCTACAAGCATAACTGAGGCTGAGAAAGTCGTTAGTACCGTCAATCGGAGTAGTTAACGGTAGCGGTGGTTATTTCACTAAGGTTGAGGGATCTAGATCGAGTGTAGCGGTTCAATCGGAGTTTAACAAGAGAGCTTCTAATATTGGGTATGGTATTCACCATACATCGCAGAAGCTAGCTATGCTTGCAAAATGTGAGTTTATTGGTCTAGATTTTTAGAAATTGGATATGTTATTTAGTTTCAATCGGAGTATGTATTTTGTATTTAATAAGGATTATTACTCTTTAAAATTTTGTAATTGTCTAGAAGATTAATAATGAGGATCCATCTGAGCTTACACTTAACTTTGGTGCTTGAAACTGTTGAAGAGGTTGATTTGAAATCACATTGTGACAGTTAATTTCATGTTGGCTATAAAAGGTGAGGGATTGGATGATGATTGATGATAATGTTGTTGCTGCTGCAACTCTTATTGTTATCCCAAACGATGGGAATTATTTAGTATGCTCAGAATTTACAGATCTCAATGTTGAAGAAAGAGGGGTGATGTTTATAAATGGGGAATAAAAAAGGTTGAGAGGGAAATTACCATTTTACCCTCATGTGCATTGCACATGACAGTTTTTAACTGATATTTCTAACCAGGTTTGGCCTAAAGGACAAAACGTGCAAGATTTTGAAAGGTTAAGGACACCGCCTGTAAACTTTTGGCCAAAAGGACAACGCCTACAATTTGATGTAAACATAAAGGACAAAACTTGTAATTTACTCATTGTTTTATTACTAAGTATATAACATTACATATTTACATTTATTTAGGAGTGAGCAATTAACAAATCGACATTCATATATTTCTAGCTTTTATACTTCCATTTTATATATTTCTACCTTTTATACCTCAAATTTCTTGTTTTTATACCTCTATTTTATTTATTTGTACCTCATTTCATGTATTTATGCATCTATTTTATGTATTTATACCTCCATTGCATGTATTTTTAAGTAAAAATTTTAGCCCAAATTTGGTTTTCTTTATTAACCAAAATTTACCGCTCCGAAACGAGTACCGATAAACTAACCGAATAAACTAAACTGACTAACTGAAAACCGATTGGTTAATCGAGTAGACGAACCGATGAATTCGGTTTTTCTTTAGCCCAAATTTCTGTTATTGAATTTCCGCACATGACTTCAAGCAAAACCGTTATAGTCTTGGCTCACTCTCCTCTACGTCTCTTTTTTTCTAAAAACTAATTCTGGTTAGAATATTTGTGTCTTTCATTGCATCACTATTGGCTTTGTATATCTCTAGCCATACTTATCTATTTACTTTTAGTTTGATTGTGTTCCTATTTACTTCAATCCTTGTGTGTTTGTGTGCACGCGCATATTTACTTCTAATTTGATCATGTGCCTATTTACTCATTTCTCTTGATTTTGTGCGTATCAACTTTCAGTGTTCCCGTTAGGTTAGGTTAGTTTAGTGCCAATTTGTTTAGCTTAATTTACATCCTATATTCAATAAATTTAAGAATTGTTTGTTGGTGGTCCATTTTGAATATGTTTTGAGCTGCTTATTAAATGTGTTCATTTGATTATTTGCAAACGAAATAAGTTGTGGATATGTGGTTTGAAGTTTCTAAAGCAGAGAAACATTTCTAATAAGCGATCACAAACTCTCTCGGACTTCCCTTTTTATTGAATATTTGTGTTATGTGAATAAAGATTTAGAATTTGTGATAAGGCTCGTATGATTATTAATGATGCTATGTATAACAACCCTAAAAAAAACACCCCAAAACGCTTCGTAATCGCAAAACCGGAACCGTGTAACGTTATTTTTATAAAAAATTAAATAAAATAAGTTTTTATTACCCGTGGCGGCCCGCGACGGACACCACCTATGTGTGTCGCGGGGCGCGACGCACTCTTCCTTGCCGGACACCCATTTCGACACGTGTCCCGAAACGTGGTGGGTCTACTGTTATGAGTTGCCAAGAGGGTGACGGCCCGCGAGCGGCTAAGCCTCATTGCGTCGCGGGGCGCGACAGGGTCTAGAAACAGATATAAATAGCTCTTTCGAGCCACAGTCCCAACTCGCTCAGTCTCTCTTCTCTCACAACTTATACACTATGAAAATTATACCCCTAAAACACAAAGCCCTGGCCCGTTGTAAGTATTTTAACCCCCGATCACTAATTTGTTACCCTACCCGATTGATTTAGCACCCCCCAACGCATGTCGAGGCTCTGCCTGACTAACTCTGTTGGGGTTCTGTCTCGTCTTGTATGGCTAATGTGATTTGGGTTATTTTACTAACACGCGTGCATTGTATGTTTTTAATAAAAACTCAAGGAAATAATTAAGAAATATTACCAGGAAGCCCGTAGAACTATCTAAGTTTACAATGTGAGTCCATTCTCTTTTCTCACAGTTTGTGAGCCATTATTTCAAATGCTTTGCAAAACCCTAAATGTTTATCAATTATACTTACAGTGATTAAGTGTTTGTATTCTACAATTGTTGCCAGTATTATGAGGTTTGTATACGGTACTTGATAACCTTCACAATTGGGCACGGGTATCTAATGTGTGATATGACCATAGTCACAGATCCGTCGAGTGACAAGTACTGAATGAGTAATTGGGTAGATATAAACAATGTAATCGCTCTTAATACTGTAAAGTTATAACACTGATGTTTTATAAACCGGAATGTACTCGCCAGTATTTATTGCTGATAAAATATTTTTAAAACACGTTTCAGGTAACTTAATGTGAAGCTATAAGAAGCCAGCTATGGAGCACTGAATGCTTAAAGAAAATGGCTATAAAATTACCTAAATAAAAGTTTATGTTTTCAGCAATTAGGGTTTATCCCTATAACAATATTATGAATGAAACATGGGTTTTATCCCATTTGTTTAATATAAAAGTTTGGTGTTTTGAAACTCTGAAATTTATTTCCTAACTACGATCCTGATGTCTCATTTCCGCATCCAAATTAATAAACACCGATACCACCGGCTCGTGCTCGCGGCTCCCGCTCCCGGGGTAGGGGTCGGGGGTTGCGACAGTAGGTCTCTAGTGGCCATGATTTCAGACCTCACTGCCATGATGGATGAGGTAAATTTGATTTCAAATTACCCAAAAGGGTGGTAGGTTGACACTAGGGCTACCTGCTTTATTTGCCCAGACAAGACCCTTCTTAATTCATTTAAGGAGGTGGTGGGAGATGAGAAGTTGTACATGGAGAATGTTGCTACAGCTGATATCAAGGGAGAATTTGGTGTGACTTTGAAATGGAATTCTGGAAAAGAGTTTACTTTAAAGAATGCACTTTATGTGTCTGATCTTCGTAAGAGTCATGTGTCGGGTTGGTCACTTAACACGTTTGGTTTTTGTTTGCTCTTTGAGAGTGATAAGTTTGCTTAAGTACCTGTGGCATGTTTGTTGGAAAGGGCTATACCCAAAATGACATGTTTAAACTCAATGTAATGGCTATTAAGAAAAACATGAATAAGAATACTACTAAATCTACTTACTTGGTCGAGTCTTCTAATGTTTGGCATGGTCGTCTTGGTCATGTAAATTTTAATTCGATGCGTCATCTAATTAAATTAGATTACATACCAAATTTTGCCATTGACTCTAAATCAAAATGTAAAACATGTGTTGAAGCCAAACAAACAAGATCATCATTTAAATCAGTTGAAAACTAAGCCCCTTGATCTGATTCACACTGATGTGTGTGACTTAAAATCAGTTCAAACCAGAGGTGGTAATAAGTATTCTATTACTTTTATCAATGATAATACAACTTGTTGTTATGTATAAAGCGGAAGTTGAGAATCAACTTCACAAGAAAAAAAAATGTGTGAGAAGCGATAGAGGAGGTGGATAAGTTTCTCCATTTTTGGGATGTATGTGCAAAAAATGGCATAATACATGAGTGTATGTAACACCCCGGAAACGGGTTTTGTAATCAAACCACATTAATATTAAAAGACAGGTAAAGTACCGTTAGTGGTAAAAGTAACCCGGTGAATATTAAGATTTTAAATATATAAATCTAATATTAAATAAAAGTTGTATAAAGGCTTTTAAGAAAGTAAGTTTATAGAAGGCCCGAGCTAACGGGACTTAGAATAAACTAAGTCATAAATTTCCCCGAAACCACTAAGTTAACTAGGAATATTTAACCTAGTTAATTAGTGGGAATGATATTGGAATTAAGTGGGTTGTAGCCTACTTAATAAACTAACCAAACATGAGGAGCCACATTTGGATAACTTGAAAGTTGTAATATAAAATAGGCTAAACAAAACTAAAACACACATAGAGTGTGTTTGAGAATGTTCTGTTCGAACCCAGGAGGTTCCCCCAGGAGCCAAAACCCTAATCTCATCAAAAATCATCAAATTAAAGGCTTAAACGAAGCTCAAATTCACAATTGAATGTGAATTAATGATCACCCAAGCTAGGGGATCATAAGGTATGTCAAATTTTGATGATTTATAAAGTTGTGAAAAATTGAATAATCATCATAATCGCGAATTATGAATGAATTATTGAAGCTATGACTAAATTAGTGATGTATTTTAGCTTAGGAACAAAACCCTAAGTAAAAATTATACATATGATACTATATATTGAATGATTTGATGATTTACCACACTAGGATAAGTGGGTATTAATCACATGATGAATTTAATGATATAATTATGATTAGAATCATCATACATGATAGTAATCAGGAAATACTTGAACAAATTGTGTGTTTGAGTATATAATCATACTTACTATGATATGGGTTTAGTGTGATATGTCAAAATTTGATGATATGTTCATAATTAATGATGTTTAATACCATCAAGTATTAATTCGGTAACTTATGGTTACAAGAACTTGTTAAATAAGTGATTAAAATGGTAACATATGAATGATGCTTACCGGATAATTGGTTAAGTAATTAAACAAGTAGTTAAGCTACTTCGTATAATTAATTAGGTCAATAGGCAGTTGACTTTTAAAAGTCAAACTGACCAACGATATGAACGAATGATAAATTCGACATAAGAATCGTAGGATGGAATAGTCGTGAATGATTATGACTAATCTAACCATCTTACAATTTACAATTATAGTTTGATGCTTGACAAGCTAGGTGAAAGCTTGGGAAGGAAGCGGGTCAAACGAAGCAAGAATGACGGAAAAGCATAATCTGGATGCTAGGTAAGTAAAGCTTACATTCTATTTATTTAATACCTATTGATTTTATAGGTTCTGAATAATATAAAGCCTTGTTTGAATTCTAATGTTCCAACACGACATGTGCGGTTCAGAACAAAAGACAACAAAGATGAACCATGTTTAATGGTTAAAAAGAGCTAATACGGTTATTTAGTCGTGAACGGACTAATAAATAACGTGTTTTGAATAATTACCTTATAAGGTAAACTAATACAAATAATAAAGGTAAAACGGTAATTCGATCACTCGTTGACAATTACCGTTAGTTTGTGAAAGACACTTTATAGCGTAAGTTATAAAGGGTCAAAAGAGTCAATAAATGATTTATAAGGAAAATGACTGTACGGTGTAAACCGCAGCGAGTCATGTAGATGAGATAGTTAAAAACTTTATCTCGCCAATAAATTCGGTCACTTAGACTAAACGGGTCAAAAGGAGAAAATATCACCCTTTAATAATAACGACTAATGGTTTGTCAAGTTGTATGATTATAGGAATAAATATCGAATAGATATTTACACCGCTATTACTTAGCGGCTATTAAGGCATGGTGTCTTAACGGGTCAATATATTGATTCGAGCCAGGTATGTATAATAGGTCAATTTATCATTTAGAACTTGAGGTTCAATGAAGGCTAAACAAGATAAAAATGGACATTTGGTTATCTTTTAGGTAAACAGAATGATTTAAATTATAGTCATTGTGTTTTGAAAATATAATGATTATTTAAACAAGATCCTAGTTTAAAAGGTGGGAGTTTGATCAATTTTGGCATTAAAAGTCTTTTGTCGTAAAGAAGGACTAAAATTGACCAAAATGCCCTTGTAAGCTAAATCGAGCAAACGATCCTTAAAGGTTGTTTGGAAATGAGTTTTATGATTAACTAAATACTTAGAGTAAATATAAAAAGCGAAAGGTGTAAATCTATGGTCAAATGACTATATGAGTCCTTGCCGTAAAATGATAATCCGATGGGTAAAACTCAGAATACACAAAGCACCACATTAAATCCGCCACAAATATAGTTGTGGAGGAAGATTAATTGATAAGAAATGTGGTAATAAAATGCTAGAAACGAATGAAAGCAATTCATGTATAAAATATGCTTAAAATCCCTTAACAGGTCAAAATAAGCATTTAAGTAAAAACGAGTTTAAGAATGTATATAAACCCGGGATTTGAATCTAGTACGATAGATAACATTAACTTTATAAAGTTTATGAGAAATTGAGATCAAACAAACATGTTTGTTTGATTAATACACAAACGGGTCAAAAGTCCATAATTACATTTTAAGCCGAAGGCTTAAAAGTCTAAAAATTTGTTAATTAGGATGTCAGATGTTAACTCCATATGATGGAGAATTAAATTACAGTCACGTAGGAAGAAACGTGACGCGAAACGGATCAAAAACGAGAAAGTTATGTCCGTTTTCGTGTTAAATACATATTTGGGTTATCAATTGTCATAACCCAGACAAGTATATTGGTAATCTGGGTTATCAGTTGCCATAACCCAGACAAGTTATTTGGTAATCTGGGTTATCAGTTGCCATAACCCAGAAAAGTTATTTGGTAATCTGGGTTATCAGTTGCCGTAACCCAGACAAGTTATTTGGTCATCTGGGTTATCAGTTGCCATAACCCAGACAAGTTATCTACTCATCTGGGTTATCAGTTGCCATAACCCATACGAGTTACCTGGTCATCGTATTGAGCTTTCGGGCTTAGCTAGATTAGTTACAGATTTCATATAACTAACGTATATCATGATTAATGATATGTAGGTAATAATTGGAGTATCGGATGACGATCAAGCTCAACGAAGAACCGAACACGATCAAGATTCAAGCTTCCGTGAAAAGTTTCGTCGTCCCATTTTAAACGGCGAATGAAATTACAAAATGTTGAAATGTTTTATCTAGTAAATTGTTTTAATAAACTCGAAATTTTTAATTGTATGTTTAATCTTAAATACACTATTATAATCGAAATTTATTTGATAATTGTATAAAATGGACTAAGGGTCTTACAGTTTACCCCTCCTTATTCACCCTAATCAAATTGTATTGCGGAACGAAAGAATCGTACACTAAAATAAATGATCAATGCCATGTTGATAAGTTCTAGGATGAGCCAGGAGATGTGGGGAAGGCCATTTTGTCAGCTAATTTTCTATTAATAAAATTCCTTTCAAGAATAAGGATGTAACACCTCATGAATTGTGGTGGGGATAGAATCATCTTACAAACACTTGAAAGTGTTGGGGTGTCTTGCCAAGGTGACTGTTACACCTCCTAAGGCTCTTAGAAGAGGTCCAAAACTGTTGACTGCATATTTATTGGATATGCCAATAATGGTACTTCACATCGTTTTCTTGTACATGAATCCAAGAATCCTAATGTGCACAAGAACTCTATCATAGAGACAAGGCCAGTAAATGTAACTTATTTGAAGAGGAGTTTCTAATGATAGAACAAACTCATGCGAGTTCATCAGCAACGGTTAATAAGGTTGTTTAAGATGAAACTCATGAACAATCAGAGGCTAAAGATGGTGAGCCAAGAAGAAGCAAAAGGCAAAGGATTAACAAATAATTTGGGTCTGACTTTCTAACCTACATGGTTGAGAGTGAGCATCAAACGTATTGCAAAGTAGTCACCTCTTCATATGGACCTCAATGGAAAAAAGCCATCAAGTGTGAAATTGATTCTATTTTGCAGAATCATACTTCTAGTAGATCTTCTACCATGATGCAAGCCACTTAGATATCGATGGATATTCAAGAGAAATATGAAAGCTGGTGGCTCTGTTGACAAGTCTAAGGCAAGGTTTGTGATCAAAGGGTATAAATAAAGAGAAGGTCTTGAGTAATTTGACACATTCTCGCTTGTGACTATAATAACCTATATTAGATTTGTGCTTGCAATTGCAGCCTTGAGAAATTTGGAAATTCATCAAATGGATGTAAAAATGCATTCCTCAATAGGTTTCTCTGCTCCTGGCTAAGAGGGCAAGGTGTGTAAACTCGTCAAGTCATTGTATGGCTTGAAGCAAGCTCCAAAACAATGGCATCAAAAGTTTGACCAAGTTATGCTTAACAGTGGTTTCAAAATAAATTAGTGCGACACATGTATCTATATGAAGGACACTTCTAAAGGTTATGTGAAAAAATAGAGGCGAGGGTGTTTCTAAAGGTTATGTGAAAAAACTCTGATTGATACCTCTCACCATTTGCCAAAAAATAGAGGTGAGAGTGTTTCTCAATTGGAATATTCAAGAATCATTGGTAGTTTCATGTATCTCATGACTTATCATATGCTATGAGTCGGCTAACTAGATATACTACTAATCCTAGTTCTGAGCATTAGAGGAGTATAGCAAGATTACTAAGGTATTTGAGATACACAAGGAATTATGGACCGCATTATGGTCAAATTCCATCTGTTGTGGAAAGATTCAGTGATGCCAATTAGATATCCGATATGAAAGATTCAAGTTCTACAATTGTTATGTCTTTACCCTTGGAAGAGAAACTATAGCTTGGAAGTTGTTTAAATAAATTCTTATAGCTAAATCCAAGATGGATTATCAGTTTATTGTGTTAGATAAAGCTGGAGAAGAGGCTATTTGCATACATTGTGATTGCCAATCAACTATTTGTAGATCTCAAAGTGCAATGTATAATGGCAACCCAAGGTACACATGACGTAGGCATAATATGATACGACAAGTGCTCTCAACGGGAGTTATCACGGTTGACTATGTGAAGTCAAAGGATAACATTGCAGATCCATTTACAAAAGGCTTAAACAAGGAGGTAGTACATAAGTCATCGATGAGAATGGGAGTATAGCCCTTACGGTAAGTTTTTACAATGGAAAACCTATCCTAGAAGATTAGAGATGCCATGATCTAGGCTCAGTAGGACCACCTAACTTTACGAACTGAGATCACTGTAGGGGGAGTACCTCAACATGCAAAGGGAATTGCAAACTTCCTAGTTCATTCCTAAAATTAGTTAGTGATATGAAGAGAGGTTAAACATATGGCATTAATTGATTTTTAGATCACCTATGTTAGAGAGAAGTGAGACCGCTTCGAATGGAATTGAGGGCACAATTCCTAGAGCTCTCGCAGAACCAAGCTTGTGTTCCATGACAATAATGGACACGACTATGAGGGTTAACCAGACCAAGAAGAGTAATGTGTGATGTGTAATAACGTCTACGTATAAATGGTTTGGTTCAAGGACATCGTGTCTACTAACCGCTAGGAGACAAAGTACATGCCACAAAGGAGCGTTCAAAGGGAAACCTACATATCCTGCATTACTTAACCGCTGAAATTTTATCGTGCCACTTGAATGTATGGGGCGATCTACATTCATGAGGGAGAATGTTAGAAATTCATAAATAATATTATATTTGTGAACAATATAATGATTATTTAATGTCTAAAGCTAAGAAGAATGACAGACCAATGCTTTAAGTTTGTGTGTTGCAACTTTAATGTGTGGGAAATTATGCTTGTTTCACACAGGTGGAGAAATAAACATTGTGATTGTTTATAAGTAAAAACCTTTAGAGGAATGTATTCCTATGTGACAAGTCACACCCAGTGATAGCCAGGAGGGTGCGAAGCACCTGACACACGCTCACGCCAGGGCACGGATCGGGACCAGGATTAGGGTGATGGGCGTAGTGTGGCGTTTTGCCATCATACTTTGCACTTCACACGTTCGCATCGCCGCGAGCTGCTTGGAGCTGCCTTTACTATTTTTTAGGCACGCCTTGTGTGGGTCAAGCCAGTGCCTTGGTGGAGACTGTTTACATTCCTACCAGTCAAGTCTGATCAAGTTCTCAAGAATTCATTATATCATGGAATTCGCTACTTGATTTCTATTGAATTTTGAATTCAATTTAGACTTCTCACTTGGTATTCCCTCAGGATCATATACAAGGCTTTGTGCTTTGTTCAATACATAGCTAAGACCGGCAACTCGTATGGTTAAAACACCACACACAAACTCCAACGAATTTCCAGATTTTACTACCCTTCAAGCTCTTGTTTAAGGTAATTTTTTCAGGTACTAGGCTAACCCTGGCAATACAACCTGCTTAGGCTATTTTACCATAGAAAACAGAAAGGTTCACCTGAGTGACTTGAAATCTGTTTTAAGGAAAGAATGTTAAACACGTACCTCAGCCACCTTGTGTTTCTTTTCTAGCTTGTTTACTTTCTTTATAACCAGTTTAGAGTTTTGTTTCATTATGTTTGAAATTTTCTATTTCTTTTTATGTTTGTAATTATGTTATTTTCATTTGTAACTAGTATTTTTGCCCGCCGCTCGTTGCGGCGGCACGCGGCGGGTGGAAAGATGTAGTAAGGCAATACACGATTCGTAAAACGCAATGTGTAATAGACAATTAAAAAAATGTAAAACATAATGCATAAAACAAAAATACAAAAAAAGGAAAACACAAATCTAGACATGAAGTGTAAAACACAATGACTAAGACATTTCGTAAAACACAGTACATTGGTATTTGCAAAGTAAGAGTAGTAGTCTAGGGGTTAAAATGGAGTAATATTGCAAGGGATAAAAACACAAAGTCTAAAAGTTGAGGGAAAATAAAAGTAGAAGGGTAAAAATGGAAAGTATAAAAGTAGAGGGGTGGTGGCGGAAAAGCGTTGAGGGGGTGGTGGTGGAAAAGACAAAGTGTAAAAGTAGAGGGGTTATGACGAAAATGTGTAAAAGATGAGGGGGTGGTAGTATAAATGAAAAAATGGAGGGTTGGTGGCATAAATACGTAAAAGTTGAGTGGGTGGTGGAAAAGCAAAGTAGATGGGTGATAATAGCAAAGTTTGAAAGGCGAGGGCTAGATTGTGGAAATTCAAAGTAAAGGGGGCGATCTTAGCAAAGTATAAAAGTGGGGTGTCGGTGGCGTAAAAGCCACCGACTTTAATGAAAAAGTAGAGGGTTGGTGGCATAAAAACGTAAAAAATTGAGGGGGTGGTGGAAAAGCAAAGTAGAGGGGTGATAATAGCAAAGTCTGAAAGGCGAGGACTAGATTGTGGAAATTCAAAGTAAAGGGGTGATTGTAGCAAAGTATAAAAGTGGGGTGTCGGTGGCGTAAAAACTACCGACTTTGTGTTTTAAGATAGTTAAGAATATGTATCAGAAAATAATATAATGATATTTTATTTTATTTTATTTTGTGAACAAGTGTTGATGACGGGGGTAGCCCAAGACCAAATAAAATGACTTAAACATATGAATGCTTAAAAGGTTGAAAGGATCAAAGGTTAAAAACCCGGGAGAAAAGGTAAAGCATCGCGTGTACAGTAATCAGTCATGTCTCTGATTACTTCAACAACTCTCTTAGCCGCAAAAGTAAGGCGAATGTACAGAATACAGTCTTTTACCCGCAGGTCACAAGGCTTCAACCCCCAAAAGGGTAAGTCCCCCACTGCAAGCATGTTCACTAGTCAATGGTTTCCCTTTTGAGCGATAACATTTCCTATATATATGACACTTCATTTACTGCTCAAGACATTCTGGATCAGCCCTGATTCCATTGGGATCTCTGGTCATAACTCTCGAGTACTTGTTCCATGCAAGTCACTCTCCATCACATTCAACACACATTCTCTTTGCTCCCACATTCGAAACTGAACACATTTCAGTGGAGGATCTCGAGCAAACAACAAAATCAAACTAGTGAACCTCTCTCCATGTCTTGCAAACGTGGGGGGACCCCACGACCTGCGTTAGGCAAAATCAAACCCTTCAACCATTTTGCCTAACCAGCCCAGCTACTACCATCGGTCTAGTATTTGTTGCATCAACAAGTTGGCACCCACCGTGGGGCTACGCCACTAATTTTCTTCAAAAGACCTAGTAGTGTAGCTCCATTTCTGTTCAAGAATCAGCATGTCGGAAGGTGAGTCCCCGGGAGAGGTTAACCAAGTCCCTCGTACCTCTACCCCAAACACTAGCCAAACTCCTGTGGCTATACCAACCTCTATCTCAACACCAGTAAGCACTCCAAATGGAGCAACATACCCCGAGTTTCTCACTTTCCAAACGCCAACACCGTCTTGTTCCGGAGTACCATCTCCCAATGTTGGTGCCTCTAACACTCCCTCACGTATCTATCTTACACCTGAAGGAGTTGCTAATAACTTTCTCGAGTTAAGGTCTCTCCTTAACCAACACGTGAGTAGGGAACGAGACAAGGGAGTGAGGATCCGTCTGGATTATGATGAGCCAGAACCATCACTATCTCCTGGGCCTCCCCCTCTTCCTTTTGCAAGTTCACAACCAACCACGTCTAAGAATGAGGCTGGTGCCAGCAATCCTCCTCCAAATCCTAACCCATATTTGTACACGAGGTCAGATCCAACATCTTTTCCTCTCTTTTCTTCCCAACCAATTGCAACCGGTGCTCCCTTGGGGCACGAGCTGACTTTGGACCAGCTCCTACAATCTCCAGTAACAAGCCTTCCACCCTCAGCAACAACTACATCGTAACAAGCTTTGTCTGTGCTTCCCTTGGCACGAATTTCTGTTATGAGCACTCCCTTGGGTGTAAACTGCCCAGCTGCACCTGGAAGCCTTCAAGGCTTCAACCTTGTGCCCCAGATGATGGCCCGGATGATGGAAAGCTTCCCATGGCAACACTTTATTAATCAAGTGTTGGCCACTCAAGGGAACAACAATAACAACAACAACACAGGTGTGAGAGTGGAAGAAAATCTAGCCAAACTAAGCAATCTGTCATGTTTCTCTCAGCAGATCGCTGATTATGATTTCCAAACGAAGATCAAAATGCCATCCCATATCAAGACATATGATGGGACTGAAGATCCTGAGGACCATCTCCAGATCTTTACTGGTGCTGCTAGGATTGAAAATGGTCAAATGCTGAATGTTGTCTAATGTTCATGCAAACCCTTGTCGGATCGGCCAGGATCTGGTTCAATGATTTACCTGCCTGAAGTGTTCGAAGCTTCGATGACCTCAGCAAGGGTTTCCTGGCCAACTTCTCCCAGCAAAGGCGATACGTTAACGACGCTACAGTAATCTTCCAGATTAAACAAAGGGATGACGAGAGCCTTCGATAGTTCATAGAAAGGTACAAAAAGGAAGATCTAACGTATGTGGGGGAAGATGAAAAGATGAGAGTTGCCAGCTTCATGAATGCAATAATCTCCAAGTACCTTACCAGGGATTTCAACAAGTCCCTGCCAAAAACCTTGGAAGAAGCTCTCGAAAGGGCTGAAGCCCACATCAGAGGAGAGGAGGCTGTAGACATAAAAGAACAAAGAAAAAGGGGATCTAGTTGGCGTGGTAACAGCCCAGCCAGGAAAAGGGGAAACTTTAACTCCTATGACAGACGCCAAAGGGGTTCAGAGCAACGAAGGTCTGAAAGCCGAAACCCTCCAAGCAGGGAGAAGGCCACAAACTTCACACCCCTTACCAAGACCCCTCAAGAGATTCTTGACATAGAGGAAGTGAAGCAAAGCTTCCCACCTCCCAGGCCTCTCCCTAAAAGCAAGAAGAACGAGAATTCCACCCAATTATGTGAATTTCATGAAGAGAAGGGCCACTATACTAATGACTGCTTCCAACTTAAAAAGAGGATCGAAGAGGCCGTCAAGTCTGGGGAGCTTGCTCACTTAGTAAAGGGGGTAAGAGACAAGATCGCCAAAGGAAAAGGTAAGGAAGTTAACATGGTGGATTTTGATGGAAGGGTTCCTCACAAACGGCAGTGGTTGGAAGCTTGGGAGCTTCAGTGTGTTTGTTTTCCTCCAACAGAAAAAGACCCACTCTCAAACCCCCTTTGTGGTTGAAGCATATGTGGGTACACTACAAATAAGCAGAGCATACATAGACACTGGTGCAGCCACTGAAATCATGTTTGAGAAGTTCTTCAACCGTTTAAGCAATCAGGAACGTTCAAAGCTTCAACCCTCTGGGACCTCCATAAAAGGTATTGCCGACATACCCCTCAAGCCTTTAGGGAAACTAACCCTCGATGTCCGTTTCAGCGAAGGCCAGAAGGAGAGAGTCCAACCTCTCACTTTTGTGGTCATCAATATACCTTCAAACTATGACGTGATCATAGGAAGGCTGGGGCAGTGCGCATTCTACATGGTTGTTTCTGTTGGTCATGGAACAGTCAAGTTTCCTACCGAGAGAGGGATTGCAACCCTTCAACCTACTCAAAAGGCCTACATGGTTGAAGGTGAAAGTTCCAAAAATGAAGAAGAAAAGCAAAGGCTAATCATAAACCCTAAGTACCCTGAGCAAAGGATAAGGGTCAACCCAAGCCTTTCACAAGGAACTCTCTCATATCTCAAAAAGCTGCTAGTCCACTATAGTGATGTCTTCACTTGGTGCCCGAAAGATATAACGGGTATCCCTCGAAGCATTGCTGAACACGAACTGAAAATACCACCCGATGTCAAGCCTGTTGTCCAAAAGAAGCGAAGTTTAGCACCCGAAAGAAGCTTGGCTGCATGCCAAGAAGTTTAAAAACTTGTATCAGCTGGAATTCTCCGGGAAGTCAAGTATCAATCCTGGGTTGCAGACCCAGTCATGGTTCGAAAGCCCGATAACTCTTGGAGAATGTGCATAGACTTCAAGGATTTAAACAAGGCTTGTCCTAAAGATTGTTACCCGTTGCCAGAAATTGATCTCAAGGTCGACTCCCTCACTAGTTACCCTTTCAAGTGTTTTCTCGATGCTAACAAGGATTACCATCAAATTCTCATGAAGGAAGAAGATGAAGAAAAAACTGCCTTTCACACGGATAAAGGAATCTTTTGCTACCAAAAGATGCCCTTTGGTCTCAAAAACGCGGGTGCAACCTACCAACGTCTTGTTGACAAGTCTTTTGCCAGTCAAATTGGTAGAAACATTGAAGCATATGCCGACGATTTGGTAATCAAAAGCAAAACAGAATAACAAATGCTTGATGACAACCAAGAGACCTTCAAGAACCTAAGGATGGTCAACATGAGACTCAACCCCGAAAAATGTTCGTTTGGGTTTGAAGAGGGAAAGTTCCTGGGGCATATTGTGGAAAAACAAAGCATAAAGGCCAATCCAAACAAAGTCAAAGCTGTTCTTGAAACCAAGCCACCACGGAGCAAAAAAGAGGTTGAAAGCTTAAACGGGAAGCTTGCAGCCTTAAAGCGTTTCATCTCAAAATTGGCTGAAAGATCGTTGCCTTTTTTTTCAAAACGCTCAAGGCATGCTCTGACAAGAAGTATTTCAAATGGACTAAAGAAGCTGAGGAAGCCTTCAACCAGATGAAGCAACACCTAGCTTCACTCCCAGATATTGCAGCCCCAGAAACGGGAGAATTGATCTCTATATACCTTTCGGTTGCTGAAGAAGCAATAAATGCGGTCCTCACCATTGAACGAGACAAAGTCCAGGTACCCGTTTATTTCTTCAGCAAAACTCTAAAACTGGCAGAAATCAAGTATCCTCCCTTGGAGAAACTTGCTCTAGCTCTAGTCCAAATGGCTAGAAGGCTTCGAAGGTACTTCCAAGCACACCCTATACAAGTGGTCACTGACCAACCTATTAAGAGTGTGCTTAAAAAACCAGAAAATTCAGGACGATTAGCCAAGAAAAGCCATCAAAGCCAAAGTCTTGGTTGATTTCATTGTAGAAGTCCCAAAACAAACAGTCACTGAAGTAAACACAGCTACCACTGAACCCTCAGACCTTGAAGCCTGGAAGCTTTTTACAGATGGGGCTTCAAGCATTGAAGGGTCAGGGGCTGGGCTCATTCTATTCAACCCAGAAGGGTTAGAATTCACGTATGCTCTTCGATTTGATTTCCAGATCACCAACAATGAAGCTGAATACGAAGCGTTGATAGCCGGCTTAAGGTTGGCTAAAGAAATGAAGGTTAAAAAGCTTGAAGTCTTCACAGACTCGTTGCTGGTATCAAGCCAAGTGAACGACAGTTATGTTGCAAAGGAGCCAAATATGAAGAGATACAAAGAAAAATCCAAAGAGCTGATGAACACATTCCAAACGTGTACCATCAAGCAAATTCCCAGGTCTCAAAATAAGAAAGCCGATGCCTTGAGTAAACTCGCTTTTCTCACCTTTGCTCACCTCACCAAGAAGGTATTGGTAGAAGTGTTGTAAACTCCATGAATTGAAGAATTGGAAGTTCAAGACGTAATCACCGAAGAAGGCACCAATTGGATGACTCCAATTAAAAAATTCCTTAAAAATGGTGAGTTACCTGCTGATCAAACAGAGGCTGAAAGCGTTAAAGTCAAGTCTAGACAGCACGTGTTGCAAGGTGAAATACTCTACAAAAAGGGTTACCTTGCACCCTTACTGGGATGTGTCGGTCCCGAACAAAGCCAGTACTTGATCAAAGAGGTTCATAAAGGTATATGCGGAGCTCATTTTGGAGCAAGAACGGTGGTTGCTAAACTAATGAACCTTGGGTATTTTTGGCCTTCCATGCACCGAGACACCACTGAACAACTAAGAAAGTGTGATTCCTGCCAAATTCATGCACCAGTCCCGAAAAGCCCCAAGCATGACCTTGTCCCGATCAAACGGTCAGGTTGAAAGGATGAATCGAAGCATAGTTGAAGAAATCAGAGCCAGATTATGAAGGCATGAAAGCAATTGGCTTGAAGAGTTGCGAAGTGTTCTATGGGCCATAAGAACAACCGAAAAAACAAGCCACAAAAGAACACCTTACAGCTTGGTGTTCGGGTCTGAAGCCGTGATTCCAGCTGAAGTAGGAGTTGTAACTCAAAGAACGGTCAACATGGATCCCGAAGCAAACCAAAAATAGACCATGTTGAACTTACAACTCCTAGAGGAAGCACGAGACCAAGCTGCAATCCAAGAAGCCAAGTACAAACAAGTGATGGAAGCCTATTACAACAAAAGAGTCAAGCACGAACGCTTCAAGCCAGGAGACCTGGTGCTTAGAAACAATGAGGCTAGTAAAAAAGAGAACCAAGGAAAGCTTGGCCCAAAATGGGAAGGGCCATATACAATCCTTGAGGCATATAAGGGCGGATCCTATAAGCTAGCCGACTCAGAAGGTAAAAAGCTTCCAAGACATTGGAATGGAAAGACCCTCAAGAGGTTTCACGTCTAATCAAGAAAGATTGGTTTGTATTTCACAAGTTGTATTTCAAGAGTTGTACTATGATCACCTTTTGTAACACAATATCTCTTGAATGAATGACAATGTTTTATCAAATTTGTCTTTCTATCCTAAAATCAAGTTGAGAACCTAGCAAAAAACTCCATGGCATGGGCCATGTAAGGGGATGAGCTCCCAGGCCATATCGCTCAATAGGTTCAAGGGTTGAATGAACCTATATAAGGGGTGAGTTCCTAAATCAATACAACTCCATGAGACTTATAACTGAAAACAAAGTTGTCTCATAGACGGGTCCGAACAGCCTACACCAAATGTTCCTTAAGCCTTAGTAAATTTATCTAAAACAGGCTTACGAACCAAAACCAAACTAAGGAAAATAATAGGATAGGTGCTATGTCTTCTTGTTAAAAATACCAAGGCTAAGTGACTGCAGCGCTGAACCCTTTAAGGTATAAAAAACATAAAGATAACACAAACCCAACAAAGACAATACAATAAAGATAAGAATAATCCAAGGAACAATGCAACATCACAAGTAAAAAAGTTGCACACAACCCAAAACTCAAAAATACAAACCAAAACATCAAGTCATAAAACTAAAGTAGTAACCGGAAGCCTTGAAGGCTTCAAGCTACATACATTCAAACAGCCAGAAGCCTTGAAAGCTTGAAGCCAACCAAGCTGCCTTATCAAAACAGTCACAAAAAACACAACACAAGGCAAGTAGTAGAAACTTACTAACATAATAAAAGAAGCCTTAAAAGGCTCCCAAACATCCAAGTAAGTTAAAAGCAAGCCTTAGTGGCTTGTAAACCTAGGAAATTGTTCAAATGGCCAAAAAGGCCAAACCACAACCACAAAGTAGGAACCTTAGGGGTTCCTGCAAAACCTAAAAATTGTTTAAGATAACATACAAACCATTAAATTGTTTTTGGGTGCTAAGAAAGCTACGAATATTTTTAAGCATCAACAGGAGGCTTGGAAGCCCCGAAACCATCACCTTTAACCTTTTTGGCTTTCTTTGACTTCTTAGCTATCGAGCCACCATCACCACCAATTGCTGAACCTTCCAAGCTCGCATCCTTGGAAGCATCAGGTTCTCCCAAAAGGGTATCCTCACTATCTCCTGAATAAGATCGCTTTCTTGAAAGGGAGTCGAGTGTGACAACCCGCATAATTACGGGTACTGTACAAATTAATTAACCCTAATTATGTGCTTAATGACTGTGCTTAATTACATCTGACGCTTTAAACTGCTTGCTGATTTATGTTATATACATACATGTGCATACTTTACATACAGTCACTCCAATTATTTCATACAGACTCTTAGTGACAAACCTGATGCACAAAGCATAGTTAGCACAGTGAGCGGATAACTCAGACACATGCTGACAATGCCAGCACTTAGACAGATACTATTTTTAGGCCAGTATGGGCCAGAGATAAAACACTGCACCAGTATGGAGTGTGGGAAAGTGAGGACCATAAGACTATGTTACTAGGTGATAGTTTGAGTGCCGGAAAGTGCCTAAAACGCAATTTAATTACAGAATTCCGCATTTTTAGTAACAATTCAGCTTTTAACACACTCATATTATACAGAGTATTGACTAAATGGTCCTAGACACTTTCCTAAGTGTTGGAATTAATTTCGTTACAAAAAGATGCACAAAAGACGCTATACGGGACAACTAAACGCTTTAACGGAACGATACGAAACCGAACAACCAGACATTACCCGAGACACGAAAATATTGTCAGAAATATTATTTTATCATTTTTAATTATTTATGGTCACAAAAATCCCCATACACCATGTAAACATGACATACACCCACTATACTTGGAAATACCCTTAACCTTCTAACTTAATACCTATTAGTTAACAAAAACTTTCACTTTACCCCCCCCCCCAACCGAAAATCTGCCATAATTATTTAAAAATATTTTGTTTAGATTGTGTGTAAAGGGAATCTTTGTTCTATTGGCCAAGAATTATTGTATGATTACCCTAGGTTCTAGAATGCATGTTTTCAAGGTGAAAATCATCATCACTATCAAACTCTTCACTCAACCTTCCTCCTCCTTCCCTCTTATTTTCGGCTCACCCCCCCCCCCCCTCTCTCCATAACCGAAAATCACCACCACCATTACTTACACACCTTAATCTTCTTCATACAAGTCCCTCTCCAAGCTTGAAGAACATTCAAAGTAGTTACAAGTTGAAGGATTCACCAAGAAGCTTTGTTCAAGTCTCTAACACCACCATCTTCATCATCTTTGCCCTAAGATTACTACCCTAGCCTTGTGCTAGTAGTAAGTCCCTTCACACCCTTGTTCCATCTTGTTCTTGTTATGTTTTGTTTGAATGTTCATGACACACAAAATCTAAAACACTAAAATGTTGAACTTAAAATTCTGCATAAAAACCATATATAAAAAGGTTGTATGAAGTTGAAATCTAGATGGTTTAGGGTTGGTTAAAGCATGATTGAAGTTTTAACATTTGTTCATCGATAAACCATGGTTAGGGTCTTTGTTTATGCATTTTTAGTCACTTCTACAATGTAAACAGCTTGCTGAGTTGAATTTCCAGCCAACTTCAACAGGATGTAACGGGACCATTTTAAATCGAAAAACTGATTTTCTAAAGCCTAAAATGTGTATTTTGGAATAACTAAACAAATGGCACTGGAATCGTAATTTTTCGAAACCGTTTACTATTTTTAAGGGACTGTTTTAGGACAGCAGTTCAAGCTGCATTTTTACTGCAGAAAAAGTGTGTCATATTTGGAGTCATAACTTGAAACCTGAGTAAAATTGACTCCTGGAATTTTTACAGTAGTTGGTCACCGTTGTCAGGATGACCCTCCAACTGGAATTTCGTCAAACAGACTTACGGTTAATTTTTAGTGAATATTTCCGTAAACTGCAATCAGAAAGTAACAAATCTGATTGCAGTCGAGAAAATGATTTTCTATAAAATATGGGTAACGAACTGGACTCCGATATGTTTACATTGAACATTTAGAACCTTCTGTAAAAATTTGAGAATTTTTGAAAAGGATAACTATTTTAGAAAAATCCTCGAAAACAGTCCGGTTTCGAGTAATAAAGCTGAAATAAAGTAAGTAACGTTTTGTATGTCGATATGTCGGTTTGGTTATTAAAAATGAATTATTGGATATACGTAAAAGAAAATGATATACTAATTAAGCATGGACACCTCTATTTACAGAAGAGACTCTGCCGAAATTTTCCGAGAATCCGAACACTTAATAAAATATTCGAGAAAAATAGATACGAAATAGTTGTCTAACTATTTTTCTAAGAACGATAGTTAAGTTAAATTAATTATTATTGTTTTAACAAAATAATACCTAAGTAACGCAAATCAAAACACTAAACTCTAAGCCAAGGCACGGCCCCTTCGTCTAATAGACATTAGTATGTTGTAGGTTGTCGTGTAGCGGAAAGAGTTAAGATTCGAGTCAAGACGCACTACGGTGAGTTCATGACCCCCTATTCCTTTACTGTTTTCGGTTTTATACTTCGGGGGTGGAATACATGTTTACAATTTATTTCAGACATTTTATACATGGTATTGTTAGCTTAAGGAGGGTTTTTATTGCGCGATCAAGTGAGTGGTGGGCATGACACTTAAGGCCATTAATCCTCATCGTAGGACCACGGGACATGAGTGATAGATCTATTTGGGTGTAGCGAGCCCACACCCATGAGGCCGAGGGCCCATAATGGTGACTATGTCTTCATACCGGAGACAAATTTGCTAGGTTTGAGTCTTCCTGCATCATTCACATATACTATTGGATTTGCAACCCAATGGTGATCAGTTTTTCCTTATTGCTACATACCAGGGACTATTTTATTTACAGACATATTAAAACGGTTTATATACACAAGACTTACACATGAACTCGCTCAACTTTTTGTTGACTTTTTAAACTACATGTATTTCAGGGAATTAAGTTGGATCTGGCAAGTGTTGCATGATTAGGCAAAGCTACGTACTTAATAAGGATGTCATCCAAAGTTGTAGGGTTTGGGAAGTGCAACTCCTTCCTGGACAAGTTGCATGTCTCTTATCCTTGTTTTGTTGAGTAGTCTCCCGTTGAGTCTTACGAACTCGTTTTAAACAAGTAATGTTTTGTAACGCTTTTTGTGGTTGATGTGTTAAGACAATATGTTATGCATTTTTAACTATTTTAATGGATGAACATCATATGTTTTTATCATATAGCATGTTGTGATTGTTGCTATGGTATTAAGAAGTCACCCAATTAAACCCACGCTTCCGCAAAAGCCAGGGTGTGACAGCTTGGTATCAGAGCCTCGATCATAGCGAACTAGGATTCTTTCTCGAGTCTAGACTATGATCACTAGGGCTCTCACGAAAATGTTTTTAAACGTTTTTACATTTGCATAGACTAAAAGTCCAGATCCAGGGCACAAACATTTCTACAAACAAAAGGGCACAATACACTTTTCAAAATTTTTGTATCAGTCTTAGAGGCTGAGGGAGATTTCAGTCTTAGAGACTGAGGGATTCAATCTTAGAGATTGGGGAAGTATAGCCTTAGAGGCTGGGGAAAATTTGAGTCTTAGAGACTGGGAGGTTGGTCTTAGAGGCCAGGGAGTTAGTCTGAGAGACTAGGGAATTCAGTCTTAGAGATTGGGTGGGTTAGCTTGGAAAGACTAGGATGTATACATGATTTTATTGTTATTTGTTTTCATGCTTACCTTATTTGTGTGCATATGTTGTGGTTGTGTTACATACACCATGGCATCATCTGGTAGTGGAGTATCCAACGCGAGTGACCCGATGGCCTTTCCTTCTGATGACGAGATGGCCACCGACTCGGGAGTTTACACCTCAGACACCACGAGCACTGATGAAGACGATTTTCAGCCTTTTGCCCTACCGATCTTCAGAGACGACGCACCCCTAGCTGACGGCCCACCAGGAGAGGACCTACCCCTTGTTCCAATCCCTGCCCCTCTCCCCTTCGCGGTAGTCCCTTTGAGGAACAACCTCTCGACGCGTTACCCGATTGTGACATCGACCTACTCATCGAGGGTCCCCCGGAGGGAGACCAGGATGGTGGGGCCCCGGTGGAGGACGGTGTTCCACCTGTTGATATCCCAGTTGTTGATCCCATTGTTCCCATGGTTGAACTTCCTGATATGGAGGTTCATTCTGATTCGTCCGCCTCTGGTTCTTTTGAGTCGATAGCTTCCTTTGTCCCACCATTGGGATTTGGTCACATTCCTCGTGTTGATGATGATGAGGAGATGGAGTTGGAGCAGCCTGCTGAGGCTCCTGTTCTCCCATATGATCAGATTCCTATTATACCTGCTGATCATCAGCCCGCTCCAGTCATTTCCGAGCCCGTTCTTGCCATTGACCCTGTTCCTGTCATTGATGCACCCGTTGTTGCACCACCAGCTGTTGAGATACCAGATGTAGCACCCATACCCGATCCCATGGCGATTTTTGATGACCTGGCACCGTTTGCTACCCACATTGACCCGAGGTACGCTAACTCCAGCAATGGGTGGATTGAGGAGGACGACTACCCTCCGTACGTAGTCCCAGTCACTCCCCCTCCCACACCCATCGCTGTACCACTCGATGCTCCCTTGTTTCCTCCATCCACATCTGGTACCCATGGTACCGACCTTCCTATCACTTTCCTTCAGGACATTCCTCCGCCCCAACCTGGGGAGGGATCGTCGAGTCAGCCCTTCGGCCACACCCCATTCATGCCAGAGGATAGCCAGTTCTTACCGCAGGTCCCTTATCCAGATTTTGTTCCACCAGTGTCATTTTCTGCACCTTTCGTGACCTAGTTTCCCCATACCACTTCACAGTTTGCATTTACCCCACGCACTACACTTCGTGGTTCAGCCCCGATGGGTGAACCATTCCTATGGTCAGCACCCCATGTCATGCCTGTATCCGACCCTTATCATCCATTCCATGTCGGATACTCTGTAGAGGACACGCTCACGTCACTGGAGTTACAGCAGGACGCCTTGAGACGATGTGTCCAGCGGTTGGAGAGAGCTCCACATCCTCACTGCCCTAGTCAGACTCTGTTTTCAGCATCTCACACTTCCTTTCCATCATCTCAGGATTCAGACGTTCATTTCCTCCCTCTCGATCAACAGGTTGCTTTCGTGTTGTGTTCTGCCTATGCACTTGAGGAGGACTTGGTGCAGTTGCGCCGATTGATTTTCTCTCGTTTTCCACCTCCTCCTCCTCCACCGTCAGCTTAGGGATACTCGGGGCAACAGGGATTTCAGATCTTCTACAGACCGGCTACTCTTAGTGGGAAGACAGCGCTAGAGCCATGATTCTGAAGACCTTTTTGAGACCACAATTTTGGTTTTTGATTTATTTGTTATTGTACTCAGACAAGGGTGATGTAGCCCTTAGTATATTTTGACATATGGTGAAATTGTGAAACTGTATTAGTGGTTTGTTTATGAAACTTAAATCGCAAGTCTTTTAAATCCATGCATTGTTGATTATTTGTTATGATTATGACATGAGATGTTATGTGAATGATGAATGTTACTACATATACGTATGATTATCATACTTACTATGACCTGACCAATATGGAACATCCTCTAGAAAATGCCTCCACGACGCGACACACGCATGCCGACTAACCAGGCAGAACTTCAAGGAATCATCGCTGCCGCAATTGCACAATATGCTGCTTCTCAAGGAGACTCAAGCGGAAACATTTCGAACAACAACAACAACCCTCTGAATGGTAATGATCAGTCATAGGAGACACATTACACTATATGTGGATGATTTTTGTGCGACTGCTAATGATTCCTATAAATGACATTCCTTGTACAGGGTGTACTTTCAAGCAATTCTTAGATTGCAAGCCGCAAAACTTTGATGGCACTGGAGGTACCGTAGCTTTTACCCGTTGGACTGAAAAGACGGAGACAACAATAAGAATGAGCAAATGTGCACCGGGACAACAAGTCACATACATCACTGGGCTCTTTACTGATGGTGCCCTATCATGGTGGAATCTTCAAGTTCAAACACTAGGAGAGGCTGCAGAATACGCCATGACTTGGGCTGAATTGAAAGAGCTGATGCGCAAGAAGTATTGCTCCAGAGCTGAGATCCAGAGATTGGAGACCGAATTTTGGAACCTAAGGATGGAAGGTCCAAAAATCGCTGAGTATGTTCAAAGGTTTCATGATCTGTCCCATGGGGTGTCGTACATGGTCACGCCCGAATTCAAGCGCGTGGAACGTTTCATCTGGGGGTTGGCACCTCAGATTATGAGCATGGTCACAACGTCTAAACCGGCAACCATTATTAAAGCCATCGACTTGAGCATCTCACTGACTGAAGAAGCCATCAGGCTAAACAAGTTTTCAAAGGATGATCAGAAAAAGAAAGAGACTCATGTGGAGTCGTTGGGGGAAAACAAACGGAAGTTTTCCAACTTCAAGCAAGGAACCAGCAGCGGTAGCAAGAGAGGTGAATCAAACACACCAGCCAGGGCCAAGACTGGTGATGAAAGCAGAGGAAAGGGTTACATGGGCACTCTGCCCAAGTGTGGTACATGTCAGTTCCATCATCCCGGCCCGTGCCGACTCAGGAAATGCGAATCTTGCGGGAAGACGGGCCATTCAAAGGAGACGTGTTGGGTTGGATCAGGCCAAGGTGGTCAAAGGGGTTACAATAACAACCACTGTGGTAATGGAAACAGGCCGCAAGGAAATAATGGGGGAAACGGAAATCGTGGGAATGCCCCGAATCAAGCTGGTAACCGGGGAACAAACGGAAATCGAGGTGGGAATGGTAATGGGAATGGCCGAGGGCCAAGATGCTTCAACTGTGGGGACGTTGGGCACTTCAAAAGGGAATGCCCAAAGCTAAATCAAGCGCAAGGCCGAGTTTTTAACATTGGTGCGAGGGAAGCGCGCCAAGATCCGAATGTTGTCACAGGTACGTTCCCTATAAATCAACGCTATGCGTCTGTTCTTTTGATACTGGTGCCGATTTTAGTTTCGTATCGTTAGAATTTAAGAATATGCTTGGGTTAACTGCTAGTAAGTTAGACGTTCCGTATTCTATTGAATTGGCGAATGGGAAACTAGTTGAAACGGATGAAGTTATCAGGGGATGCATGATAGAACTGGGAGGACACGAATTTACACTAGACCTACTGCCAGTCGAGTTGGGAAGCTTCGACGTGGTAATAGGGATGGATTGGCTGTCTAGCAACAAAGCCGAAGTGGTTTGTCACGAGAAGACCATCCGCATCCCAATGGCCGATGGGGAGACGATTGTAGTTCATGGAGAAAAGCGCGATACGCCATTGAGGATCATTAGCTTCTTGAAAGCTAGGAAGTGTTTGAAGAAAGGATGTGTTGCCTTCTTGGCAGATATCGTTGATAAGGAGGCCGCTGAGCCAAAGATCGAAGACATTCCTGTCGTAAGGGAATATCCTGAAGTCTTTCCAGAAGACTTGCCAGGATTGCCGCCTCCAAGACAAGTCGAATTTCACATTGACTTAGTTCCAGACGACGCGCCTGTGGCTAAGGCACCTTATCGACTTGCACCTTCAGAGATGCAAGAGCTGTCGACACAACTCCAAGAATTGTTAGACAAGGGATTCATCAGACCAAGCTTCTCACCTTGGGGAGCTCCAGTTTTGTTCGTTAAGAAAAAGGATGGTAGTTTTCGTATGTGTATAGACTATCGCAAGCTAAACAAGTTGACTGTCAAGAACAGATATCCTTTGCCAAGGATCGATGACCTGTTCGATCAACTACAAGGCTCAAGTTTCTACTCAAAGATCGATCTACGATCGGGTTATCACCAGCTGAGAATACAAGAGGAAAGTATTCCCAAGACTGCTTTTAGAACTCGATATGGACATTATGAGTTCCTGGTTATGCCATTTGGGCTAACCAACGCACCAGCAGTTTTCAGGGATTTGATGAACAGAGTCTGCAAGCCGTACCTCGACAAGTTCGTAATCGTATTCATTGATGATATTTTGATCTACTCGAAGACGAAGGAAGAACACGAGCAACACTTGAGAGCTATTCTAGAGCTGCTTAAGAAGGAGAAGTTGTACGCTAAGTTCTCGAAATGTGAGTTTTGGTTACGCGAAGTCCAGTTTCTTGGACATGTGGTTAATGGAAGTGGAATCCATGTGGATCCCACAAAGATCGAGGCGATCAAGAATTGGGAGTCCCCGAAAACGCCAACCGAGATTCGACAATTCTTAGGTTTGGCTGGGTATTATCGTAGATTCATTGAGGATTTTTCTAAAATCGCTCAACCTCTGACCGCACTCACACAGAAGGACAAGAAGTTTGATTGGAGCGATAAGCAAGAAGAAGCATTTCAGTTGTTGAAGAACAAGCTTTGTGACGCACCGATTTTAGCTCTACCCGAAGGCATGGACGACTTCGTGGTATATTGTGACGCCTCGCGTTAGGGTTTAGGCTGCGTGTTGATGCAGTGACAGAAGGTCATAGCATATGCATCTCGCCAGCTGAAGGTAGATGAGAAGAATTACACCACGCATGACTTGGAGTTAGGTGCCGTAGTGTTCGCATTGAAGATCTGGCGACACTATTTGTATGGGACGAGATGTACAATCTTCACTGATCACAAGAGTTTACAGCACATTTTTGATCAAAAGGAGCTTAATATGAGACAGAGACGCTGGGTTGAGTTGTTAAACGACTACGACTGTGAAATCAAGTATCACCCAGGAAAAGCAAATGTAGTTGTTGACGCCCTAAGTCGAAAAGAAAGGATTAAGCCCATAAGGGTTAGGGCTTTGGAAATGATTGTCCAGACAGACCTCTCGTTGCGCATTCGTGTCGCGCAGAGAGAGGCCTTGAAAGAAAGGAATATTGAGGATGAGTATCTCAGTGGGATGGAGAAGCAGTTAGTGCCAAACAAGGAAGGAACTTTGTGTTTCATGAATCGAATTTGGGTTCCTCTATTTGGAGGATTGAGAAAGGTTATATTCGATGAGGCTCACAAGTCACGATACTCGATTCATTCAGGAGCGGATAAAATGTACCAAGATCTTAAGGAATTCTATTGGTGGCCTAGGATGAAAGGCGATGTTGCAGTATATGTTGGCAGACGTTTAACGTGCGCCAAGGTTAAAGCCGAGTACCAGAAGCCTTCAGGTCTCCTACAACAACCTGTAATACCCCAATGGAAATGGGAACAGATTTCCATGGACTTCATAACGAAATTGCCAAAGATGCCCAAGGGCCATGATACAATTTGGGTAATAGTAGACCGCCTAACAAAGTATGCGCACTTCCTGCCAATCAAGGAGAAGGACAACACGAGTAAACTTGCTGAAATATACATGAGGGAGATTGTTGCACGTCATGGAGTGCCTCTCTCGATTATCTCTGATAGAGATGGACGCTTCGTATCAAGGATTTGGCAGTCCTTCCAAGAAGCATTTGGTTCTCAATTGAATCTGAGTACAGCGTTTCACCCTCAAACTGATGGCCAGAGTGAACGAACAATTCAAACATTGGAAGATATGCTGAGAGCATGTGTAATGGACCTGGGTGGTAGCTGGGACAAACACTTACCCTTGGTTGAATTTTCGTACAACAACAGCTACCACACCAGTATTGGAGCCGCGCCATTTGAAGCTCTTTACGGACGCAAGTGTCGATCACCGCTATGCTGGGCTGATGCGGGTGATAGACAGCTGGTTGGCCCCGAAATGGTTCAAGAAACAACAGACAAGATTGCGCAGATTCGAAAACGCATCGAGGCGGCTCGCGACAGACAGAAAGGCTATGCAAACCAAAGGAGGAAACCTTTAGAGTTTCAAGTTGGGGATATGGTTTTGTTAAAGGTTTCACCCTGGAAGGGTGTGGCACGCTTTGGAAAGCATGGGAAGTTGAATCCGCGCTACATTGGTCCTTTCAGAATCCTGCAAAGGATTGGGCTGGTAGCATACAAATTGGACTTGCCTGCTGAACTTAATGGCGTTCATGACACATTCCACGTATCGAACCTGAAAAAGAGTCCAACTCAGGAAACAGTTACCATTCCTGCTAACGAGGTTCATATCGATGACACACTCCACTTTGTTGAGGAACCGGTTGAGGTTACGGATTGGAAGATTAATAAGACACGCCGGAGTAGTGTCAAACTCGTCAAAGTTCGATGGAATGCGCGACACGGCCCAGAATTCACGTGGGAACGTGAGGACCGTATGAAGGCCAAGTACCCACATTTATTCCCCAAGACCCCTGCAACTAGAAGTAGAACTTAAAATTTCGGGACGAAATTTTCTTAACAGGGGGAGAATGTGACAACCCGCATAATTACGGGTACTGTACAAATTAATTAACCCTAATTATGTGCTTAATGACTGTGCTTAATTACATCTGACGCTTTAAACTGCTTACTGATTTATGTTATATACATACATGTGCATTCTTTACATACAGTCACTCCAATTATTTCATACAGACTCTTAGTGACAAACCGGATGCACAAAGCACAGTTAGCACAATGAGCGGATAACTCAGACACATGCTGACAATGCCAGCACTTAGACAGATACTATTTTTAGGCCAGTATGGGCTAGAGATAAAACACTACACCAGTATGGAGTGTGGGAAAGTGAGGACCATAAGACTATGTCACTAGGTGATAGTTTGAGTGCCGGAAAGTGCCTAAAACGCAATTTAATTACAGAATTCCGCATTTTTAATAACAATTCAGCTTTTAACACACTCATATTATACAGAGTATTGACTAAATGGTCCTGGACACTTTCCTAAGTGTTGGAATTAATTTTGTTACAAAAAGATGCACAAAAGACGCTATACGGGACAATTAAACGCTTTAACGGAACGATACGAAACCGAACAACCAGACATTACCCGAGACACGAAAATATTGTCAGAAGTATTATTTTATCATTTTTAATTTTTATGGTCACAAAAATCCCCATACACCATGTAAACATGACTTACACCCACTATACTTGGAAATACCCTTAACCTTCTAACTTAATACCTATTAGTTAACAAAAACTTTCACTTTACCCCCCCCCCCAACCGAAAATCTATCATAATTATTTAAAAATATTTTGTTTAGATTGCGTGTAAAGGGAATCTTTGTTCTATTGGCCAAGAATTATTGTATGATTACCCTAGGTTCTAGAATGCATGTTTCCAAAGTGAAAATCATCATCACTATCAAACTCTTCACTCAACCTTCCTCCTCCTTCCCTCTTATTTTCGGCTCACCCCCCCCCCCCCTCTCCATAACCGAAAATCACCACCACCATTACTTACACACCTTAATCTTCTTCATACAAGTCCCTCTCCAAGCTTGAAGAACATTCAAAGTAGTTACAAGTTGAAGGATTCACCAAGAAGCTTTGTTCAAGTCTCTAGCACCACCATCTTCATCATCTTTGCCCTAAGATTACTACCCTAGCCTTGTGCTAGTAGTAAGTCCCTTCACACCCTTGTTCCATCTTGTTCTTGTTATGTTTTGTTTGAATGTTCATGACACACAAAAGCTAAAACACTAAAATGTTGAACTACAATTCTGCATAAAAACCATATATAAAAAGGTTGTATGAAGTTGAAATCTGGATGGTTTAGGGTTGGTTAAAGCATGATTGAAGTTTTAACATTTGTTCATCGATAAACCATGGTTAGGGTCTTTGTTTATGCATTTTTAGTCACTTCTACAATGTAAACAGCTTGCTGAGTTGAATTTCCAGCCAATTTCAACAGGCTGTAACGGGACCATTTTAAATTGAAAAACTAATTTTCTGAAGCCTAAAATGTGTATTTTGGAATAACTAAACAAATGGCACTAGAATCGTAATTTTTCGAAACCGTTTACTATTTTTAAGGGACAGTTTTAGGACAGCAGCTCAAGCTGCATTTTTACTGCAGAAAAAGTGTGCCATATTTGGAGTCATAACTTGAAACCTGAGTAAAATCAACTCATGGAACTTTTACAGTAGTTGGTCACCGTTGTCAGGATGACCCTCCAACTGGAATTTCGACAAACAGACTTACGGTTAATTTTTAGTGAATATTTCCGTAAACTGCAATCAGAAGTAACAAATCTGATTGTAGTCGAGAAAATGATTTTCTATAAAATATAGGTAACGAACTGGACTCCGATATATTACATAATAAATTTTGGAACATATAGAACCTTCTGTAAAAATTTGAGAATTTTTGGAAAAGGATAACTATTTTAGAAAAATCCTCGAAAACAGTCCGATTTCGAGTAATAAAGCTGAAATAAAGTAAGTAACGTTTTGTATGTCGATATGTCGGTTTGGTTATTAAAAATGAACTATTGGATATACGTAAAAGAAGATGATATGCTAATTAAGCATGGACACCTCTATTTACAGAGGAGACTCTGCCGAAATTTTCCAAGAATCCGAACACTTAATAAAATATTCGAGAAAAATAGATACGAAATAGTTGTCTAACTATTTTTCTAAGAACGATAGTTAAGTTAAAATAATTATTATTGTTTTAACAAAATAATACCTAAGGAAAGCAAATCAAAACACTAAACTCTAAGCCAAGGCACGACCCGTTCGTCTAATAGACATTAGTACGTTGTAGGTTGTCGTGTAGCGGAAAGAGTTAAGATTCGAGTCAAGACGCACTACAGTGAGTTCATGACCCCCTATTCCTTTACTGTTTTCGGTTTTATACTTCGGGGGTAGAATACATGTTTACAATTTATTTCAGACATTTTATACATGGTATTGTTAGCTTAAGGAGGGTTTTTATTACGCGATCAAGTGAGTGGTGGGCATGACACTTAAGGCCATTAATCCTCATCATAGGACCACGGGACATGAGTGATAGATCTATTTGGGTGTAGCGAGTCCACACCCATGAGGCCGGGGGCCCATAGTGGTGACTATGTCTTCATACCGGAGACAAATTTGCTAGGTTTGAGTCTTCCTGCATCATTCACATATACTATTGGATTTGCAACCCAATGGTGTTCAGTTTTTCCTTATTGCTACATACCAGGGACTATTTTATTTACAGACATATTAAAACGGTTTATATACACAAGACTTACACATGAACTCGCTCAACTTTTTGTTGACTTTTTAAACTACATGTATTTCAGGGAATTAAGTTGGATCTGGCAAGTGTTGCATGATTAGGCAAAGCTACGTACTTAATAAGGATGTCATCCAAAGTTGTAGGGTTTGGGAAGTGCAACTCCTTCCTGGACAAGTTGCATGTCTCTTATCCTTGTTTTGTTGATTAGTCTCCCGTTGAGTCTTACGAATTCGTTTTAAACAAGTAATGTTTTGTAACGCTTTTTGTGGTTGATGTGTTAAGACAATATGTTATGCATTTTTAACTATTTTAATGGATGAACATCACATGTTTTTATCATATAGCATGTTGTGATTGTTGCTATGGTATTAAGAAGTCACACCAAATAAACCCACGCTTCCGCAAAAGCCAGGGTGTGATATCGAGCACCTCAGCACAAATTTTGCGTTAAGAGCATCTGGTTTTAGCTCCTGCAAGACAGAAAGGGGCTTACCAAAACAAGCTGCAACCTGATTAACATACGGATAGGTCAGCCTCTCCATCTGCTCAATGGAATCCTTGAAGACCTCAGAAGCTTCAGGACGGTACAAAGGAGACTTTTCCAAGGGATGACCAGATTCATGAAGCTTGTAACCAGCAATGAGACCTTGATATTTCCCCAAGTTGAGCAGTTTAGTATAAACTTCACCAAGGGCAGAATTGAACTCTTTAGAGTGAAGAAGGTAGGTAACAACTTGGTGGAAACCTTGCTCAATAAGCCATTGGTTATCACCAGTAGCTTGGGTAACCAAAGACTTTAAACCCTCTTTCTCTTCCTCAAAGGCCCTCTGCTGGACATTTAAGGCCTCCCTATCAGCCTTTAGCTTCAACCGGTCAGCCTCGAAGCTTTTCTTGAGATCATTTATCTCAATCTCGTGCCTCCTTGTCAATTCACCCACCTTCTTGACCCAAGCTTCTTCTTTCTTTGAAAACCCATCAATCTCTTTCTTCATTGCAGCCATTGAAGACTTCATCTTCTCCTTCTTCTTAGAAAACTCCTCATATTCCTGCATCCCCTTCTGAAAACGGGTAACACCCTCAGCATCCAAGGCAGAAAGGTTGCAGGAACTCAGCATCAACCTTGAAATAAAATGGTCACTTTCCATTTCAGATATGGCACCACGAACGCCGGGAGGAGCAAAGTGAGCTAACACATTAGCACAAACAGTAGGATCTTTGAAACTATCACCAACCTTCACAGTCCAATCAAGAACATAAACCTCGTCTTTGTCCAACCCGTCAAGGTCTCTGCTTGATGAACCTTGAACAGGAGTAGTCATAACCTTCTTGGCTAAAGCCTTCTTCTTACCATGAACAACCAACTTCTTCTCCTTTTCAACATCAACATCTTGACCCTCAGAAGCCTCAATATTATCACTTAATTCCACCGGATCAGAAGAGGTGGATTGAGGTGCACTCCTTAACAAACGACGAGTAGAACGGCGGGTTGAAGTCTTGGGAGCAACAGGCTTAGTAAAACCTTTGACGTTGGAAACACTAACAACAGCATCTTCAAACCTTTGTTCTACACCCCTAGCAACAGCATCATCCCCTTCAGCGGCTTGAACATCCGTGAAAGCAACATTAGATGTATCATCACTTTTGATAAAGTCCAAAGCAGACATGACTGCAAAATATTTTAAAACAAAATCAATAAGTCACCAAATAAAGAAATCCCAAAAAGGCAAAACAAAGCAAAAGCATACCCTGGCCATTCCTCATAAGAACCGGATCCCGATTAGCCCTATCCCACAATTTGCTAACACCTAACAGAACTAGCAAATATTCGGGAAAATGATGAACCCTTGAAGGGCATTATCGGATGGCTTTAAGAAAAACTTCATTCAAATCAGATTCGGAAGGTTCTGGTTCATTGAGAATGGCATCCGGGTGCCTCCACACCATTTTGAAGGGGATAATAGAATCAGAGACCCAGAAAAAACGATCCTTCCAAATACCAAGTCTGGTAACCATGGAAGAGATTAAGCAAGTATCAACCTTAGATGTTTCAAAGGTGAACCAATCACCGTTCTTTGACAAATGAAAAAACCGACGGAATAATAACAATGAAGGATCATAATCACAGGCACAACATAAAACCTCGAAGTGTAAAACCTTAGCCATGCCCTTCGGATGAATTTGACCAAAGGAAACACGATAATACTCCAAAACATTCAAAACAAAAAGCGAGAAAGGATGACGAAGGTTGGAAAATTCAAAGTGCCGACAGTACAAAGCAATCGAACCAGGAGGACATTGATCAATAGATTTATCGCAGCCCGGTGCAACCGGATTAAACTTAAGGCCAATGCCTCAATCCATACAAAAATTCTCCACTTCCTCTTGGGTGAGGCGTGAAAAACTAACGGAAAGATCTTTTCGTGCACCCATGATCAAAAGTAAAGAACAAGTAAAACACACAAAGAAATCGGAACAAACCTGGAGAACGGAAAGGGGAATATGGAAGAAACTTGAGAGAAAATGAAGAAAGATTGTTGGTTGCCTTGTATAATAAATGAAAAATAAAAACCAATAGAGGTTATGATTATATGGCAGTTAATTAACCTGCCCTCTACAAAAACCGTCGTCAGTCATATCAACTGTCTTGTCAAAATTCAAATTTCAAAAATTCTCAACTGTTCTCAAGCCTTCAAGCCTTTAAGCAATACAAATAAACGTGCAAAAGACAGAAGTTTTGAGCTCACTTCCCAAAAACCTCTGACTTAGGGGGCTGATGACGGGGGTAGCCCAAGACCAAATAAAATGACTTAAACATATGAATGCTTAAAAGGTTGAAAGGATCAAAGGTTAAAAACCCGGGAGATAAGATAAAGCATCGCGTGTACAGTAATCAGTCATGTCTCTGATTACTTCAACAACTCTCCTAGCCGCAAAAGTAAGGCGAATGCACAGAATACAATCTTTTACCCGCAGGTCACAAGGCTTCAACCCCCAAAAGGGTAAGTCCCCACTGCAAGTATGTTCACTAGCCAACGGTTTCCCTTTTGAGCGATAACCTTTCCTATATATATGACACTTCATTTACTGCTCAAGACATTCTGGATCAGCCCTGATTCCATTGGGATCTCTGGTCATAACTCTCGAGTACTTGTTCCATCTAAGTCACTCTCCATCACATTCAACACACACATTCTCTTTGCTCCCACATCCGAAACTGAACACATTTCAGTGGAGGATCTCGAGCAAACAACAAAATCAAACTAGTGAACCTCTCTCCACGTCTTGCAAACGTGGGGGGACCCCATGACCTGCGTTAGGCAAAATCAAACCCTTCAACCCGTTTGCCTAACCAGCCCAGCTACTACCATCGGTCTAGTATTTGTTGCATCAACAGGTGTCATAGAATCTTCCATCATTTCTCCCAGGGGCGAAGGATTTAAGGGGCGGAGAGGGGCGCCCGACCCCCCGAACTTTTCGGTCAGTAGTGTTATATATGTACATTTCGTATAGGATTTTGTAGGTATATACTTTTTCGACCCCCCGGTTTTATAAAAAAAAATTAGGTATATACGTTTTCGGCCCCCCGGTTTTAATTTTTCTTATTTATATAGCCCAAATAAAATATTTAATTAGTCCAAATATTATAGCCCAAATCATTATATTTGATAAAATACTAGAATGTATATTATATAACCCAAATCAAATCATTATATAGCTTAACTTAAAAGCCCACCCTATAAAAAAACTCAAATTCGTTTACTTTGGGACATCGACCAGAAGAACAGAAGCCACAAGCCAGAACTGCAGTTGGGGGGGGGGGGGGAACGCAGGTTCCAGAACTGTTCGACTTCAGCTTCTTGTTCGAGAACAGAAGCCAAAACACTGCTCGTTGTTGTGGTCTTGTACTCTTGTTCGACTTCTTCAATCTTCATAAGGTTAAAGGTATGTGTTTTTTATCTTTAGGTTTAATTTAGGGCTGCAATTTATGTGATTTAGGTTGAAATTAGGGGTGAAATTAGTTCGATTTTTTGCCCTAAACTTGTTGAATCTTTCTGTAAGTATTTCTAATTTTATTTGTTTAATCTTATTGTGATTTGATTTAGATAGAAATTAGAGTTTGAAATTTAGGGTGATTTGTTAACTTGTTTTGTTATTAGATTATGCTATGTGGAAGAATAAAATGCTAACTTCTTTTTTAATGTTTGAGAACGTTTTTTATTTGATATTAATGTTTGACCCGACCCGAATCGAATCACCGATGTTCGACCAGAACATACACCTCGAAACTACGCGTTAGAAAATTTCTTTTAAGTCCGTTGCCTTCCGACCCCCGAACTTTTTTTTCAAGCTTCGCCACTGATTTCTCCAACTGCTGCTTTTCATTCCTACTGTTATTACCACATCACCGGAGATCTAAACATACAAACACAACAATTAATCAAAAAGTACCAAAATATCAAAGTGTTTTCAAGACAATTTGCGTACCACCTTTGATGAACTTTGGAATAATTTAGTTCACATTTTTGAACAACAAATAGTGGTTTGAAATCGCTAAAACTAAAAAGAATCGTAGACAATAATTTTACTTTATTAGATTTGAATATAATTGTCATTAAAAAGGTTAATTTCCTCTTACAATATACATGACGTTGATACTTTTTGAGTCCTTTGATAGGATATAAACACCAATCACATATGCATCTTTAAAAATTAACAATAATCCAACTATCAACAGCCTCGTATGCATGGGTATCTTTAGACAAAATAGTTGATAACAACCTAATTCCTATTATAAGATTAATAGAAATACGCATTTATATTTTTATCATGTTTTAATTGATAATACAAAATCCGACATTTTTTTTGAACGGCAAGGAACGACGTGCCAACCACCATGACACCGGGTGTTGTGACTAAGGTCGACTACTCGACCGCCGCTAGCCCCTTGGGTCTCCCAGATCCACGGAAACCCGACCTCAACCCGCCCGAAAGCACGACAGTGGAATAATCGATAAAACCTCGCTGAAGTCGTCAGATCAAAAACTTGATCCCCTGATGACATCCTACTGCTGAAATCTCTTGTTAACGTTAATGAACCGCACGAAACTGAAGTCGTCAGATCAAAACTTGATCCCCTCAAAACTTGATCCCCTGATGACATCCTACTGCTGAAATCTCTTGTTGTTTCATTTGAATCCTTGTTCAGTCTTTGTCGTTGGTTCATTGTTGTCACCCCAGTCTATTTATCATACGTGACTAGTACTTGTTTTTTATCTCCCTTTTCTATACAAAATACATTTGATAAATGTTTAAATTTTATGTTTGTTATCTCATGAGAACAGACTCAATTGATAATATTGCTTTAGAGTCAAAACTGTTAAGGGGTGTGACAAAGACATTACTATAAGTTTTAACTTAAATATAACCCCCCCACCCCCCCCCCCCCACGGGCCTGACTCGTGAATACATGGAAATTTCTCTATTTCACTCTTCATTTAATGTAGTGTGGTGATGGAGGATGGTGATGGAGGGAGGAGTGACGTGGAGGGTGGTGATAATCACCACACCATATAGCCTAACCCATTACTTTGAGTCATATTTCAGTCAATACAATTAATTGTGGTTCGTACTTTGAAATTATAGAGAAATATTTGTTTAGCAATGGGTATAATTGTTTTTATTTTGCGAAATCGAATATAAGTTAATTGCTAAGGCTTTAATTAGTGTATTGGTTGTGATTTTATGGTGTACATTGTTAATAGTATTTTTGTGGATTATGAATTGATAAATTCTAAATGAGTAACGTTGTATCAACTAATCAATTGTATAAATGTGAATTCTATTTGTGCCACTTTTGTTGTTGGCAAAAATCTAACCATTGATGTTTATTTTTTAATCGGTGGAGGTGCCACTTTGCCCTCAAGCCCCAAAAATCACGGGGTGGAAGAGGCGTTTTATTATAATTTTAAAAAAAATTAACTAATCACAATCTTCTAAATACCAACCGATTAACACATTTCATCTCCAAAGTTAATCTCCCCCGGCCCCCGGTGAAACTCCTTGAGCCCATAGAGCCACGGCCTTCCACGCCGAGCCCGGGATGGTGTAAGGAGCTTGAAGGGGCTTCCCACGGCCCCCTTCAAACACACAACCTCACCCCAAACCAACCCCCCCCCCCCCCCCTATAGTCTAAGGTGAAGCTCAATTCCCATGATTGCAACACAATGTGAGATGCTCATTTCACACAACGTGTTCAAATGTTAAAGAGCATTTGATGCAACCAAGTCTAGTGTGTGGAACCCACCCTATATGGTGTGTCAATAGTGAAAGAGCCAACATGTGGACCCTTTCGTACAGATTGCACAAGATCATTTTTATCTTAACAACCAACACACTCTTGAAATTCAATTAGGGGTTTTTTGTGTTTTGTCAAAAGCACTTCAGAACCTTTTATGTTTGTCTCACGCAGATCCCGCGCGCAGACGTTTGAGTCTGCAGTGTATTTATTTTCTAGAAGTTCTTTCATTAAAAAAGGTCTTCAAGACCTCTTCCTCAGACAGATGTGGACTCACATCTTCAAGGGTCTTCTTCTGCTCTTCAAAACAAAATTTCTTCAAACCCTAGCAACTCCTCCCAGCCGACACCTCCTCGGCCACCACCTCCACTTCCTCCGCCACCACCTCCTCAAGCGAGTGTCTCCGGCAAAGCTCTCAAGCGAGTGTATCTCTCTCTAAACTCTCCCCCTTCTCTTTCTTTTCTCCCTCTCTCTCTCTCTCCCTATCAAACGATCTGAAACTCCTCTATCTTTTTCTGATTGCGATGGCTACGGTGGTTGTTGGGTGTTTAGTTAGGGTTGAGGTTTCAGTGGTGGCGAAATTAGGGTTTCGGTGGATGCGGTTGTGGGCGGTGGCGTAGGGGGTGATGATGATGATGTTTCGGTGGAGGCGGTTGTGTTGTAGGCGGTGGCGTAGGGGGTTTCGGTGGAGGGGGTTGCGGGCGGTTGACATGGTGGGTGGTGTGGGTGGAGACGATGGGTGGCCATGGTGCTTGTGGGTGACGGTGTTAGGTTGTTGGTGAAGGCTGAAGTGGTGGTGGGGGAGGTGGGAGATGGTGGTGGTAGATGAAGTTGAAGCTCTGTTTGTAGATGTGGGGTTTTAAAAAGAGGTGAGAATAATCAAACACTTTTTTTATTACACTCTGCAGACATTTCGTCCACCTCTTCTCGTGCAGACGTTTGCAGATGTGGTTCGCAGATTGCATATCTTTTACATCTGAAAAAACAAACACCACCTTAGTATTCACTTTGTAGGACCTAAACCAGTACCACTTTAATGGGATACGCATCTGATGCCACAAGGCCATGAGGTAATCGATCATTACGCTGGATCATTGATATGATGTTTTGAGCATTAATATGGTCGCCTTGGTTTGGAGAGGTAGTAATGAGTGTGGGGAGGCAATGGTTAACTTGGAGTGGGCAGACCGTGATAAAAAACTTGAAGAAAAGAGTGAGGAAGAAAATACCTGGGAAGAATGTTTTTTTTTATTTATTAATTTGTATTTTGTTTGTAAACGGTGACATTAACATAAATATATTTTTAAAGGGTATAATTGCTATTTTAAAGATTTTAATTAATAATTAATGTGCTTTTCTTTTTAATGGCAAATTTAGATCCCGACGAATCAATGAGTATTATCGTGTCATCAGCGGAACCAACTGGTCATATCTATCTCCACTAGGTAATAATGCATATAAACTAATTTAGGAGAAAACCCAATAAATCTGGAAAAAAAACCCTTATGAGAATCGAACTCATGACCAAACTGTGAATGATACATAAACAGTGTAATTGCTATATTTAAAGATTTAATTAATGTGATTTTTATAACGAACATCCAAACTGTGAATGATACAAGTTTCTTTTTTACAGGGGGCAATCGGAGTAGTAAAACTAGTTGCAAATTGATTTTAAGTTTGCAAAAAACTTCATTTTTACCACCAAAGCATATTATATGCATATTCTCGCAGCACAACATTTAACTTAAAAAAATATAGACTTCCAAAGCTGGGATTCTTATACAAATGTGCCTCTTGGTGAATCCTAGAGGTTGGCAATACCTTTATGTTATTTTACTTTAAATTTAATAAATAACTATAACTATGTATTAATATATAAACTAAATATCATATAATATTTAAATACACATCAGATCAATTTAAATCTAACTCTCATGTGTTTTTATTTTTTCTAAAAAAAACAAACTTCACTATATCCAATCCGTTATAAATAATATATATTGAATCTGAAATTGTAACACACATGTATATTGTTAAGGTTATTATTATATGTTTGGTTGTAATTAATTGACCTTGTTCTATTCTTTTTTACATATATATATGGTTGTTGGTTGGAAAATATTAAAATCTAGTTTTTCTGTTCATATATATAGCATAAAACAATATATATAGTTTTGTAATTTTATGTTATAGTGTAAACACTTACTAAATTTCACTCGATGACTTTTGACACTATTAAAGAGAATTCGACTTATATTGTAGATGCTAAAGAAGTTAGGTTGGCTGTTACAAAAAGATGCTAAAGCTTATCTATATGAAAGTAGTTCTGGAAACAAAAAAAGGTTAGTAAGAAAAAAATAAACATGAAACCAACCAAAATCGTTATGATGCATTTCGTGGAAGCCTCCTCCACGCCGGAACACCGTCACGTGCAGTGGCGTGGTGAATGTGGTGCGGGTTTTTCCACTTGCTTGGGGGAGATGGTGGGTGACGTAGTGGCAAGCAATTGGTGGGTGGTGTTTGGTTTTGTTTTGATCGGTTAGTTGGATTTTATTTGTTTATCTTATTTTTTTTAAAACGCCCTTTTTCAAACCCATTTCATCCCGTGCTTTTTTTTAAAACGCCCCCTGCTAACGTGATTATCATATGACGACGCTTCATGCCCCTTCTTCATACCCCTCTACACCAAATAGTTTAAATATGACATATGGTGTTCATGTTACGAATACGACTAAGCTGTAAATAAAAAGTTTTCATATAGCAGAAATAGATTATAAAAAATTCCATCACGAAAGTTACAAGTGACTTCTTATCAATTAATAATGGAGAGACAAAAAATATTATATCTTATCTAAGTTAAGTTGTATCATGTAAAACGTGTCATATGTATGTGATTTGTTTATCTAGGTATTATTGTGTATGACACTATCGTGTTTGATTAATAGTATTAAAAGTTATAATGTGTTTTCCATATTTATTGGGTTTTCTCCTGAATTGGTGTATAGATATTATACCTTGTGGAGATGGATATGATCGGGTGGTTCCGCTCGTAGTATGATGATACTTCAGTAGTCCGTCAGTTATCCAAATTTACCTTTAAAAAAAGTTATAATGTGTGGCGTATAAGTTTTATGAAATCTATATTTATAATAGTAGTAAAAGTTATAATATGTGGCATATAAGTTTTATGAAATCTATATTTATATCAATATTGCCAAATAAATAAAAATCTTAGGTGATACATGATTTCAGACCTTTTTAATTTGTGTTTTTCGTCTTGTCTTCTATTAAATAACTATATTAAATAATAACTAGGGTTGTAGTTACCCACGCGTTACGCAGGGACGCTGTTGGAATTCATAACGTAGATCACATAATGACAACCGATAAATAAATTTATAAAATTAAATAAGATGACATCTAAATGTGCTATGTTATTTGTGTCGTAACTCGACTCTAAACATCAAACAATAAGAAAAGGTAAAATAATCTAGTAAATAACAAAGGTAAATGAAAAAGAAAACGATAGAAACTCAGCCGGTTTCGGTGCGCTCGTTATTGCAAAGAAAAAAAAAAGTTAAAAATTATGTTCAAAAGAGTATCGACGCGTTCCGTAAAAAAACTAAACCACAAAAAATCCTTCGCCACACTCGTTATATCAAAGAAAAAGAAAAGTTAAAAAAATGTCTAAAACAGTATTAACGTGTTCGAGAAAAAGAAAAGTTCAAAAAAAAATGTCTAAAACAGTATTAACGTGTTCGTTAAAAAAGTATTTGGGGTAGAAAAATAATTTGGTTAGAGTAAAAAAGAAAAAGAATACAATAATTAAAGTATCTGAGTTGCAAATGAAAAAAGTGCACTAAATGACGAAATAGACTAAAATACAAAAAAAACATTATTTATGTTCTTATAGTTTATATAATGATCATTTATATATAGATAATTATATTAGAAATTTCATTATAAATATCTATTATACCATTAAATAAAGAGTAAATTACTTTTTGAGTCCCTGTGTTTTAGTGGTTTTAACCACTTGAGTTCAAAATCAAAAAATTTAACGCTCTGAGTCTCTAGCCATTTATTTTATAACGTTTTGAGTCCAATTTTGTTCATTTTATAACGATTTGAGTCCAAAAAATTATACTCAAAAGGTTAAAATTTGGACTCAAAAGGACTCAAATGGTTAATGAAAATGCTTATAGGGACTCAGATCGTTAAACTTTTTGTTTTTGGACTCAACTAGTTAAAACCACTAAAACACAGGGACTCAAAAAGTAATTTACCCTTAAATAAATTATAAAAGTTTGGTGTTTTTTTCTCTGATCAAAATATTTCCTAACTACGGTCCTAATGTATTCCGCTTCCAAATTAATAAACACCGATACCACTGATACTGTACTCGCGGTATCCGCTCCCGGGTAGAGGTCGGGGGCTGCGACAGATTTGGACAAGGGTGGGATCTTGGTATCGTATAAGTCCCATCTTTGCTTTTGAAGTGAAGGACCTTTTGAAGATGGCGGATATGTAGACGAAGACGAAGAAGGAGAAATACATTCTTAGAGGTATTATCTACTGTAGGATCGTTGTTAGACCCGAATGAGTCGATCAGAAGAGTTGTTTGTCCGAATCAAAGGCGGAATCAGTGAAACGGATGCTCAATTCAATATAAATGTCTCTTAGATTGATTTAATAATGTTTACAGCACCTGGAGACAATGCGGCAGCACTTCGTTACCGATTACAAGATCACACCAATATCCTGCTCCAAATGAACGGATTCCCTATTTATAGAGTGAGAGATTCCGCTTGAAATGAACCAAACCTATTCAAGCAGAATTAGATAATATGTTGATTTCGCTTGAAATGTCAAGGGCAGTTTCAAGCGAAATCACTTGAATGAGATTTCGCTTGAAATGACTCTTGGCACTTTCAAGCGGAATCACTACCATTTCCCTCAAAATCAGTTTCTAGCACCTTGGGCACTGATTATCCTATCCTATTTCATTACATGACTCGATACAAGACGAATCAATAGACATAGTGCACTAACATCTACGCTACAATGTGGTCTATATGAAATGAACGTAATGCTAGAATTTTTAAGGGTACGTCTCGGAAACCTATCGAAGTGGTGGAAATTATTAAATCCTCGTCATTTTTTTGGATCCGTCATAGGTCTAGATTGAAAGGTATTGATTGGAATGTTTGGTGTAAATATCCTTTGGACTTGATGTGATGTCATTTTGCCCGGGGGTCCTTGCTTTGAGGACCGTTCGTGGCGTTTTTGTGTGAATGAAATTTACCTTTCAAAAAAAAATAAACAATACACAATTAATTATGAAGGGTTATAATTTCTGAATTTAATTATCTATTAGTTCGAAAAATAATTTTGTATTATGAGTAATTATTATATATCTTACTAGGTTAGAACCCCGTGTAATATACGGGTTGAATAAATGTAATTTTATACACCAAATAATAAAAAATATATCTTTAAAAACCTCGTTTATTACACGGGTTGAATAAATGTAATTTTATACACCAAATAATAAAATAATATATCTTTAAAAATCTCGTTTATTACATGAATAAATGTAATTTTATATATTAAATAATAAAAAAGTTTTATCTTTAAGAACCCCATGTATTGTATGGGTTGAGTAAATTTAATTTTATATATTAAATAATGAAAAAAGTTACATTTTTAAGAACCTTATGTATTGCATGGATTGAGCAGATGTAATTTTATATACCAATCAATAAAAAGTTATATCTTTTTATATCTTTATAAACCTTGTGTATTATACGAATTGAATAAATCTAATTTTATATACCACATAATAAAAAAAGTTATATTTTTAAAAACCCGATGTATTATACGAGTTGCATAAATGTAACTTTGTAGTAAATAATGAAAATATTATATCTTTAAAAAATCTCGTTTATTACACGAGTTGAATGAATCTAATAAAAAATTATATCTTTAAAAAAAACTAATGGATATACTCGATATATGATGGATGAGGTGATTGCGGTGGTGGTTCTTATAAAGGTCACGTAAACATAGGGAATACCGTGAGTTGAGAGTTGAACACGAAAATAAAAGTATAGAACCAATAAACATTGATTAATGTTTTTGTTTACCCCTTATAAACATTTTTGAAATAAGTTCTACCTTTAACTACTTTAGTTTAATAAAATAAATAAATCATTTACATTATATATTTCAAAATATTATATTATCTCGTATACGAATTGTTTAAATTTATATTAAATTTAATTTTATAATTATATTTTAATTAATATTAATTATCTATAATTAAATAAGAGAGAGTCGAGAAAACTAAAAAATAGATGGTTCCAATGAATGACATGTGTCACCCCATTAATTTCTTTTATTATATAGTACTAGCAGTAAGACCCGTGTGCAAAGACGAGTGGTTTTTAGAAAACCTTGCATAACACATTTTGATAGAAAGTAAAAAAATAATTAGTGCATACTTACAAAATTGATATAAACTAAGGGTATAAGGAGTGGTTAAACACTATAAAGTGGCAAACCAAAAAACCGACCAATCAGAGTGTGCCATGTCAATTAGGCAAAAGTGTTTAAACTTTGCTGAAAATTGTTGGCAGTGGTTTAAACACTTGCTGAGTGGCAAACTTTTTTTTTATTTTATGTTTTTTTATATTTAAGATAAAATGGAAAAAACATAAACTTTTTAAAAATAAAAATAAAGCATTACATTTTAATTAAAAATAAACCATTACATCTTAAATAAAAATAAAACATTACATTTTTAATAAAATCTAACTTAAAAAAAAAACTAAAAATCACAAGGCCGTCCATATTTTTTTGCGATCTCACGTTTTCTAGCGAGTGCGACTTCCAACATCTTCGGGTTAAGGTCGTCGGTAGGCCGATTATACCACTCAAAGTCCTTCTCGTACATTGTTTGTCGCAACGCCTCTCGTTGCTCATCGGCCAAGGTCAAATATTTTTCTTCTCGTACACGTTTAATTTCCATTATCTCTTTTTTCATGGCCTTGTACTCTTCGAATTTGCTTGTTATATCTCTTGGCTCTTCGTTTTTTGAAGACGGCCCTTTGTCCTTTTTCTCCTTTCTCGTTTGTTGTCTTGGTGGTGGTGGTGAAGGATCCTCGTTTATGTCGGGAATAGTGAATCCGCTTGAGATTTCGACATTCGGTGATCCTCGGGCATAATTTCCCGAATCCGAAGACTTTCTTTTTAGACCCGAACCGGAGCTTTCTTCATTCAACAAAGGTACCGGCGACCACTTTTGACTTGTTCTAACAACCTCCCAAGCCGCAACATGAGCGAACTCAATATTTTCTTTGCTTTTGTAATCCTTTAACGCTTGTTTCATTACATATGCGTCGTCACTCCCGCTAGGACGTAAACGATCCTATAAACCGTATAAAAAATTACCGTATAAAAAAAATAAACCGTATAAAAAAATAAACCGTATAAAAAAAATAAACCGTATAAAAAAAATAAACCGTATAAAAAAATTAAACCGTATAAAAAAAATAAACCGTATAAAAAAATTAAACCGTATAAAAAAAATAAACCGTATAAAAAAATTATCGCTTGATGATATAGACCGTTGAATGTGTTAATTTTTGTTTGCATCGTCACCCATTTTGATCGAACTTGGTGGTGGGTTCGATTACTTCCGCCGACCGTTTCGTTAAAGTGGTTTAGAACTTTCTTCCAAAAGCTATCCTTCTTTTGTTGATTGCCTTTTCTTTTATTCAAAGTGCAATGAACAAAAGCCTTTGCCAACGCCTCTTCTTGTCTAGACGACCAATTTTCCCGTTTGGCTTTTGCTTTTTTTTCCGGTTCATCCGCAACATCTTCATCATCTGCAACATCTTCATCAATATCATCTAACTCATGTTCTTGTGTTTCCGGCACGAACTCCTCATCGGCGTCATCTTGTTCGTCTTGGGTTGGTGATTGTGACATTGGGTTTTGAAAAGCAAACGGGTCAAAAGCATTTTGCGCTTCTTGGGAGTAATCATAATAACCGGCTTGAGTCATCCTCGGACCGTATTGCATCCAATTTTGGGTGGGTTGGGTATCATAACCGAAAGGTTGATGCATGGGTTGGTTAAAATAAAATGGAGGTTGGGTGTGACTCGCAAACCCAAGTTGCGGATTAAACGGGACACTACTACCACCCGAACCACGTTTATCTTGAGGCTTCGACTTTGAACCGGACCCTACCATTTTCTTCTTGCCTTCACCCTTCTTTGAGCCTTCCATATTTTTCAAAGTGTAGAATAGATTGAGAGAGTATAGAGAGAAAGGTGTATTTTTTTAAAATGTGTGAGTGGTATGTATATAGGGTGAAAAAAAAAATTTAAAAAACAATTTTTTTTTTTACTTCAAACGGTCATATTACCGTTATAGGGGGTAGTAAATATGGCAGCCTCTTCTTTCTCGCTTCGGTAATGGCTCACCGCATTTAAACTTTTGCCGCGACCAATGTTGGTCGGCGGCGGTGTTTGCCGCGCGGCAAACGGCTTTGCCGCTTGGATCTCGCACCCACACCGTATCCCCTAATGATCAACAGGTTTAGTCAACAGGAATTCCATTATCTTGATAACTAACTACTGTTGTCTATCGGCTGTTAAAAACCTCTGTTGATTTCCAACAGACGTTTGCTAACAACTGTGATCCATTATCTCCAACAGAGATTGTCACATTGATAGATGCTAAGTATCAGATGTGAGTCAACCCATGTTAAAAAGGTTAGTCAACAGAAGTTAAAAGGGTTAGTCAACAGATGTTAAGAGAATAATGTTATGAAGAATGAATTTAGTGCTCTCATTAAAAATGAGACCTGGGAACTTGTTACTAAAACACCAGATATAAACATTTTTCGCAGCATGGGCTCTCAGGATAGGCTTCATGCAGAGCAAGTATCAGATGCTTTCACAAACTTCTATTGTTTTCCAACAGACGTTTCCTAACAACTATTCCTCCATTATCCCCAACAGACGTTGCCAGCTTGACAGATGTTAAGTATCAGTTGTTAGTCAACCCATGTTAAAAGGGTTAGTCAACAGGCATTAAGAGGATATGGCAACAAACATTAAAAGGACAAACAGATGTTAGCAGGATGTTGAGCTTTTATAAAAATGTAATTTTAGCTCATTTTACCATAAGATTGTCATGAATGATCATATATGTTTTTAAATTCATAACTTATTAGGTTTGTACTTTAAAGATTGCATAAACAATCATACATAAATAAATACTCAACAACAACTTACATGATTTACACTTATGTAACATCTAAAAACACAGGTAGCCTTTAGAAAATTTTCATACAAAAATTTATTAGAAACACAAATCACTATACATTGTTCTTTACGAATTGCAGGAATATTCGTAAATTCATAATTGTTTTTTTTTTCAACAATACACATGATACACTAATATAACATTTAATAAAAACAACACACCTAATAAATTTATAAAGCATTATAATACATGTTACATGTTGTTCGATACACAAAACATCATCCAAAATTTATAATAAATATGATTAAATAGAAGATAGACAATTATATGTTTAAAAGGCATCAACCATGACATAACATGTCATCATAGATTTTGTAAAACTTCTTTGTAAACTACATTAGTAGTGATTGTACAAACTCGTTTTTCTTTATCACAAATCAAAAGTTTCAACCTCTTCCTACTTTTTACCTTAGATACGTCAACATAGAGTTTTCCATGACTAAACACTGAACGTGGAAGATACAAACCAACACGCTCCAACGATTGTCCTTGACTTTTATTTATTGTCATAGCAAAACACAGTGAAAGTGGGAATTGTCTTCGAGAAATCTTCTCTGGTATTCTTTTATCAGAAGGTGTCATCTTCCGTCTTGAAATCAAAGTATGGTGACCTATATTAGCCCCTGTGATAATTTTTGCTTCAATCACAACTTTTCCGAGTTTCGTGACTTGTAAACGTGTACCGTTACACAATCCATTTACCTGATCAATGTTTCTGAGTGACATCACTAGAGCACCAAGTTTCAATACTAATTTATGGTTAGGTAAACCAGACAAACGAAGATTGTTTAACACATCAGGATGAAACAATGCCATGTTAAGCTCTGATTCTTCCTCAGATTGACATAAACTATCTTAACTAAAATAAATCTTCTCTTCACCAGGCAGATTCTCTAACAACTCTTTATTTATTGAAGCTACTACTTCATTAGTTGGAGCAAGAATAGCTCTTTGTTGGAAATACGTTAAATTCCACAAAAACTTATTCATGTCCGGATATGTAAATGAAATGAGAGAAAAAATAGGATTGACTTGGTATGTTATTAGTGAGTGGATAACTACATAATCAATAAAATTTTATCTTTTTATTAAGAATTTTCTGAATAAACTATTTTTTATACTTAAAATCTCGTTTATTGACACCCTATTTTAAGATGCGGTATTTTAAGACGGGGTTAGAAACACCGTCTTAAAGTCCAAATCACCCCGTCTAATGCTCCATTATATAGTAGTGGTTGAATCCTTGTCTAGATTTGTTTATGATTTGATTTGATAATTGTGGCGAATTCAAATTTCCTAACATTTGGGGGAGAGAACTAGTAGCTAGAAGTATTGGAAAAATAGGTGAATATGTGTGAATTTTCATCAAGTGTAAATGTGTATATTTCCAAAATTTGGACAAATATATTTATGTTATACGTTGGTTAATAGAAGTGTTATTTTGTGGGTTTGTTATCTATGTTGTAAGGGCTTTACAACGAATCAAACCACGTCCAAATCCGAGCTATGATGAATGAGATATAAATGCTCAAAGTTGGGACCTGTACTATGGAAAGCTGAGAGAAAGGGAAGGGAAAAGAGTGGGAAAAGTGCAACTTGTCATGTTGGTTCATATTATGTGACAACAACTTAATAGTTTAGTCTTTATATATCTTGTAACGGGGTTAGTATAATGTTTATGTGGTTAGTGAGTCTAGAAACAATTTGGGCATGCAGATGGGCCTAGCCCAACTCGTGTGGTATATAATCCTTTGTTTCATGTGGGATTAGGTTAGCCCTTTAGCACTTCGAAGAACTAAATAGAGAGAAATGTGAGAGGCTGGAAAACGAAGATATTGGTTGAAAGTTTGGTTGTTCGTGTGGTCTGGATTGGTTGTAAATATTGTTGTTCGATAATCAATACACGATCAGTTTAAAGTAATCCGTGTTTACATTTTTTCTACTTGTTTTATGTGTTAATCGAATTAAGAGGATTCTACACTTTTAATTCGTTTGTCGATCTTGTCAAGATCAGTGTTAAGGGGACCTACAATTGGTATCAGAGCAATTGGCTCTTAATTGCTCGGTTCAAGATTGATTTTTGTAGAAAAACAAAAAAATTGGGATTGGATTTAGGCTAGTTTCACGAGTTTGATGGCTATTAAGGGATCATGGCTTGGTAATTAAGGAGTTCGGATTATTGTTTAGTGTTTTGTTTTGTAGGTTTTGTTCAGATTCGTTGGAAAATAGAAGGACGATGTTCCTCATGTTCTTGAATATTGAACAATATCTTCAAGAAATTCATAGGAATCATTGTTTTGCTAGTTGATCAGAAAATTAAGTGTTAAAGAGATAATTCCGAAACAAAAGATTTGGAGATATCTTCAAATTATTTGAAGATATCTCCAAATCTTTTTTGATTACACTCACCAAGAAGATCATGAGCTTAAGGAGAATACGGGTTCTTGAGATTAAGGAAAACACGGGTTTGAGGAGTTTCCAGTTTCTCAAAAATTTTTGGGAGTTCTCGGATTTTAAGAGTTCACAAGATCACAAGAGAAGTTCTCAAGTTTCGGGAGACCACAAGAGTTTGAGTTCACGAGATTTACAAGACAATAAGTGTTCACGAGTTTTATTAATTAACCAGTTTAAGAGTTCTCGACTTTTTCGGTTCTCGGGTTTTGGGTGTTTACTAGCTTGAGAGTTCACTAGCTTTAATAGATCACAAACTTTGAGGGTTAGCAATAATTTGGGAGTTTACCAGATATTGAGAGTTCTCAAGTTTGGGAGTTCACAAGATTAGGAGTTCTCTACATTTAGGGTTTACTAGATTTTGGGAGTTCTCAAGTTCTAAGAAAACTAAACGTACATGATTAACGGTTCGTGGGTTACAAAAACCAGTTGTACGGCTTAAACGTTCTCGATTCAAGGATAAAAAAGGCATTGAAACTTAGAAAAAGTGTTCGCAAAAATTACATTTTTGTGTTCGTAATTACGAGACGAGATTACACGTCAAACTTGGAAATAGTGTTTTTCTGAAAAATTTGAATCGTTTTTTAACGAGCCAAGTCTTTGGTATAACACTCTGAAAGGGTCGGTAGACAAGTTGGACTTGGATTTTGAATTATGATTTTCCAAAATCCATCTGAAACTGTTTAGTTGTGTATCTAAAATTGTCGAAATGGACAATAAGGTCGGTACGGATAATAAACTACCAAAACTGATGACTGTTTCACAATATGTTGAATGGAAATAGAGGTTTGAGATATTTGTTTAGCATCAAGATGCTAGGATGTGGAGTTGTTTTACAGATGGTTACATTGTTCCTACAAGTGAGGTTGATGAAATAATTCTAGTGATTTCTCATGTAGAGATGCAAGAATCTGATAAACAAATGTATGAGGAAGAGAATAAAGCTTTCGCAGCAATAAAGATGTCCTTGTCATTTGAAAACAAACACATTTTTAATAGGTATGGGACTTCAAGAGAGTTGTGGAAAGCATTGGTAAACTGTTATCAGAGTTCTTTAGGACAGAGTTCAAGCATTCGTGTTTTTGTAAGCGGTGGAAGCTCTAGGTCAAGTGCACATGCATTGATAACTGGGATATCTGTTGTGAAGGATGTACAAGCAGATGTTGTGTTAGATGAAAAGAAGGAGACTATAGAAAAGACAGTGGAGGTCAAAGATGCAGATAAGCTTGCAGGAGATGTTAAGGTAACTTCAAAACCTGTAAGTGTCATGTTTGTCATAACTACATAGAACTGTAAAGTAAAGTTGGCAGGTTATCGAAACATAATCAAAGTTTGTTAAATGATTTCACAAATTCAAAAGAGGCCAACTGTTTATTGAAGAACAACGATTCTCAGTATCCTGAAGAAAATAAAATCATGTGAAGCAGAAGATAGTACTTTAAGTAGTAAACTTAATGGAAAACTTCAAGTCATTAACTTAGCTTATGAGACACTGAAAGACAGAACAAAAGAAATGTCAGAAAAAATGTAAAGAATTAGTTGATGCCAATGTTAAAATTATTAAACTTAATCAAAAGTTAGAACAATTTAAGAGTTCACCCTTTTGTTTTATCTAATATGATAGGTTCTCAGAAGTCCATTCATGAGAATAAGGGTGTGGGATATAATGAAATTCCATCACCTTTGAATCATGATTATACCTTTTTGCCTCATGAAAATGAATTAACACATTTCGTGACCACTACACCAGCTGTAGTGGATCTGATAACTGTGGACCTGCTTGATAGTCCAATCTCTTTGAAATAGTCCGGTGTCTTTGAAATAGTTGGTTGGACCCTAATAAACTGGATGAGGATACTAGAGACAAAAAAGTCAAAACGTTTAAAAAAGGTTCTAGTCCAAAGGATTCACAAAAGAAAGCTTTTAAGAAAAGATCTTGTTTTAAATGTCTTAATAAAGGACATGTAACCAGTTATTGTCCTTTTAAGAAAGAAAAGAACATAGTTGATGAGGTTAGGGATGAGAATTTGGTTGATAAGCATAAAAATGTAGAACCAAGTTTTCAAAGAAATCAACCTAGATTTTAACATAAATATCATCGGGACGATTTGATAAACAAAGAAGCAATTCTCCAAAAACAAATCATTTTAATAGTCAATCAAATCGGTTTCAAAATAAGAATTTTGGACAACAAAATCGATACCCCTGTCTGGGCATGCTAAGACTTTCATAAGTCCACGCCCATCCATAAATGCATGGACTCAGACTAGGGATGACTTGATGACGAGTATCCCTGTCTGGGCATCTCGTCTAGGCAAGCTATCAAAAGACGAATGACTGGGCCTAAGCCCATTTAGTCTTTTCCTTCCCAAAACAAGATTGTCAAAGCTCGAGACATGACTTGGTCAATAAAGAAGTTCTTCCTGCCCAAGTATCGCACGAAGATCACTATTCCGACTCAAGGGACAGAAGCCCTCTCCGATGTGACCCAACTGGCTCATTTAATGCCTCTGAGAACCGGTGGCCTTGCGTGGGCTTCTCTGGGAGTAAATAAGGTTAAAATCCTTTATGAAGAAGCAACCATTTATTGCAAGGATCTTCATGATCCTGCAAAAAGGACATGATCGATGTTATTACCAGGACAAGACAGTTACTCAGAGAAACCTTCCTTTGGTTCTCTACCAAAAACGACTTTCCTTGGGCGATGGGTCAGGCCCATATAAGCACGGGAGACTATCAAAATGAGGTATCTTTAACTCCCCTAATAACACACACATACCAGAAAATTCCCTTAAGTAAATACTCTTGCATTCAATATTCAATACATAAAAGAGATTCCGACCAATTCATGAGTAATAATTAATCAATCCCTTTACCCATAAAAACGGACGCTTATTCTCACGACGGATTATGGTCATGGACCCCCCCCCCCCCCCCCCCCGCTCTCCGTGACGAGACTAACAGTGTTCTCTTTTGCAAGTAGTTGCAATCATCAGAGCTCACATTAGAGTGAATCCTAGTTAACAGACACGTCAGACTGTTGGTTTAGGATTCAACATTAAGAAATATGGATCAATGGGTTATAAGTGACATCTAGGTTGATAATTAATATAACCGCAACTCATGAAGAGCTTCATATGTGATTTAACTTTTAAAGAAGAAAGTTGAAACAAAAGAAACTGCAAATACAATATTTGCCTTGGGCTACGAATTGATAATATTGAAGACGATGTTTTTTTAGCACAAGAAAGCCTACATAGAAAAAGTTTTCAAAGGATTTTACATAAATTAATAAACCCATTTAGACCTCCACAGCATTTGAGAAGACTCTTGGTCCACAAGGGCAATATACAAGTGTTATTGGACTATTGATGTTTTTTGTTGTGAAACACGACATGATGTATATTTACTTTAAACTAGTTAGCTGGATATAGCTTGCGTCCTCTGATGTGATAGAAATTGTGATAAATCAAATATGTTGATATAATACAAAATAAATTAGTTTATAGCTTTATATTTTACTAACTGATACAGTTATACAAAACACATTTATTTAACTTTGTAAATGCAAGGTATATGTCTCAACATCATATATATTGGTCGGTGTATATGTATTTAAAAATGACGAAGTAATTGCTCAAAAAAGTGTGTTTGATGCTAAGGTGTATATCCTCTATTTAAAGAGAGAATATTTAATTTAAATTCTATATGATGTGGGTATATATATGTTACACTATGGTGTTGTTTGGTTTTTAAGAGGTAAAATGTCTGTCTGTGAATCACATCTGTAGACATCTGTAGAAGAAAAGGTGCCCCAAACCTCTGCAGTCTTCAAGAAGAAGACTGTTTGTTTTTTAAGTTACGTAGACTTCTAAAATAAACTGGTGGTGGTGTACGGACAGTGGTGGTGGGTGGTGGTGGTGCTGGATGGTGGTGGTGGGTGGTGGACGGTGATGGTGGTGATGGACGGTGGTGGGTGGTGGTGGTGGGGTGGGTGGTGGTTTTTAACCATCTGCAAATCTTAGAAGATGTTAGAAGTGGTTGGGCCAAGTCTGCACCAAGAAGAGCTCGCGTAGACTTTTTTAATGAAACGTCTTCAGAAAAACAAACAGTCTGTGCGTGACAATGTCTGCGCTTGGTCTGCGCCGCGCAGACAGAAGAGCCTGCACAAAGCTTTTCTGAAAAAACAAACAACACCTATGAAAAAAAAACTAAGAACGCGACGTGTTGAATTTTCCTACAAAATATTATTAGTCACTGTAGTAATTATCATCTAGTTTATCTAACGAATATTTAAGTGGGAAATATTAAAAAGCATATATCGTATTTTTTTTTTTTATAACGGCAAAAAAAAAATACTATACAAGCTCGGTCACCCGCATAAACCTATTAGCAAAAGGTCACTCACCCCTTAAAAACACAAAAACCGTTGGTGTCCAGACTCGCCTACTATTTCAGGAAACACCCAGTATCCGAATACCCACTATGATAAAACTCTTAACCCAACTAAGGGGCTGTTTGGCTAAGCTTATTGGAATGACTTATTTACTTATAAAGGAATGACTTATTTACTTATTCCTCTCACATAATAAGCTAACCCAAATACCTTTTAACTTTTCAAAAAATAAATAAATAAATAAGTCACTAAAATAATATTACAACAATAAGACTCCTACACATAAACTCTGTTTTTGTTGGAAGAAAATAAGATGCCTTCTCTCAACCAATTGACCTATGATTCATTGGCCATACATCGTATAGTATTATAAAATATATGTTTTCTGACATAGTGACTTTCATTTTTAATTATTATTTCGAGTTGTAACGAACACGTAACACTTTCCATGACTTTTTTAATATTTTTTTAATCCCAGTTATATTTATTTCTATCTATTTATAGTTTTTATATTTCTATTTCTATTTATATATTATTAATTTGAAACATTTGTATGCATGTTTAGTTGTAAGTTGTACTTAAATGTTTGTACCTTAATCAAATATTGGTTGTAAGTTTTGCTTAAGTGGTTATACCTTAATAATGTATGCATCTTTAGTTGTAAGTTGTGCTTAAATATTTGTACCTTAATCAAATATTGGTTGTAAGTTGTGCTTAAGTGGTTGTACCTTAATCAAATAATGGTTTCATTACGTTTCCAAATTCAATATGTTTTTTATGCATATATGGTTGTAAATTGTGCTTAAATGGCTATACCCTAATCAAATAATGGTTTCGTTATCTTACCATATTCAATCGGTTTGATCCAATTAAAGTTGTGTTGTTTTATTTTTAAATTATTATTATTTATAATAATCTAATTAATTTAGTCAAAATCGGCATAAATATAATTTGCAACATATTGATGCAATGATTGTTGTAATGTTTGCATTATGGTTTGTATAATGGTAATGATATATATTATATATAGATTACGATGAGCCTGTCAAATGGGAAAAAATAGACGCGGGTTCATCGCAATGCGCGAGTCCTAGATTAACTAAGTTAGTTTATTCTATGTTTTACGTTTCGGTTTAATTTCTTCGCATTAACACCACAACTTCAGTGTCGGTGGTCGCTGGCAGTAGTGTGGCATTAGTGCTCGCCCCCGCCGCAACACGAGGGTTGCTTAAGAGGGGACGGGGCGGTCCGTTATCGACCCCCCATCACGCGTGATGTTCAATCAGCACACCGCCGCCACTGAATTTTTAACGCGTTAAAACAATAACGCGTGGAGTAGATAACGCGTTGAATTTGTGAACGTTGGGCTTTTTGACCGTTTTTTTTTTTTTGACCGTTTTTATTTTTTGAACGTTGGTAAATTGTTTTTTTTATATAAAATCCCACATATTTCAATACACAACTCATACAACTCTCAACAATTCTCACACTCTCAACAATTCTCACAAAAAATTCAAAAAACTCTCAACTATTTTCACACTCATTTTTTTACAAGAAATATGGAAGGTTCAAGCAAGAGAGGTGGTGGATCGAAAAAAAGAGGTGGCGGTTCGGGTACGAAGAAAATAAGGCCCAAGGTTCGAGCGAATCTTGGTGAGCCCGCTCGATTTAGGTTGCAAGACGAACCCGACCAAGTCCCACCCTTTCAAACCCAACAATATCCACCCTTTCAAACCCAACAATATCCACCCTTTCAATCGCAAACGTACCATAACCAACCGTTCGTTCCACCGTTTCAACCTCACCAATTTCAATCGCAAACGTATCAAACCCAACCCCACACACTCGACCCTCTACTAGAAGACAACACCCTCATTCATCATTTTGCAAAAGCGTGGAATGGACCACGTGAACCACAACCAAGTCTTGACGAGGACGAGGAAGAGGAAGAGGAAGAAGAAGCGGAGGAAGAGGAAGAGGAAGAGGAAGAAGAACAAAATGTTGAGGTTCAAGAAATCGTTCCAATCGGCCGAAAACCTTGGACGAGCGAGGAGGAGGTCTCGTTGACGAAGGCGTATTTGCACATCTCGGAGAGTAGGAAACACGGGAACGAGCAACGAAGGGATGCGTTTTGGAGACGGGTTATTAATCATTTTATGAAACTTCCCGGTGCAAGGGTCCGAAACATGGACAAAATGACGTCGAAGTGGACGGATTTGAACCGGAAAATTAGCCAGTTCAACGCTTGTTTCATTCAAAAGTTATGTTTTTTTATTAACAAAAAAGTAAAAAAAAAACAGTTTTATTTAAAAAAAAAACTGTTTATATTAAAAACAGTTAATAAAAAAAACAGTTTTTTTATAAAAAAAAACAGTTTTTTTATAAAAAACAGTTTATAAAAACAGTTTATAAAAAAACAGTTTTTTATAAAAAAAACAGTTTTATATAAAAAACAGTTTATAAAAACAGTTTATAAAAAAAACAGTTTTTTATAAAAAAAAAGTTTTATATAAAAAACAGTTTATTAAAAAAAACAGTTTTTTATAAAAAAAACAGTTTATTAAAAAACAGTTTTTTATAAAAAAAACAGTTTTTTTATAAATAACAGTTTATAAAAACAGTTTATAAAAAAACAGTTTTTTATAAAAAAACAGTTTTTTATAAAAAACAGTTTATAAAAACAGTTTTTTATAAAAAAAACAGTTTTTTATAAAAAACAGTTTATAAAAAAAAACAGTTTTTTATAAAAAACAATTTATAAAAAAACAGTTTATAAAAAAACAGTTTATAAAAAAAAACAGTTTTATAACATTTTTTTTTTGTAGAGCCGAAACCCACAAAGTGGAGCGAGCGAGGCGACGATCATGCAACAAGCCACCGAAATGTATTGCACAACGTACCATAAGAGAACTTTTCCACACGTGGCGGCATGGGAAGTTGCGAGACATCACCCGAAGTGGGTCCCCGTTGAGTTGGTTGACACGCGTGGTCCTACGGCTCCAAAAAATCGAGGCGGTTCGAAAAGATCAAAGACATCCGATTCGGGGAACTACACGACTTCCGCGTCGGATAACTTGCCCAAATGAACTTAAACGACGAGCCTCTAGACGAACCCGATCAACCCCTTGACGAGCCCGTTGAGGAAGATACACCCACAAGGCCACGACGCAGACGAGGTGGTGATTCGTCAAGCAAAGGGAAGGAGGCGGTGGCGGAGTCGATCTTTAGAATCGAAGAGGAGAAAATGACCCAATTCAAGAAGGCCGAACAAAGAAAACAAACAATGATGACCCTAAAAGTTGAACGGGAGCAGGCGTACAAGGAACACTTGAAAACGATCGAAAGACAAAATGATTTAAAAATCTTGTGTGAAAACCACGCCCATCTCGACGAACCGTTCAAGTCAATTGTCATCGAACAAAAGCGCGCGATTTGCGCAAAGTGGGGTTGGGAGATGCCATCGGTTTAGTTGTTTTTTTTATTTGGTTATGTAATTTTTTTTTAAAGTTTAATGAAATTTATAATTTAGTGTTTTATTTTTATTTTCTAATTTTAAAATGAAAATTAAAAAAATGGGAGTGATAGAATTCCATCACTAGTGATTCCACCCCTCCTACATTTCTATCACTAGTGATAGAAATATGGTTGATGACATGTCATGATTTGATTGGAGAGTGGAAGTGATAGAATCCATCACTAGTGATTCCACCCCTAGTCCCCTAATACTAGTTTTCGTTTATGATGTATATATATACTACTCGTATTTTTCAAAAAACATTTATAAAAATATTCAGCTAAAAAAAAACTTGTGAATTTAAAAAACATTGTCAATCTATAAATTCCAACTACTCACACTTCAACTTCACCACATCACTTCTCTCTCATCATCCTCAACGCCACCGCACACGACGGCGATGAAGGAGGTTTGGACAACCATTGCGTCTCTAATGGGCGTGTGGGCGTTTTCCCGAACACTCCTAACCGCCATCTTCCCACCGGAGCTTCTCTTCACTCTCACCAAACTCTTCCACCATTTCTTTAACTGCTTCTCATCCTACTGTTATTACGACATCACCGAGATCGAAGGAGTCAACACCAACGAGCTTTACACCGCCGTCCAGCTCTACCTCTCCGCCACCGCCGCCTCCTCCTGCTCCGCCACCTCCTCCAACCGCCTCTCCCTCACCCGCGGCCTCAACTCCTCCGCTATTACATTCGGTCTCGCTCACAACGACCGCATAACCGACGAGTTCAACGGCGTATCTGTTCTCTGGGAACACATTGTAACCCCCCGGCAATCGCAGACGTTCTCATGGCGTCCGTTGCCGGAGGAGAAACGTGGGTTCACGCTTCGGATGAACAAGCGTGATAAACCCTACGTTCTACAGTCATATCTCGATTTCATTACAGAAAAAGCTAATGATATTCGAAGAAAAAATGAAGATAGGTTGTTGCATACAAACTCACGTGGCGGATCACTCGACTCACGTGGTCAGCCGTGGGAGTCTGTCCCGTTCAAACACCCTAGCACGTTTGACACGCTGGCAATGGATCCGTTGAAGAAAGCGGAGATCATGTCTGATCTTCGGGACTTCGCGGACGGTAGCGCGTTTTACACGCGCACTGGTCGTGCGTGGAAACGCGGATACCTTTTGTACGGTCCTCCCGGGACCGGCAAATCCAGCATGATCGCGGCAATGGCGAATTTTTTAGGGTATGATATTTACGATCTCGAACTAACCGAGGTGCAAACCAATCTGGAGCTCCGAAAGTTGCTCATGAAAACGAGTTCCAAGTCGATTATCGTAATCGAAGACATTGATTGTTCGATTAATTTAACAAATCGTAAAGAAACCAACGGTGGTGGTGGTCGGGATCAGTGTAGTTTCGGGTTACCCGAGGCGGGTCCGGAAACCGAACCAGGAACAAATAACTCCATAACATTATCCGGGTTACTGAATTTTACAGACGGGTTATGGTCATGTTGCGGGTCGGAGCGGATATTCGTGTTTACAACAAATCATGTTGAGAAACTTGACCCGGCATTGTTACGGAGCGGGCGGATGGATATGCACGTGTTCATGAGTTACTGTTCTTTTGCGTCGTTAAAAATATTGTTAAAAAATTATTTAGGGTGTACGACGGATGACGTGGCACCGGAGGTTTTACGGCGGCTGGAGGAGGTTACTGATGCGGCGGAGATGACGCCGGCGGATGTTAGTGAGGTGTTGATAAAAAACCGGCGGGATAAAGATAGGGCGTTGAGGGAGTTGGTGGAGGTGTTGAGTGTGAGAGCGGAGAAGAATAGAAGTCCGGTGCGGCGGCGTGAGGGGGAGGAGGTGGCGGAGGAGGAGGAGAAGAGGGAGGTGGAGAGTGGGGATGCGGCGGCGGGTGGTGGTTGTTTTGGGGAATAATTAATGTTTTTTTTATTTGTTTGAGATTGTGAGATTGATTTTGTGTTATGGGATTGGTGGGATAGACATTGAGAAGTGGAAAACTGTAACGCAAAACAACATAAGATAATCATCAGCCTACTATTTGCTTTTTAGAGTTATTTTACTATTTAGAGTTATTTTACTATTTACTTTTTATTTTGTGTTTTTTTACCTTTTCTTTTATTTTATAAACCATTAAATTAAAAGAAATACAAAAACGAAAGGAAGTTAGGTCATGTCTGATTCAAGTAATTCTTGGAATTAAAATTTACATACTATCAAATTGTAATATATTGGTGCTATTGTTTGGTGTATCTTATGCATTATTAGTTTAATGTGTAAGATATGTTTGTACATTTGACTTATTAATTTGTATAGTTAATTAACAAAGATCACATTTTACAACCATCTTTTAAAGAAATTCAAATAATTGTTATTTATTCATATAATATAATTTTGTAACATTTCTAGGTATATAGTTTTGTACATTTAGCTTTGTTAGTGTTTCATGCTTTAATTACTTGTACCCTTAGTTTAAAAGATTGTAGCTTTTGGTTTATTTATATACTATTATTTTGCAACATGTTAGTGCAATGTGGTGTTGTAAGTGTGGCTTTAGTTGTGGTTTATGCTATTTTTAGTTGTATCATTTCTTTGGTTATTTGTACATTATTTATAAATTTATATACTATTAATTTGGTGGTTTATGCTATTTTTAGTTGTACCATTTCTTTGGTTATTTGTACATTATTTATAAATTGATATACTATTAATTTGGAACATTTGTATGTATGTTTGGTTTTAAATTGTGCTTAAGTGGTTATACCTTAATCAAATAATGATTTCATTAGCTTACCAAATTCAATCTGTTTTGTATGCATGTATGGTTGTAAATTGTGCTTAAATGGTTGTATCATAATCAAATAATGGTTTCATTATCTTACCATATTCAATCAGTTTGATCCATTCAAAGTTGTGTTGTTCTATTTGTAAATTACTATTATTTATAATAATCTAATTAATTTAGTCAAAATCTTGTATAAATATAATTTGCAACATATTGATGCATCGGTTGTTGTAATGTATGCATTATGGTTTATATAGTGGTAATGATATATATTATATATAGATTACGATGAACCTGTCAAACAGGAAAAAATAGACGCGAGTTCATCGTAACGCGCGAGTCCTAGATCAACTTAGTTATCTTATTCTATGTTTTACGTTTCGGTTTAATTTCTTCGCATTAACACGCCGCAACTTTAGTGTTGATGGTCGCTGGCAATAGTGTGGCATTAAGGCTCGCCCCCGTCGTAACGCGGGGGCTACTTAATACTAGTTGGAATTATGTTTTAAGAATGTGTTTGGTTGATAAAAGAAGTAATCAGAAAGTTGAAGTTATTCACATACTTTATGGGATATAATAATTTGATAGAATGGGTTGAGGGTACTATGATAATCGATGTATGTGATTTTAGATTGGAAGAGTATATGAGTAACTCAAAGTTACTTTACAAACCAAATACAATACAATACAAATTATATGATTCTAATTCTCACATATTCCAATTTTTTTATAAACATTCTAATAAAAAAAACATTCTAATAATTCCATAATATTATGCAAACCAAACAACTCGTTACATTATTTTAGCTTCAGGATGAATTTGGTAAATCAGATAATTTTTACTTATAAAACAACATTTAAACTAGTTAAATATTAGATTATGTAATCAAGTATTTTAGGTAAACTTAGTACTTAATTAGTGCTACCTAATTTGTTCATGTTGTTAGTTAAGTGCATCAAATAAAGGGTGACAGTGATCATAAAAAAGCAAAATGATGATGTAACAATAATGGGAAACAATATATAAGTTGTTTGCAACAATTGATGAGTTACTTTTTGATTTACTATGTGGGTCATAGTGAGGTGATATGAAGGATTATAGGTGGTAACCTGGACAAGTTGTCTATATGTAACATATGAAATGCTTCATAATGAGATGGATGGTTTTGATTGACTTACCAATAGTTATTTTTCATTATTTTATTAATAATGCTAATTATTAACTTACATTTATAATTAACAAAAAAATTGTATGAATGCATTATGTCTGTAGCTTTCGTCTAGTATCGAGTCTATGTATAATGTATATGTATGTGTTAGTATTGAACTGAAAAGGTTTTGCGTTGTACAAGTCCCTTCATACGAAGGGATATAGTCTAGTTAGTTTTGTATGATGTGAGCCTTAACACCCGGTTCGTACGAAGGGACATGTGCCTTCGTACGAAGCCATGACTTCTATATACATGGGTGTTGGGTTCCTCATTTGTGTAACTTTTGAGCAACTCTAGTGAAGCTCTGCCAAATTTTCTCCAAGTTCTGTACTTGTTCAAATATCAATGAGAAGTGAATTCAACGGTGTCTACATGATCATTATACCATACTATGTCTTGGATTCCGCACTAGCACATAGCATATAGATCTGATTGGAGCGTTTATTGAAGACGAACACGGTCCTCACAAGTGGTATCAGAGCTTGGAGGCTAGATTCATGACTGAAGATCAACTGATACCGGCAATTTCTATCTGTTTCGAGCTGATTCGAATCAGATTTTATCTTATTTCTACTCCTACTTCTTCTTTTTGAACTTTTCAGACTTAGAATCAAAATTCACGTTGGATTCATAGATAAATTCGGTTGAATTTGTGACATATTGTGCGAAACTCACTTTTAATCAATCCTCCAAAGTTTCAGACCTAAATTCAACCTAAATCTCATAAAATCTGATAAAAACCATGAAAAACACAACAAGTCTCGTTGCAGCTTAGCTTCGTATGAAGCCACACACTCTAGCTTCAGAACATGAAGTGGCTACAGAACGAATGCCTCGAACGAGTTTACCCAGACTCATGATAATCATTGTGAACTCAAAGAGCATGAAGCTCAATAATGGTGGTAACAAGTCTGCTTATGACTTTGTTTACCTACCCATTGTCTGCATAGGATAAACAATGGTGGGCACAGGTCTGCTTATGACCATGTTTATTTGCCCATAGTTTTCATCACAACTACTCACATTGTTCGACTAAACACGACCGACAATGCAAGGCAATGAGGTAACCGCAAAGGACGTGAGGTTACTTGAGAACAAACGACTAAGTGGATGAACACGAACGCCCCACAAGATAGGGATCGTCGTCTCATGTCCATTTGATGAACATAAAGCGCCAACACAGCACCAGAACCATCGCATAAGCAACTGCAAAGGTTACAACTGGAGTTGCGGGTAATGGCGAGTTCATAATCATCTTCTGTCACCATCACAAAGGTTGGTTCGGCACACGAACAGGTGGCAATCATGTATGATGATATCATAAAAAAGGTAGACCACACTACCAGCGTCAACCTGAACTTCCTCACCGGTTCTATACAAGGGTTGTACGAGTCTACCCACCTACTTACATAAGTAAGACTCAATCCATGAATTGATTTACTTGAAGCAGGAGCGAAGGCCCAGTCCTAGAATCTTCTCCAAACCGACTTCAAAAGCAACCTTTCAACCAATAATCCAGTATTCCTCCCGCCTGCAACTTGCATGAGGAAACAACACTGGACTGGGGGGACTTGAAGGGGTATGGTACCAAATCTCGTGCCAAGCCAAACGCGAGTCACCATCACCCAGCTCGAGTAGTCCCATCAACGAGGACTTATCTGCGTCTGTGCGGGCACGCGCGAACCCAGTTGACTGTCCAGCTCGGTCTAGTGATGACAAGACTACCTTATGTATGAAATCGGTTGTTTTCGTCACAACAAGGGATGTGGTGAAAACCGCGGTTACCGCACATAGCGATGGGGCTTGGAACCACATCCTATCGACGGCACAAGTGGGACTGACACTTTGACTTAAGTGGTCCAAACCAGCAAGTGGCACTGATAACAGTCAGCTGTCCAGCCCACATATATGCAAAGGTGGCACACAGACTGACAACCACAGCAGGACGTGGCATCACCCCAGGAAGCGTCTAACACTTCCTTGACCTGCGCTTCTGACACACCTGCAAAGGGCTGCGCGTTGTCATTCTAGTAACTCAATTACCCTCCTTCACTCTTCGGCTATAAATACCCATCCCGGACCAGGTTTGAGGGTAAGGCTAATCTGCTTTCTCTCACACTTACTATAAACACACACTTTGCACTCAAGCAAATACTGATTCTCACGCCGGAGAGTGGTAACTGATGCGTGTGTAGCGTTATATATTTTTAACTATATTTTTTACACCTTCAACATAAGAAACTAGTTATTAAAGTCATTAATACAAAACCAAATAAAAAGTGTGAAAAGATTAAAAAACAAAAGTATTACACTAAATGCTTGTCTTCACCAAGTGATGTAAGAGACTTAGGCAAACATGGCCTTTGATTGTCAAGAATTCTTACTATCGATCTTGGATCCCGAGACTACTACACACACTCTATGATGGATGATGGATGATGGTGGTGGATGAGGGTGTTGTGATGGTGGTGGAGTGTGGGTGAAGTGGGAGAGAGGTGGTTTGCCAAGGGATGCCTTTGAAGTGAACCAAGCACCCCTATTTATAGCCTTCACAGAAGCTCCGACACGCTCCCGTGTCCATTGGGCACGACCCCGTGTCCATCCACTTTCTCTTTCTTCATTAATTGCAGTTTGTCTGCATTAGTTGACCACGCCCCCGTGTCCGCTGGGCACGACCCCATGTGCAAAAGCGTATCTGTACTATCAAGATTTGGTTGGATTCTGCGAATCTTAGCGTTGACCACGGCCGTTTGGAGCTGGGCACGCCCTCGTGTCGGGTAATAGAAGCTTCTACTCTTTTGTCCTTTCTGCAGCCACTTGGGCACGCCCCCGTGTCCGCTGGGCACGGGGCGTGTTCAGCCTTCTGAGGTCTTGTTTTTGCTTGGGAAGATGCTGTCGAGGGGTCGGGCATGCCATGTTTATTCCTTTTCTTGTATTTATGTTAGATTTTGCTGTTTTTTTGCTTTTTTTGTTCATTTAAGCTCTTTTAACCCTGAAAATACAAAAGGAAGACAAAAGCACACTTTTGCCAACATTAGTACTAAAAAAAGGGTTAGTTTAATGCCTCATTTGATGTAATTTATATGTTGCATTTTACACACATCAAATACCCCCACACTTGAATCTTTGCTTGTCCTCAAGCAAAACTCTTTATAATGTGGCTTACACTTCCAAATGGAATGGGTAGAAGAGAAAGTTTTGGGCTTGTCTTGAGTGTCGGGATTCCAAGATTTTTATTAGGCTTTATTTTTATGTTATTTACAATCCTATTCGTTATGATTTATTTAGAACATTACATAAGAGAAATTACTTATTTGGGCATAACATGTCTCTTTAAAATTCCATTTATATACAAGTTCACATACCTCACGGGAGATCACGCAACACTCGGCCGAAGATGTATTTTTGTGAAACACTCGAGACCGACATGGAACTTACTTCTACCATATGCTTGCCAAGCAATCAATCCTCCTCCTTTTTAACTATAAACCTTGGTAACTATCAAGAGGACTTTTGGGGAAGGGTTAGGCTTGGGTTAAAGGTAGGTGGTTTTGGGTTAGTGGTTAGTAGAAAAGGGAGAAAGGCGTAAAAAGCGTCAGTTTTCTTTAAACTTTTTGTTTTTGTGACTTTTTATTTAAATGAAGCATTTTCAAACAAAGTTTCTTTTTGATGAACTTGTTTGTTTATTGATAGGCTTCATAACATTTTTTTTTCATAAGGGGTGTCACATGAAAACCGAGCTTTTTACTAAAATAAAGGGTTTAAAATAAAAAGGGTTTTGGTAGGTAAAGGGTGTTTGTTTTGTGGGTTTAGAAATGAAAAGGTTTAGGCTCAAAGGGGTTAACTAGGGGGATTTTGGGTAGGTGGTAAAAAGGAAAAAATAATGGTGTTGAAAGAAAAAGGTTAGTCCTAATGCCTCCATCATTTACTTACTTGGGTTTAAGTTGTTAAGGACTGGGAATGTATCGTCATGGCAAGTTCTAGAGTTGTAAGAAACCAAGCGGCTATTCACACAAGAAACGAAAGATACAAGAAACGAAAGATGAGCATTTAGTTTTTAAAGATGTGTATTTATATGCTCAATTAAAGGCTCAAAACTCACTTTTTGTGGGAATGAGTTTTTAATGTGATCAAGTATATATAATCAAATTTTAACAAGATTTGTCATGCCGTTTCATAATTTTCTTATGTTGTTTCTTTTTATCACGACGCTATCGGTTGTAAATTTATAAAAATATAACCTTTTTAGAATTTGTTATTCCCAATTTAAACCAAGACAAGTAAAAAAAACAAAAAGTTTTTGAAAAAAATTTGGGGTGTTTAGCGGTTCCAATAGAGTTTTATGTAAGGCTTGTAATTAGGACTTGCAAAATTCAAGGACTTAGCATCCCCCTCACACTTAAATTACACATTGTCCTCAATGTGTCCCAAAATAAGTTTTTAGGTTGATTGAATGTGTAAAAAGGTGTGTAAAAACAAAAATTTATGTTACTGGGCGTCTGGACACGGCCCCGTGTCGGATGAGCACGACCCCGTGGTCAAATTACCAGTAATGAGAACTTACAGAAGGTGGACACGGGGGCGTGTCCGGTGAACACGACCACGTGTCTGGCAAAAATCTGCATAATTTAGATAAACAGCAGGTCTGGGCGATGGGCACGAGGGCGTGTCGGCTGGGCACGACCCCGTGTGGACAATCTGCTCTTAGTTAAAACAGGTTTATGCTTTCGTTTCTGCTGTCTCGGCTTTGGTAGCACTAATGTTTGGTGTTTTAAGCCTTGTATATACTTGTTTTACTAATAATACCACACCAACAATAACATACAACCTAATTTACCAAAGTTTAACCATCTACATCACAAAATAAAAAGGAAAGAAATGCAGAAAAGTAAAAAGTGTTAAGGTAAGTAAATTGTTCAACAAATGGCACGCAGCCATGCAATTGTTCACGAGATAAAAGGGTTAACCTGATAGACCTTCAACCAGGTGATCCAACCTCCAACTCCTCCCACTCAATCAATGTCCTCGTCTTCATCATCGTCCTCCCCTCTGTGGCCCGCCATATACTCCCGGATGTTCCCAATATTATCCTGCATGTCGGAGATATTTCTCTCTACCACTCCGACTCGGGCGTATGTGTTGCTAGCCATGTTGTAGGTGTTCCTGGTGCACATAAGGTTTTCCTGCAATAAATCATGTAAGCTTTGAAAGTTAGGAAAACCACCTCCTTGAGAGGAGGATTGACCTGGATCACCCTGGTGCTGGTAGTGGTACTATGGAGGAGGACGGATGTGTGGAGCCTGTAAGACGAGTGCTTCTTGAGGGTTCCATGCACGCCCTTGAACCGTTTGGAACTAACCATCTCGTCATCCACTTCAAAGATTAAGTTCATGGAGCGGCAAATGACCATGTCTACTTTTCCCGACCACGGTCCCTTTTGAAAGGACCTCGACATCCTTGGTACAAAGTGTTTGAAAAGGCGGTAAATACACCCTCCAAACATGATAGGAGTCGGGGGAATAGCAAGTTGGTTCAAGTGCATGTTTCGGAGTAGCAGGTATGGAACATCGAGGTTGGTACGGGTGTGAATGCAATGGAGGACTAGGAGATCACGCAACCCAACAACACCGCCACTGTCGTGTCTCTGGCAGAGAGAGTAGCTGAGGACCCGGTGGATGTAACGGTAGAGAGGGTCCCTCAAAATTGTGCTCTTAGTTCGGCTCAGGTTGTAGTTACCCTCCTCGATTTGAGCCCAAGCGGCTTAGCGTTGGCTTTCCGGAATTTCGCGAAGTCCTCCGGTGTTCTCTTCTTCTCCAACATCCTCTTCCGAGTACAACCCAACAAGTGCCCCGAATTGTGAGATTAAGATCGAGTACATGGTTCCTCCACAACGGAACTCTACCCCTTCGTTATCAAACGGTTCCGCTCTTGTCTTGAAGATAAACGTGCTATAAAATTCCATGTTGTATTCATGCACGGAGTGAAGCCTAGTGCAAAGAGCAGTTCGTAGTGGAGCGGTGACAATGTTGTTGAAGCGGTCTATTTGGTTCACTGCTTCAAGAGTGTCCATGCACACCTGTCGGGGATTATCCTCAAGCCTAGTTCTTAGCAAATCATAACGCGCTTGAGCTGCCAACTCGCTTGCGTTGAATCTGGTAAATTTCTTGGCCATCTGAAAGAAAACACCAAACAATTAGCACGAAACAGTGAAATTTTCGAAGAAAAATGAAAACAGCCAGCTGAACACGACCCCGTTTTCAGTGGACACGCCCCGAGTTCGCCTGAAGTTGGCTGGACACGCCCCCGTGCTCGCTGAGCAAGACCCCGTGTCCAGACGTCTGTTTCCCAAAAATCCCATTTTTTCGACCTGGTCCCGAAAACTTGAAAATTTTTGGTCCAGTAGGGGCGGTTTTCCCCGAAAATGAAACCCCAAGTGCCGTTTTTCCCAAAACAAACCATTTACCCCTTCAATTTCATATTTTTCGGTTCAGAAACAAGGGTTTGGGGTTTTTGTGAGAAATCGGGCAAATCTTCAAACAATACAAGTTGATTTACTTCCTATAACATGTATCTATAGGAAAGCTAACAGATTTAAGCAAAAATTTGAGGTTCGATCCGGTTCAAGTTCAAGAACCCTAGATTTTTCCCCAAATTTTGGATGTTAAACTACATGCAAGTGCTTAATCTAACTACTTATGATGATAGAATCATACCTTGATGTTGTTAGAAGGAAGGGAAATGTCAGAATTTGCAGAAAAATTCGCCGGAACCTGAGAGTTTTTTGGGAAACGGGGCGTGTGGAATGAAGAAACTAATTGGAAAAAAGGGTATTATCCCGACAGTTGCGCGAACACGGCCCCATGGGCGGGCAAATTTAAAATTATATATATATATATATATATATATATATATATATATATATATATGTATAGGAGAAGGATCCGTTAGGAACCACCCTTTATTGCGAGAACCGCGAGAACCAGTGTGAACACAAACAATAATTCCTAAAAAAATCTAAAAAACACCCAATTTTTTTAAAATTTTTTTTACTATTTTTTTTGGAAAAATCGCTATATTTTGTTAATAAAAAAATTAAAAAAATTGAAAAAAAAATTCAAGTAACAGTTATCCATGCACATGTGCATATGTATCATTTCTTTGACAAATTCCGTAATTCATTACAAATATTAGTCAATTGCACTTTTATTTACGCTATCACGTGTAATACACTACTTTTTACGTTAACAATATTAGAAATGCACATGTGCATCTATATGTATCAGCATGAAATAAGGTGTTTTGGTACACTACTTTGAATACACTATCTTTCATCTATCATTCCATCCATAATACACAAACATGCTCATGTGCATATGTATCATTTCTTTGACAAATTTTGTAACTCATTACAAATATTAGATAATTGCAGTTTCATTTACACTACCATATGTAATACACTACTTTCTACATTACCAATATTAGAAATGCACATGTGCATCTATATGTATCAACATGAAATAAAGTGTTTTGGTACACTACTTTGAATACACTTTCCCTTTCATATATCATACCATCCATAATACACTACCATTACCTCCTACCATCCATAATACAATATCATTATGATGTGGGTAAAATGCAACATATAAATTACATCAAATAAGGCATAAAACTAACCCTTTTTAAGTAGTAATGTTGGAAAAAGAGTGTTTTTGCATTCCTTTTGTATTTTCAGGATTAAATGAGCTCAAATTAACAAAAGAAGCAAAAAGGCAGCTAAATCTAACATAAATACAAGAAAAGGAACATAAGTGGATTGCCCGACCCCTCGACAGCATCCTCCCAAGCAAAACAGAGAAGGCAGAAGACTGAACACGCCCCGTGCTCAGCGAGCACGGGGCCGTGCCCAAGAAGCAGCAGATAAGACAAACCTATAGAAGCTTCTATTGCCCACCACGGGGCCGTGCCCAGTGAACACGGGGGCATGGCGAAAGTACTGCAGGCGCATTAATTGTAATTGCGAATTACAATTAATGAGGAGAGAGATTGTCAGACAGGCACGGGGCCGTGCCCAGCGGACACGGGGCCGTGCCCAGGCTTCTGTTCAGCCTATAAATAGGAGTGCTTGGTTTCATTGCAACTCATCCCTTGGCACACCATCTCTCTCACACTTCATCCACCACCCACCACCATCACAACACCATCATCCACCACCATCATCCATTGTCCATCATAGAGTGTGTGAGTCGTCTCGGGATCCAAGATTGATCGTAAGAGTTCTTGACAATCAAGGCCATGTTTGCCTAAGTCTCTTACATCACTTGGTGAAGACAAGTGTTTAGTATAATACTTTTTATTTTTAATCTTTTGCACTTTTTATTTGGTTTTGTATTAATGACTTTAATAACTAGTTGCTTATGTTGAAGGTGATTCTTCCTTATCGTTTGTCCGTGGTGTCTTGGCATTATTTTACTGTCTATATAAAATAAAAGATTTTCACCATTCATATCTCCACGGTGTATATGGAGGTATGTTGGCTACCTGGTCGGGGGTTAAGGGAACGGTTTGGTAAGGGTCTTGCCCTTGTTCAGCGTTTAGAGGTCCTGCAAGGGACCTGGGTCAAATTTAGTAGGATCTCCTTCAATACCCAAAGGTATTGGATGGCGGGGATCCAAACTCTTTGACCCCCTCATAAGTTAACTACTATTAATACTATAATCCGGCTATTTAGGACTGTATCCCTGCTGACTCAGACTACTTAGTCGAGGGTAACGTCACCTCCAAAAGAGGGGCCTACCATAATTTGCATTAATAACTTAATTCATTATCTTTCAATAATCCGACCCTTTAGGATTGTATCCTTGCTGAATCAAACTACTGGGTTGAGGGTAACATCGCCTTCAAAAGAGGGGCCTACTACAATAACTAAGATAATCTCTTAAACAAGTGCAAAAGTGCGAAAATAATCAAAGGTTATACTAATACACGAGTCGGATCCAAGTGATTCATCTTGTCTATCTGTTTCTATTTTTATTTTATTTTTCAGCATTTAGTTAGTTTTATTTTCTTAGTTTAAAAATCTTTTTTCTAACATTTTGATTTGATTAGACGTTGAGGATAAACCGGTACTAAAAGCTCTTGTGTCCTTGGACGACCTCGGTATCTTACCAACACTATACTACGTCCACGATGGGTGCACTTGCCCATATGTGTGTTTAGTGTTAGTAAATATCGTGTTTTATAAATTTAAAACTTGGCTAAAAGTGTAAAAAGGGCTTAAAATATACATCTAAAACATATACACACTAACACGCATCAAGTTTTTGGCGCCGTTGCCGGGGACACAAGGATTTTAAGAAAGTTAGGAATCAACGGCCTAATCATATTTTTATTTTTCTTTTTAATTTTTTGGATTTTCTTAGTTTTTCAGCTTCTGCAGAGCTCAGCACGGGTCGTGCCTGCTGAACACGCCCCCGTGCTCAATCATTGGAACTGGCAATCTTGTTTTAAGTCAGACAGTAAGCTGAACACGGGGCCGTGCTCACTCAACACGCCCCCGTGCCCAAGATTCACTTACTGAAACAGAACCGTTAGATCCCGGCGGTTGGTAATTTCTGACACAAACATGAGTGATGGTAATTCTTTTTACTTTCGGCACTCTTATGGTACGTGGCGTCAATTATGTGGAGGCGAACATAAAGAATTAGAATGTTACTTTCTAAATTATAAGCCCCACTACATAGACCCACCGTCTCCCTATTACCTTAAGAGGGGCGAAAGTAAAAATAATCACTATCTCTCCCTCGAATGCGCCCAGCCAGATATTCTAGGAGAAATGCTCCTTGACGAGTTATTTCAACTAGAAAATCTAATTTTAAATTGGTTAAAAGAGCTTAGGAAGGATTTCATTAATCCACCCCAAGACGATGACCATGAAGAAATGTTGGGATCGCATTCCAACAACCTCGCTGCTCCCAAAAATACCTTCATACCTAGCAAAGACTTGGACGATAGTCGTCCCTATGTCGATTGTGCCGTGAAGGACTCTCCATCGACTTCGTTCGGTGCATACATAGACCTGAGCGATTCGGCATATACCTTCTTTAACGAGAGCCCGGGAAAGGGTTGGACTTGTCCACCTAGAATAAAAATAGGAATTACCCTCACCGACAACCTCTTGCGTTCTCGCCTTAGCCTAGGAAAATTAAGGTATCTTAGGCACTTTGGGGTTGTTCCAAACAGTCAAGAACCACCCGATACGATTAAGTTCCTTAAAAAAAACTAGACAAGCTTCATAACCAACCTCTTGACACGGGGTCGTGTCCAGCCAACACGCCCCCGTGCTCACCAAAAGATTCCCTCCTGACCCTTACGTCAGAATACGGACAAACTGTGTCAGAATTCTATCTGCACACGGGGTCGTGCCCACTGGACACGGGGCCGTGTCCAGGGTGCTGTCGGTTTCTATAAATGAAGCCAAGAATTCTGCACATTTGGACCATCTTGGGACAGAGATTTGAAGGAATCTTTTCTCAATTATCCTAGGTATGTTCTAAAAGAAGGTTCCAACAACCCATCTTGTCCTTTCCTCTTTTAACCATTTCCTTCTTCCTCATCTTTCTCCAAGAACCTCCATTAAAGTTTGAATTTTCAAGCTTTCTGGTGGGGATTGTTGAGTTTTGTTCAAGGAATCTTAGCAAAAATATGTTGTATAACATTGTTTTAAGTTACTAATATTTAAAAAAGACCCCACAATTTCAGAAAATAACTTAAAACTTCAAGTTTCCTTGCTCCAAAACTCTGCAGAAAGATGAACACGGGGCCGTGCTCAATGAGCACGGGGCCGTGTCCGGTCTACTGTTTCAGCAAATAAACTATTTTCAGTTTATTTTTCGTAGAATGTCGAGTGAAAACAGTGAGACATCTTCCGTGCATTCATCAAACAGTCGAAGAGGAAGGATGCCCTCCATTGAAGCTACACTTGTGCACTATGTCATAGCATTAAGGGAGGCTCTCGACGAAATGACGTCAGTAGAGGAAGTCCTAATCGACCGTATTAACGATCTTACGGTGGGACTTGAGAGTAGCTTCCAAGAGATTAACCTCTTGCACCAGAGGTTAAATATTCATGTAACGCCCCCGATGGAACCGGTCCTCCCTTAAGAGGATTGGAACCTAGCGCTCGAAGTTAACAACCCTACCGGGTGGGACGACATTCCGGCGGAACCTCCCATGGAACATCAACAAGAGATCCCGGTGGAAATCGCAACTCCTCAAACTAACGCTAATGAGCCCTCTTTTCTCCTTCCAAAGGGGGTGGAGGAGTGGCTCGCCGACATGTGAGGAAAACCACACCCGGAAGAAGGAGTTCTATAAGGCCACATCTAACCAAGACTACTAGCTTCTTGGAAATTTTGCTAATTAAAATAACGTGTAGGCTAGAACTCCATGGTTTAATGCTTCTTGTGTTTTCTTATCTAGCTTAATATAAATTTAGGATTATGTAAGATCTCTCTATGGTTTTAATGGAATGATGGTTTTAAGGGTTGAATGGATCGTAATAAATAAAACACACTCATGGTGGTAAAGGATGACAAGGGAAACGAGAAACATGGCTCCATGCACAAGAACAAGGCCACCCGACAACAATTTCTCCATTACAGTAAGTTCAGCACGGGCCGTGCCCAGCCAACACGGCCCCATGCTGAACACCCTGCAGAAAAATGCCCAGTTCAGGTAACTGGATACGGGCCGTGTTCACCGGACACGCCCCCGTGTCCAGGCTTCTGTTTCTTTTCTTTAATTATCGTTACTGGCACCTGAACAGGGGGCCGTGCCCGGTCCCCACGGGGCCGTGTCCAGACTGCCAGTAACATAAATTTTTGCTTTAACACCATGTTACACATTCAGTCAACCTAAAAATTTATTTTTGGGACACATTGAGGACAATGTGTAATTTAAGTGGAGGGGGGGGGGATGCTAAAACCTTGAATTTTGCAAGTCCTAATAATAAGCCTTACACAAAACTCTATTGGAACCGTTAATCACCCCAATTTTTTTTCAAAAAAATTTTTTCGTTGTTTTTTTTACTTGTCTAAAGTTTAAATTGGGAATTCTAAGACTAACAAGATTATATTTTTACAAATTTACAACCGATAGCGTCGTGATAAAAAGAACCAACATAAGAGGGGCCTACTACAATAACTAAGATAATCTCTTAAACAAGTGCAAAAGTGCGAAAATAATCAAAGGTTATACTAATACACGAGTCGGATCCAAGTGATTCATCTTGTCTATCTGTTTCTATTTTTATTTTATTTTTCAGCATTTAGTTAGTTTTATTTTCTTAGTTTAAAAATCTTTTTTCTAACATTTTGATTTGATTAGACGTTGAGGATAAACCGGTACTAAAAGCTCTTGTGTCCTTGGACGACCTCGGTATCTTACCAACACTATACTACGTCCACGATGGGTGCACTTGCCCATATGTGTGTTTAGTGTTAGTAAATATCGTGTTTTATAAATTTAAAACTTGGCTAAAAGTGTAAAAAGGGCTTAAAATATACATCTAAAACATATACACACTAACACGCATCACATTACCTCATACCATCTATAATACAATACCATTACCAATATTTTCACTTTATTACATGTATATCAACACCATTTATACCATCCAATCATCATATTACATCATAAAGTAACAACTATAGCCAAACCATCAACCACTAGATATAACTAACCAAAAATCATGTATATGGGCCTACTTCTCCATTTAAAATCACAAACTTTTTGTACCAAAACATGTTATATCATGGTTATACCTAATGATACACAGGTGCATTTTGAATATTGGTAATGTAAAAAGTAGTGTATTATAGATGGTATTGTAAATTAAAGTGCAATTGTCTATTATTGATAACGTATTACGGAATTTGTTGAAGTAATGATACATATGCACATGTGCATGGATACTGTTACTCGAAAAAAAGTTTTTTTTTGGTAACTAAATATAGAGATTTTTGTTAAAAAATATTAAAAAAGTAAAAAAAAAAATTGAGTGCTTTTTTGATTTTTTTAGATTTTATTTTGTGTTCACATTGGTTCTCGCGATTCTCGCAATAAGGGTGGTTCTCAAAAGAACCTTACCCAATATATATATATATACTTTTTGATAAGTGCTCGTGTGAGTGCCCTGTTTCCCAAAACTTGGTTTTAGAAAACTTACCGATTCAGATGTTTTCCCGATGTTCGTAACTTACAAGGTACGATGTTGATGCTTGAACCTTTGTTTCATTCTTCGATCGTTTGAAGCGAGATTCCTTCCTCTTCATCCTCAATGAATCCTTGATAAAGTTAGCCGTTGGCCATTGACTTTGAATGGAATTCCATTCCGAGATTTAATTTCGACTGCACCGTGTGGGAAAATATGGGTGATGGAAAAAGGACCCGACCACCTAGACTTTAATTTACCAGGAAATAATCGAAGTCGTGAATTAAACAATAGAACTTGATCTCCTACCCGAAACTCATTAGGTTTAATATGTTTATCATGCAAATTTTTCATTCTTTCCTTATAAATTTCGGAGTTAGAGTATGCACAATTCCTTATTTCGTCTAATTCATTTAATTGGCAAAATCGATTTTTACCGGAAATTTCTTAGTCTAAGTTTATGTTTTTAATTGCCCAGTAGGCTTTGCATGCCATTTCTACCGGCAAGTGGCAACTTTTTCCATAGACGAGCTTATATGGGGTTGTACCTATCGTTGTTTTATACGCTGTTCGAAAAGCCCATAAAGCATCATCTAATTTGTCGGCCCATTCTTTTTTATTTAACCCTACGGGTTTTTCGAGTATTCTTTTTAAACCCCTATTAGTCACTTCGGCTTGTCCATTTGTTTGAGGGTGATATGCCGTTGAGACCCGGTGATAGACCCCATACCTTGTTAAAAATTTTTCAAGTTGATGGTTACAAAAATGGGTACCTCTATCACTTATTAATGCTTTTGGTGTCCCAAAACGAGAGAATAATCGTTTCAAAAATCTTACCACGACTCTTCCATCGTTGGTTGGAAGTGCCTCGGCCTCGGCCCATTTAGACAAATAATCTACCGCCACAAGTATATATTTGTTTCCTTTTGATGGTGGGAAAGGTCCCATAAAGTCGAGTCCCCACACATCAAAAATTTCACAAACAAGAATTCCATTTTGTGGCATTTCGTTTTTGGAAGAAATATTACCTGATCTTTGGCAAGCATCACATGTCTTTATAAGACTTTGTGCGTCTTTGTTAATGGTTGGCCAATAAAATCCTGAATCAAATACCTTTCGTGCGGTACTAGCGGCACCATGATGTCCTCCATATGGACTCTCATGACAATGGCAGAGAATTCTTCTTGCTTCACTACCATGTACGCATCGACGGATGAGTTAATCAGTACACATTTGGAAAAGATAAGGATCTTCCCAAAAATAATGCTTCACATCGGCAAAGAATTTCTTTCTTAGATGATGTGGCCATCTTTTGGCGACTATACCGCTAGCTAGGTAGTTAGCATAGTCGGCGTACCATGGCTCTTCTCTGTATCCCACCATTTCCAGGAACTCTGTTGGGAATTTTTCATTGATTTGCTCATCCTTGGTTGCCTCCAAAGCTGGGTCTTCCAAGCGGGAAAAATGATCTGCTGCGGTGTTTTCTGCTCCTCTTTTGTCTTTTATTTCAATGTCGAATTCTTGGAGGAGTAGAATCCACCGAATCAAACGTGGTTTAGCATCCTGTTTCTTGAAGAGATATCGAATGGCTGCATGGTCTGTATAAACTATCGTTTTAGAAAGAACAAGATAAGAACGAAATCTATCAAAAGCAAATACCACGGCTAGTAATTCCTTTTCTGTTGTTGTATAATTTCTTGTGCATCATTAAGTGTTTTACTAGCGTACTGAATTTGGTGAAAATGCTTTTCTTTTCTTTGTCCCAAGACGGCTCCAACTGCAAAGTCACTTGCATCACACATGCTTTCGAAAGGTAATTTCCAATCGGGTGCTATCATGATAGGTGCATTGACTAGCATTTCCTTTAGTGTTAGAAATGCTTGATTGCAATCCTTGTCAAAGATGAAAGGGGCATCTTTTTCAAGTAATTTTGTTAGAGGCCTTGAGATTTTTGAAAAGTCTTTGATAAATCGCCTATAAAATCCGGCATGTCCTAGGAAACTGCTGATAGCTCTAACGGAGGATGGGGGCGGTAATCGAGAAATAGTGTCTATTTTTGCTCGATCAACCTCCATTCATTCGCTTGAGATTTTGTGACCGAGTACTATTCCCTCCGTTACCATGAAATGGCATTTTTCCCAGTTAAGGGCGAGGTTAGTTTCCTCACATCAGGATAGCATTCGTTCAAGGTTATCGAGGCATTGGTCGTATGAATCTCCAAAGATAGAAAAGTCGTCCATGAAGACTTCCATAGTCTTTTCTATCATGTCATGGAAGATGGCCACCATGCAATGTTGGAAGGTTGCGGGGGCATTGCATAGACCAAATGGCATGCGTCGATAAGCAAAAGTTCCATAGGGACATGTGAATATTGTCTTTTTTTGGTCTTCGGGTGCTATCGGTATTTGAAAGTAACCTGAAAAACCATCCAAGAAATAATAAAATTTATGACCGGATAATCTTTCTAACATTTGATCAATGAAGGGTAAAGGAAAGTGATCTTTCCTTGTCGCTTCATTTAATCGACGATAATCTATACACACCTCCACCCTGTGACGGTTCTTGTTGGTATTAATTCATTTTTCTCGTTAGTTATTACCGTCATACCTCCTTTCTTTGGAACTACTTGGACGGGACTTACCCAAGGACTATCGGAGATTGGGTAAATGAGTCTGGCGTCAAGTAATTTGATCACCTCGTTTTTAACCACTTCTTGGACATTTGGATTTACTCTACGTTGTGGTTGTATTACCGATTTGTAGTCATCATTCATTAAAATTTTGTGCGTGCACATGGAAGGACTTATTCCTTTAATATCTACAAGTTAAGCGATCGCATTTTTGTGTTTTTTCAAAAGTTTAATTAATTTTTCTTTTTCTAAACTAGATAATTTAGATGAAATAATTACAGGTGATTTACCATCCTTGTCTAGAAAAGCATATTCCAAACCTTTCGGAAGTTCTTTGAGCTCAAGAGGAGGGTCTTTTGGAGACTCCTTATTTGGTTTCTCATTTTGATTAAGAACCATAAAAGTTTGTTCTATGGCGACCTCTTCTTTAACAAAGTGGTCAATTTCTTCTCTTGTATCGGGTGGTTCATCTTCATCTTCAATTAGGGGGTCATTATTGCCGAATAGATATTTCATTGGACGCTCAAGATCGACACTCTTTTTAAATGCCCCTAATTGAATAGATAGATTGTTGTGCTTTCGATTTTTCAAAGCTTTGTGGGTCTTTACAAAAGGTCGTCCCAACACTAGAGGAGCGTCATCAAGGATGACAAAGTCGGTTGGGATTACCATTTGATTTGTTTGGACCAAGACATCCTCAATTACCCCTATTGATTTTATTACTTTCCGATTAGATAGAAAAATGAGTACTTGAAGTGGAGAAAAATCACCAATACTTAATTTTTCGAAAATGTAATTGGGCATTATATTAACACAAAGATCTTTATCAATTGTAATATTACTAATAAAGGAGTTTTGAAAAAAACATGGAACCAGTGTAATGTTAATTTCAAATGGATCTTCTTTTATTAGCGTAGTTTGATCATTTGTTAACTTAATGCTTACCGTTTCTTCAATTTTAGTGTTAATGTTTAGCTCTTTTAAAAACTTAGCATGAGTGGGTACTAAACAATGATTTTCGAAAGAAGGTGACAAGAGATTAATTTCTTTAAAATTAGACTCTTCTTGAATTTCAACGTTGTCGCACTCACCTTTTTCGTTGTTTAACTCATATGTCGGCTTTTCACTTATTTGTTCTTCCATTTTCACATTTTCAACTATCTCTTCTTTATTACAAGTTAATTCTTCCCTTGCGCGGGACTCGTCTTCCCTTGCGCGGGACTCGTCTTCCCTTGCGCGGTATTCTTTTATGCAACGTTCGATAGTTTTAATGTGTTCTATTATCTTATCGGCTATGTGGGTGATAGAATAAGGATCTGGATCCTCAAGGCTTGAATTCGGAAGTTTGATCCTTGGTTCCTCATGATACTCGTATGAAGTAGATGGTTCATACCATTGTCCCTCATTGTAAGTATATGAGGGGTAAGGGTCATAACTTTGTTCTTCATGGTACTCATATGAGGTAGGTTGTTCACACCATGGTTCCTCATAATAAGTATATGAAAGTGGAGGCTCATATCTTGGTTCCTCAAAGTATGAAGGTGAAGGCTCATACCTTGGTTCATCAAAATATGAGTATGAGGGAGAAGGTTCATACCTTTGGTCTTCATAGGGTGTATATGAAGTGGACGGCTCGTACCTGGACTCCTCATAGTGGTTGTATGAAGTGGATGGTTTGAAAAGGTCACAATATTGTACCGAGTTAGGGTTACCACAAATAGTGCAATAGTCTTCCCTATAATCATCCTCCTCATAGGTTTAGTTGTAATCTCCTGAGTATTGATCCATAAGAATCACTCAGCAGACCACAACAGAGTCTCGGGACCAGAAAACAAAAATAAAACGTAAACAGAGGCTGGACACGGCCCCGTGTTCAGTGAGCACGGCCCGTGTTCAGATTCTGTATCTGGGCGTTTTAATAAAAGTGACTGGTTTTGTGCAGCACGGGGGCGTGTTTAGTGAGCATGACCCCGTGTTTAGACTCTATATCTGGGAGTTTTAAAAAAAATGTGTAGCACGGCCCCGTGTTCAGCTTACTGTAAATGCAAAAAACTATCTAAAATGCAGAAAATTGTGCGCGCGTTTTAAAAAGGTTTTGAAAAACTGATTAGGCCATCGATTATAAACTTTCTTAAAATCCTTGTGTCCCCGGCAACGGCGCCAAAAACTTGATACGTGTGTAGCGTTATATATTTTTAACTATATTTTTAGCCCTTTTTAACACTTTAGTCAAGTTTTAAATTTATAAAACACGATATTCTATTAACACTAAACACACATATGGGCAAGTGCTCCCATCGTGAGCGTAGTATAGTGTTGGTAAGATACCGAGGTCGTCCAAGGACACAAGAGCTTTTAATATCGGTTTATCCTCAACGTCTAATGAATTTTAGAAAAAGGTTTAAACATGAAAATAAAAACTAAAAATGCTGAAAATAAAAATAAAATAAAACAGATAGACAAGATGAATCACTTGGATCCGACTCTCCTTTAGTGTAACCTTTGATGTTTTCCGCACTTTTGCACTTTTTAAGAGATTATCTTAGTTATAGTAGTAGGCCCCTCTTTTGAAGGTGACATTACCCTCAACCCAGTGGTTTGAGTCAGCAAGGATACAATCCTAAAGGGTTGGATTATTGAAAGATAATTAATTAGGTTATTAATGCGTAATGTGGTAGGCCCCTCTTTTGAAGGTGACTTTACCCTTGGTTAAGTGGTTTGAGTCAGCAGGGATACAATCCCAAGTAGCCGGGTTAATGTATTAATAGTAGTTTACATATGAGGGGATCAAGCAATTCGCACCCCCGCCATCCAATACCAGTGGGTATTGAAGAAGGTCCTAGTAAGCTTGACCCAGGTCCTTGCAGGATCTATACACTGAACAAGGCAAGAACCTTACCAAACCATTCCCTTAACCCCCGACCAGGTAGCCAACATATCTCTATATAGACCGTAGAGATATGAATGGTGTAAATCTTTTATTTTATATAGACACTAAAATAATGCCAAGACACCACGGACAAATGATAAGGAAGTTTCACCTTCAACATAAGAAACTAGTTATTAAAGTTATTAATACAAAACCAAATAAAAAGTGTGAAAAGATTAAAAAACAAAAGTATTACACTAAATGCTTGTCTTCACCAAGTGATGTAAGAGACTTAGGCAAACATGGCCTTTGATTGTCAAGAACTCTTACTATCGATCTTGGATCCCGAGACTACTACACACACTCTATGACGGATGATGGTGGTGGATGAGAGTGTTGTGATGGTGGTGGAGTGTGGGTGAAGTGGGAGAGAGTTGGTTTGCCAAGGGATGCCTTTGAAGTGAACCAAGCACCCCTATTTATAGCCTGCACAGAAACCCGGACACGGCCCCGTGTCCATTGGGCACGGCCCCGTGTCCATTGAGCACGGCCCCGTGTCCATCCACTTTCTCTTTCTTCATTAATTGCAGTTTGTCTACATTAGTTGACCACGCCCCCGTGTCCGCTAGGCACGTCCCAGTGTGCAGAATCGTATCTGTACTATCAAGATTTGGTTGGATTCTGCGAATCTTAGCGTTGACCATGGCTGTTTGGAGCTGGGCATGCCCCCGTGTTGGGGAATGAAAGCTTCTACTCTTTTGTCCTTTTTGCAGACTTGGGCACGCCCCCGTGTCCGCTGGGCACAGGGCATGTTCAGCCTTCTGAAGTCTTGTTTTTGCTTGGGAAGATGCTGTCGAGGGGTCGGGCATGCCACGTTTATTCCTTTTCTTGTATTTATGTTAGGATTTGCTGTTTTTTTGCTTCTTTTGTTCTTTTAAGCTCTTTTAACCCTGAAAATACAAAAGGAAGACAAAAGCACACTTTTTCCAACATTAGTACTAAAAAAGGGTTAGTTTAATGCCTCATTTGATGTAATTTATATGTTGCATTTTACACACATCAAATACCCCCACACTTGAATCTTTGCTTGTCCTCAAGCAAAACTCTGTATAATGTGGCTTACACTCCCAAATGGAATGGGTAGAAGAGAAAGTTTTGGGCTTGTCTTGAGTGTCGGGATTCCAAGATTTTTATAAGGCTTTATTTTTATGTTATTTACAATCCTATTCCTTATGACTTATTTAGAACATTACATAAGAGAAATTACTTATTTGGGCATAACATGCCTCTTTAAAATTCCATTTATATACAAGTTCACATACCTCACGGGAGATCACTCAACACTCGGCCGGAGATGTATTTTTGTGAAACACTCGAGACCGACATGGAACTTACTTCTACCATATGCTTGCCAAGCAATCAATCCTCCCCCTTTTTAACTATAAACCTTGGTAAATATCAAGAGGACTATTGAGGAAGGGTTAGGCTTGGGTTAAAGGTAGGTGATTTTGGGTTAGTGGTTAGTAGAAAAGGGCGAAAGGCGTAAAAAGCGTCGGTTTTCTTTAAACTTTTTGTTTTTGTGACTTTTTATTTAAATGAAGCATTTTCAAACAAAGTTTCTTTTTGATGAACTTGTTTGTTTATTGATAGGCTTCATAACATTTTTTTTTCATAAGGGGTGTCACATGAAAACCGAGCTTTTTACTAAAATAAAGGGTTTAAAATAAAAAGGGTTTTGGTGGATAAAGGGTGTTTGTTTTGTGGGTTTAGAAATGAAAAGGTTTAGGCTCAAAGGGGTTAACTAGGGGGATTTTGGGTAGGTGGTAAAAAGGAAAAAATAATGGTGTTGAAAGAAAAAGGTTAGTCCTAATGCCTCCATCATTTACTTACTTGGGTTTAAGTTGGTAAGGAACGGGAATGTATCGTCATGGCAAGTTCTAGAGTTGTAAGAAACCAAGCGGCTATTCATACAAGAAACGAAAGATGAGCATTTAGTTTTTAAAGATGTGTATTTATATGCTCAATTAAAGGCTCAAAACTCAGTTTTTGTGGTAATGAGTTTTTAATGTGATCAAGTATATATAATCAAATTTTAGCTAGATTTGTCATGCCGTTTCATAATTTTCTTATGTTGGTTCTTTTTATCACGACGCTATCGGTTCTAAATTTATAAAAATATAACCTTTTTAGAACTTGTTATTCCCAATTTAAACCAAGACAAGTAAAAAAAAAAAACGAAAAGCTTTTGAAAAAAATTTGGGGTGTTTAGCGGTTCCAATAGAGTTTTGTGTAAGGCTTGTAATTAGGACTTGCAAAATTCAAGGTTTTAGCATCCCTCCCCCCTCAATTAAATTACACATTGTCCTCAATGTATCCCAAAATAAGTTTTTAGGTTGATTGAATGTGTAAAAAGGTGTGTAAAAACAAAAATTTATGTTACTGGGCGTCTGGACACGGCCCCGTGTCGGATGAGCACGACCCCGTGGTCAGATTGCATGTAACGAGAACTTACAGAAGGTGGACACGGGGGCGTGTCCGGTGAACACGACCCCGTGTCTGGCAAAAATCTGCATAATTTAGACAAACAGCAGGTCTGGGCGATGGGCACGAGGGCGTGTCGGCTGGGCACGACCCCATGTGGACAATCTGCTCTTAGTTAAAACAGGTTTCTGCTTTCATTTCTGCTGTCCTGGCTTTGGTAGCACTAATGTTTAGTGCTTTAAGCCTTGTATATACCTGTTTTACTAATAAATACCACACCAAAAATAACAAACAGCCTAATTTACCAAAGTTTAACCATCCACATCACAAAATAAAAAGGAAAGAAATGCAGAAAAGTAAAAAGTGTTAAGGTAAGTAAATTGTTCAACAAATGGCACGTAGGCCATGCAATTGTTCATGAGATAAAAGGGTTAACCTGATAGACCTTCAACCGGGTGACCCAACCTTCAACTCCTCCCACTCAATCCATGTCTTTGTCTTCATCATCATCCTCCCCTCCGTGGCCCGCCATATACTCCCAGATGTTCCCAATATCATCCTGCATGTCGGAGATATTTCTCTCTATCACTCCGACTCGGGCGTATGTGTTGCTAGCCATGTTGTAGGTGTTCCTGGTGCACATAAGGTTTTCCTATAATAAATCATGTAAGCTTTAAAAGTTAGGAAAACCACCTCCTTGAGAGGAGGATTGACCCGGATCACCCTAGTGCTGGTAGTGGTACTATGGAGGAGGACGGATGTGTGGAGCGTGTAAGACGAGTGCTTCTTGAGGGTTCCATGCATGCCCTTGAACCATTTGGCCGTCCCGTCATCCGCTTCATAGATTAAGTTCATGGAGCGGCAAATGACCATGTCTACTTTTCCCGACCACGGTCCCTTTTGAAAGGACCTCGGCATCCTTGATACAAAGTGTTTGAAAAGGCGGTAAATCAACCCTAAAAACAGGATAGGAGTCGGGGGAATAGCAAGTTGGTTCAAGTGCATGTTTCGGAGTAGCAGGTATGGAACATCGAGGTTGGTACGGGTGTGAATGCAATGGAGGGCTAGGAGATCACACAACCCAACAACACCGCCACTGTCGTGTGTCTGGCAGAGAGAGTAGCTGAGGACCCGATGGATGTAACGGTAGAGAGGGTCCCTCAAAATTGTGTTCTTAGTTCGGCTCGGGTTGTAGTTACCCTCCCCGATTTGAGCCCAAGCGGCTTGGCGTTGGCTTTCCGGAATTTCGCGAAGTCCTCCGGTGTTCTCTTCTTCCCCAGCATCCTCTTCCGAGTACAACCCAACAAGTGCCCCGAATTGTGCGATTAAGATCGAGTACATGGTTCATCCACAACGGAAATCTACCCCTCCGTTGTCAAACGGTTCCGCTCTTGTCTTGAAGACGAACGTGCTTTAAAATTCCATGTTGTATTCATGCACGGAGTGAAGCCGAGTGCAAAGAGCAGCTCGTAGTGAACCGGTGACAATGTTGTTGAAGCGGTCTATTTGGTTCACTGCTTCAAGAGTGTCCATGAACACTTGTCGGGGATTCCCCTCGGGCCTAGTTCTTAGCAAATCATAACGCGCTTGAGCAGCCAACTCGCTTGTGTTAAATCTGGTAAATTTCTTGGCCATCTGAAAGAAAACACCAAACAATTAGCACGAAACAGTGAAATTTTCAAAGAAAACTGAAAACAGCCAGCTGAACACGACCCCATGTTCAGTGGACACGCCCCGAATTCGCCTGAATTTGGCTGGACACTCCCCCGTGCTCGCTGAGCACGACCCCGTGTCCAGACGTCTGTTTCCCAAAAATCCCATTTTTCGACCCGGTCCCAAAAACTTGAAAATTTTTGGTCCAGTAGGGGCGGGTTTTCCCGAAAATGAAACCCCAAGTGCCGTTTTTCCCAAAACAAACCGTTTACCCCATCAATTTCATCTTTTTCGGTTCAAAAACAAGGGTTTGGGGTTTTTGTGAGAAATCGGGCAAATCTTCAAACAATACAAGTTGATTTACTTCCTATAACATGTATCTATACTAAAGCTAACAGATTTAAGCAAAAATTTGAGGTTCGATCCGGTTCAAGTTCAAGAACCCTAGATTTTTACCCAAATTTTGGATGTTAAACTACATGCAAATGCTTAATCTAACTACTTATGATGATAGAATCATACCTTGATGTTGTTAGAAGGAAGGGAAACGTCGAAATCTGCAGAAAAATTCGCCGGAACCAGAGAGTTTTTTTGGGAAACGGGGCGTGTGGAATGAAGAAACTGATTGGAAAAAGGGGTTTTATCCCGACAGTTGCGCGGACACAGCCCCGTATCCGCTGGACACGGTCCCGTGGGCTGGCAAATTTAAAATTATATATATATATATATACACACACTTTTTGATAAGTGCTCGTGTGAGTGCCCTGTTTCCCAAAACTTGGTTTTAGAAAACTTACCGATTCAGATGTTTTCCCGATGTTCGTAACTTACAAGGTACGATGTTGATGCTTGAACCTTTGTTTCATTCTTCGACCGTTTGAAGCGAGATTTCTTCCTCTTTGTGACAACTCGAGTTTCCAAGATTCCATATTCGCATTAATTGCGTGTTAACTGTTTAGTTGTTTGATTGTTTGCTGTCACACCCCGATTTCCACGTGTCTCACCGGTGGGCCCGGTGGGGGATTACTGTGACGTAGTTGGCAACAATATAGTCAAACCACACAATATATGAATGCACAGCGGAAGCATAAAGATAATTATATTTCAACCATTGTTTGTAATATCAAATGTATTACGAATAGTCGAAAAGTATCCACAGGGGATCAAATAAGATAAAAATAATTGTTCAACAGACGTAGGCATCTTAAGCTTGCGAGACTCTTTATTGATGCTAAAAATAATTGTTCAACAGACGTAGGCATCGAAAAGTATCCACAGGGGATCAAATAAGATAAAAAAAAACACTGTTTTCATTGGATGAGTGCTTATCATCGTCCTTTTTAGGCTTAGACGGTGGTTTGCTGTGAGATTTTGAGTGGGTTTTCGGCTTTGAGTGTGGTTTAGATATGGTTCTGCTCCGGGACTCTGTGTACTCTTCGTATTGTCGATCTAAGGCTGCCTTAACAGCACCGTCGACAAGAGCTTTCAATTCAACGCCCGTCAATTGAACCTGGGCGTTATCATATTCATCTTCTTTCGAATGACTATTCTCCTCATTTGGATCAGCCATTGTAACTTGAATCTGCTACAGAAGATAACGAAAAAAAAAAATTATTTAGGAGTTTATTATGGAATTGTCTTTTATGGCAATTCATTAACCATGGTAAACAGAGACCATATCTGGTTAATTTGTTACTCACTTTTATTTAGGATTTGAACATAACTTATCCTAATTACAAACAATATTGTTAGTGGCATAAAAGCCTAGTCACGAGGACGTTTTTATAATATTAGCCGGGATTACAGAGAATCAAGGCATGTAGGTTTGAACCGTAGTCCTTTTACCTTTTCTGACAGGGAGTCATAGACTACAACTGCCTTTTGTCTTAGATGACAATAAATATGGCCCGTAGGCACTACATCACTAATGGATGTTTATAAGTTTGGCCCGTAGGCACTACATCACTAATAGATGTTTAATAAGTTTGGCCCGTAGGCACTACATCGCTAAGGGATGTTTAATAAGTTTGGCCCGTAGGCACTACATCGCTAATGGATGTTTAATAAATTTGGCCCGTAGGCACTACATCGCTAATGGATGTTTAATAAATGATCATCTTCATTGATGATTTAACCCATGATTTACAAATCATTAATTTGGGCTTTGGAACCCTTAGAAGGATTCTTATATAAGAATGACGCGTGCGATTTTAACGAATCAGATCTGCTAAGAACATTAACATGTTTACAGATGTTAACAGGGAATCTGAATCTTTTAATCAGGTCTTACCATCTTGGCCGGGTCTTATAATGACACCTGGCTAGGTTTCACTCTTAAGATTCTTTGTTTAGGCAGATTTAATTTAAAAAGGAATGATTTTTGATTTAATTCATATATAATAACAAAAATGAAATTCATAACATAACATTCCATTACTTATAATAAGGATTACACGCTGCCCTAAACGGGACTTTTTAAATAAATAATTACCTACGCAGAGGTTTACAGAAAACAAGTCCACGCAGGGACCAAATACATAGATAGACGTCCGCACAGGGACTAAAAAGATAAGTCCACACACGGACTGAAATGCAATTGTCCACGCAGGGACTAAAATACTCAAAACAAATGTCCTCGCAGGGACTTGATTGTAATAGTAAATACAATAATAAATAAGGAGACTAATGATCTCGTTTCTTCCTCCCTTTCAGTAGGTTTGCTAGGCCTTTGAGAAATCCACGATTACTCTTACGTTCTTGTTCGAAGTCTCGTTCCACTCGGTTTAGACGGTGGAGTATTTCTTCTTGCTCCGGTGGAGAAAAACGTGGCTGCTGCGACGGTTGCTGAACCGGAGGTCTAGGAGGTATTGGATACCCATGAGCTGAGTAATTTGGTCTCCAAGAAGTTCCATGGAGAGCATTGTAATTAGCCGCTACCACATATGGATCGGCATGGTAGTTATAGTTGTAGTGCGTGTGAGTCGGCTGCTCAAACGGATTGTATGCGGTGGAACCGCCGTACGCTGGTATCGGATTGTCATATCCGAATGGTGGCGGAGGTGGTGCAACTGGTGCAGAATTCACCTTTGCAGGGTGACCCGAAGGTTCACCTAATTGTGGTTCTTCAGGCACTGACGGAAAGTGACTCGCACTCGAGTGGCGAGGGGTGCTGAAATGGAATTCCCCTCCTCGGGTGGACATCCGCGCGCCTGATCTTCTACGCCTTGGCGGATCTGGAATTACTGGTTGAACCGGTGGCGGTGGCGGTGGCGTAACTGCCACGAACCGCGAATCCTCAGAAGGATCCTGTTGCTGCTGTTGGTCATGAGGCAAGAAGTGATGAGATGGTGTGAAGTACCAATTACATTGGTCAAACCTCGCCTGGTAACTGTCGGGACCTTGATAGGGCGTTCCATGGAAGGATGACCCATCAGAGATCTCGATTGGATGATTGGGAGTACCCCTTGCAGGCTCGACGGGATCTGTATCCTCGTCCATATCCACGGCATTATCTTCAGAAAAGTGATCCTCTAGTCCTAAAGGGTTATACCCTATTAGCTCTTGGACATAATCCGCCGGGTTAAACTGTCCTACGAAGAAAGGAGAAGGATCGCCATAAGAACGGTGCGAAGCGGATCGCTGGAGAGGTATAAATGATGGTTGAGGGTTGTTGGGTTCATTTTCTGAGTTTGTTCCAAAAGAATGACGTTATGAAGATGTTAAACTATGCGAGGTAGAATGTCTTGCAGGTTCAAAGTGGTTCCTTCTTCGCCTCTGTGGTTCCTCACTTCTTGTACTGGAAGGAGCTCGCACGTTCGAAGGACCAGCCTCGTGATCATTGTGAGTGATCGGCCCTTTGCCTCTTCCTCCTCTTCCCCTTCTAATTGCTGGTGGCATATTTCCTGCTTTCAAAACTTTAAATGACAATAAACAATAAAAGACAAACTGGAATAAAATTTCAAATTTGTCCTATGCTCTTGTCTAGACTCAAGTGTGTGCAATTGTGTCATTGAGATTAAACTATTAAGGATAGTGTTTAATTCACTCAACGTTGGCTCTGATACCAACCTGTCACACCCCGATTTCCACGTGTCTCACCGGTGGGCCCGGTGGGGGATTACCGTGACGTAGTTGGCAACAATATAGTCAAACCACATAATATATGAATGCACAGCGGAAGCATAAAGATAATTATATTTCAACCATTGTTTGTAATTTCAAATGTATTACGAATAGTTGAAAAGTATCCACAGGGGATCAAATAAGATAAAAATAATTGTTCAACAGACGTAGGCATCTTAAGCTTGCGAGACTCTTTATTGATGCTAAGGAGAAATATCCAGCCAATTACGCTTAGTACCTGCATATAGTCTTTTTGGGAAAATACGTCAGTTTACACTGGTAAATACATTCAACCGACACTTTTGTAAAATGTTTATTTAAAATTTATTTGAATGCACAAGGCACAAACTCTTTTATAACTTGGGAGAATTATTTAAATTTATAATCTTGTGAACGAATTACATGTTCCTTATGCGTTCAGTAGCCCGGATCTTGTCCGGGTTAAAGATCAATAGACACACCACATCAACAATTTATGCACTGACGAGTGTACGCCTACACTCCGCGCTTAGGTCGTGGCCATTTCGTAAAATGATGGCAGGGATATCCGGGACATGGTCATTAACCCCCCAAAGGCTTTTAAGTAAACAAAACTGTTTAAACGAGCCGATCAAATTTATTCAATTACCCACTCGACGGTGGAGAATTTGATGCTCGATCAAGCGGTATGCTATATACCGTAACCCAAGCCCGTATAACGGAAAATAAGTTAAAAGTATTTACCTTTGCAAGTATAAATCCTTAATCGAAATAAATTGCAGATAGCTTTTACTGGTCTCCTATTCTGGAACGAAGGTTTAAAATAACCTATTAGAATCCTAACGGGTCTTTAATTTAGCCGTAGCTTAGACCGGTCAGTTTCAAAGGATAATTACGGTTTAATCGCGTGAAAGGCGAAAACCGGGAATGGAATGTGATTTGGACCCAACAAGTTTGAAGACTTGTTTTATATGGGTATAAAAACCACACTCTGGACTTTGGGGTCAAAACAATATGGTTTGACCCGTTTCGGCTAGTTTATGTAAACTAGTTACATAAGCCGAACCGTGCGCGCAAAAGGCGCAACGGGTAACCGTAAGAGTCCTACATTGGTTTCCTAAGTCAATATACTTTAAAGAGGTTGTGGTATCAGTGGGATACCTTCCATAATGCCCGTAACGAGTTTAAATCCATTTTATGCCCCGTAGGGGTATTTCGGTCATTTTAAAGATTATAAAAGAGGTTTCTGAGTTCTACAGGAAATCTGAGTTTCCTGAACAGTTTATAAAGTCTAAAATACTTTATTTATTATTTAAAATCAGTAGCAACTGGAATCGGGTCAAAAGACCTTGTAGAACTCAAGTTATGGCCGAAAAGGGTATATTCGGTAATTACCGAATCGTTGCCATAACCGCAGGTTATGAGCAGGTTAAAAATAATTAAAAATCTTTAAAATCCCAAAATATTAGTTTACATCAATGTGTAAAAGGTTTGGTGTCGAAATCTGGGTTTAGATAGGCGTTATGCTAATTGCGCTATTTAATTACTAAAGTTTCCGTAACTTGCGCTATTTAGCATAACTCCTATTCTGGACCTCGGATTGACGTGAAATTTTAGGGACATGCTTAGAAATCAGTAACCAAGGTTATGGTCCTTTTACATGTCCGAAATTCTCGTTTTAAATTAAAAAGGGCGTTACGGTCAACTTTTAAGCATTTAACGGAAATGTGTAAAAGACTCGGACAAACAACGAACCGGTCACAGAGGGTTATACCATCATGTAACCTGGTCCTAAGAGAGTCCTAAGGCATATCTAAATCATACTTTAACGGGTCAGAACTGAAGTCAAAGCAAAAGTCAAAGTTTTGCGACTTTTGGCTCCGAACCGGGTCAAAACAGTAAATGGTCGGATCAAACACGCTTAGACTAGTTAATATACTTATTATCATGTTTTATGAGTGTTTAAACAGGTTACACACCATCTACATTACTGATTATGCATGAAATCGCAAAATAGCATTTCTGTTGACTTTTTCTAAGCACGTTTGACTCGACATTCGGACTAGTTAGTGTGGGAATCAGAGGGTGCCCTTTTAGGGGTTTAAAGCCCACATGATTACCAACATATAACTACCTTTGATTCGACAAACCACTGGACCATTTGTGCTTTATCGCAAAGTCAATCGTTAATTACGACGGATTGACCTTTAAGCTAAACTATGCATAAACTAAGCCACAAAAGGGTAGGCATACTTACAGAAGCTTGGTGCACGACTAAGGATGTTAGGAGAATGCTTGAGAGCTCCAGAAATGATCAAGAAGGCAGGTTTGAGGTGTGTTGAACAATGGAACACTACCTTGCCTTTTATAGTGAAAAATTGAGCTCAAGATCATTACAACTCAACCTATGATTGCTCATGGATGATCAGCAGGTGTCCCTGAGTGCTAGGGGACATGTAGAGGGCGCCCATGCTTCAATTAATGCATCAATGATCGTTTACAAGCTCAAACATTGAATCTGTCCAAACTTTCTGCATCTGGGACTCCTACGCGGCCCGCTTTAGGATTCAAGCAACTCAGACGCGGGCCGCCTGAATCCTTAAGTCAGTAAACGAATCTTCAAATGGCGCGCGGCCCGCATTAGCTCACCCGTTTCTTTAACGCGGCCCGCATGAGGGTTGATTTCCAAGATTTTCAAATCTTTTGTAATCATTAACCTGACCTTTCGGTTTCGAAGGGGTAACTTTGCGATTTGGCCCTCGATTATTTACAATTAAGGGCCTCTTGACTTTTACCCGCATTGTTAAGTCCCCGGTTAGTTTAATTACTATCCGAAAAGCCTTAACTTTTATTGTTGATGCTTTTAACCCCTCGCATACGAATTTGATCATAACTTTCTCGTTTTAAAACGGAACTTCGCGAAATTTATATTGTATATTCTAGTGAGCGTATTTTACTGTTACAAAGCCTCGGGTTCGTCAAAGGGTCACTCAGAGGTATAAATTAAACATGTTGACACAATTAACCCCTGTAGCTTGTAATCTCTCACTTTCTCCCGCATTTCGCTCCGTACGATCCATGATTCATTCGTTTGAAGGTACGAGCATCATTTAGGGTTACTATACAGTATATTTACCCCTCGTTGACATTTTTAACCGTCGAATTTACATACTTTCAAGGTTTGTCAACTTTAGTCCTTTATTTAGTATTTCATACCACGTGTAAGCACATTATTGGACACAAAATTTCGAGGTGTTACATCCTCACCCCCTTAAAATAAATCTCGACCCGAGATTTACTGAAACAAATAAGGGTATTTTTCTTTCATCGTGGATTCAACCTCCCACGTGAATTCAGGACCTCTTCGGGCATCCCATTTGACCTTCACAATAGGTACATGCTTCCTTCGAAGCTTCTTTACCTGTCGATCTTCAATCGACACAGGTTTTTCCACAAATCTTAAGCTCTCATCTATGTGCACATCTGTATGTGGTATTACCAGTGATTCATCAGCGAAGCACTTCTTCAGATTGCAGATGTGGAACACATTGTGAATTCCATTGAGCTCTTCGGGTAAGTTTAACTTATAGGCAACTGACCCGACACGTTCGATAACCTCGAAAGGTCCTATGTATCTCGGGCTTAGTTTGCCTTTCTTACCGAAACGCATCACTCCCTTCCAGGGTGATACTTTAAGCAACACTTTATCACCTACTTCGAAGTGAAAATCCTTACGCATTGGATCCGCGTAACTTTTCTGCCTATCTCGGGCAGCCTTGAGACGGTCTCGAATCTGGACAATCTTGTCCGTTGTTTCGAAGACTATCTCTGGTCCTGATAATTGGACATCTCCAACTTCCGCCCAACAAACGGGCGATCTACACTTTCTACCGTATAATGCCTCGAAGGGCGCAACCTTAATGCTGGTATGGTAGCTATTGTTGTAGGAGAATTCGATTAATGGTAGGTTCTTATCCCAACTACTACCCAAATCGATCGCACATGCACGTAGCATGTCTTCCAACGTCTGAATAGTACGCTCACTCTGACCGTCTGTCTGAGGATGGTAAGCCGTACTAAAATTCAAAGGTGTGCCCAAAGATTGCTGGAAACTTTTCCAAAAATGCAACGTGTATCTAGTATCTCTGTCAGAGATAATAGACACAGGTATGCCATGTAAGGATACAATCTTATCAACGTATAACTGGGCCAACATGTCGGAGCTATAAGTCTCCTTGATGGGTAAGAAATGTGCTGACTTAGTCAGTCTATCAACTATAACCCATATTGTATCATTTCCTTTCCTCGTCTTGGGTAACTTGGTAATAAAATCCATAGTTACACATTCCCACTTCCATTCGGGAAGTTCAGGCTGTTGTAGCAAGCCTGACGGCTTTTGATGCTCAGCTTTGACTTGCGCACAAGTCAAGCATTTGGCTACATAAGCGGCTACAGACTTTTTCAAGCCTATCCACCAATAATTTGCCTTTAGATCCTGGTACATCTTATCAGCTCAAGGATGAACAGAATATTTGGAACTATGGGCTTCCTGGAGGATAACATCTCGTAGTCCTCCATAAATTGGAACCTATATTCGTCCATTTAATCGTAAAATTCCATCCTTGCTAAGAGTTAACTGCTCCTCAGTTACTCCTAGCTTTTCTTTAGGATAGTTAGCTTCCAACACAGCTTCCCTCTGTGCAGCTAACAACCTTTCAATCAAATTATTCTTCACTTCGATGCTCTTGGCATTGATTCGGATGGGTTTCACCCTTTCCTTTTGACTTAAGGCATCAACGACTACATTCGCCTTGCCGGGATGATATCTGATTTCACAATCATAATCATTTAAAGTCTCCATCCAACGGCGCTGCCTCATGTTTAATTCCTTCTGATTAAACAGATGTTGAAGGCTCTTATGATCATAATAGATCACAAACTTGATACCATATAGATAATGCCTCCACAGTTTTAGTGCGGACACAACGGCACCCAACTCCAAGTCATGGGTGGTGTAATTCTTTTCATGCACCTTTAACTGTCTTGAAGCATAGGCAATAACCTTGCCTTTCTGCATAAGCACACACCCCATGCCAGTGTGTGATGCGTCGCAGTAAACTACGAACTCTTCGGTACCTTCAGGCAATGTCAGTACGGGAGCGTTGCTCAACTTTTGCTTCAGAATATCAAAGGACTCTTGCTGCTTAGGGCCCCAAACGAACTTTACTTTCTTCTTGGTCAAAGAAGTTAAGGGCGCAGCAATCCTTGAAAAATTTTCAATGAAACGCCTGTAATATCCTGCTAACCCCAGGAAACTACGAATCTCTGTAGGCGTCTTTGGCTCTTGCCAATTCATGACAACTTCCACTTTAGCGGGATCCACTTGGATACCACGCTTTCTGACAACATGTTCAAGGAATTGGACTTCTCGAAGCTAGAATTCGCACTTAGAGAATTTGGCATAGAGTTTCTCCTGATGCAGGAGTTTGAGAATACAGCGAAGGTGTTTCTCATGGTCAGCTCGGTTCTTTGAGTAGATAAGAATATCCTCGATGAAAACGATGACGAATTTGTCTAAGTACGGCTTGAAAACGCGATTCATGAGATCCATGAACGCAGCCGGTGCATTAGTGAGCCCAAAAGGCATCACTAGGAACTCATAATGACCATAACGAGTCCTAAATGCGGTTTTATGTACGTCTTCATTTCTGACTTTCAGTTGATATTAGCCTGACCTCAAGTCAATCTTCGAGAAATAACTTGCCCCTTGTAACTGATCGAACAAATCGTCGATCCTCGGCAAAGGATACCTATTCTTTATCGTGACTTTGTTAAGCTCGCGATAATCGATGCACAGACGCATCGATCCGTCCTTCTTCTTGACAAATAGGACTGGTGCTCTCCAGGGAGACGAACTAGGTTTGATGAAACCTTTAGCTAGCAGTTCATCCAGTTGGGTCCTCAACTCCTTCATTTCGGTTGGTGCTAACCTGTAAGGTGCTCTAGCAATAGGTGCTGCTCCAGGGATGATATCAATCCTGAATTCCACTTGCCTATCTGGTGGCAAACCAGGTAGATCTTCCGGGAAAAATTCTGGATATTCCGAAATGACGGGAATGTCTTCTATCTTTGGTTTTGGCTCTTCAATAATGACTTGTGCCATGTAGATGACACAACCCTTCTTTAAACACTTTGAAGCTTTGAGCATAGTCACTTGCTCAGGCAGTCCATATTGGGTATCTCCCCGAATGGTAAGCGATTCACCAGACGGAGTCTTTATCACCACTTGCTTTCTGTTGCAGACGATTTGGGCCTGGTTGTGAGATAACCAGTCCATACCCAATACTATGTCAAAACCGGCCAATTTAAAGGGAAGTAGAGATAGAGGAAAAGAGTGGTTCTTAATGGATATCACACATCCATCTAACACAGTGGAGATGGTTTCTATGGTGCCATCTGCTAGCTCTACCTCATAATTCACATTTAAGGTTTTGACAGGAATATTCAGCAATTTGCAAAATTTATGATCTACGAAAGACTTATCAGCGCCTGAATCAAAAAGTACTCTTGCAAAGATATCATTTACAAGGAAAGTACCTGTGATCACGTTATCGTCTAGCACAACTTCTTTCGCATCCATCCTGAAGACTCTTGCATTGGTCTTCTTGGCCTCTTCAGGCTTCTTGGCGTATTTAGGGCAGTTGGTTCTAATGTACCCCTTCTCATTGCAACCGTAGCAAGTTGCATCCTTCAGCTTTTTGCAATCCAAGGTCTTGTGTTCCTTGGACTTGCATATCCCGCAAGCAAATGACTTCGACTGAGTCTGCGAGTTTGATTCGAGTCTACACTTTCCAAATTGATGTCTCTTGCAATTCTTGCACTTGGGCTTCTCACCAGATTGTTGCCCATCTCTCCTTGACTCAGACCCTTTCTTGTTGTCACCGTTTCCACGGTGCTTCTTGCTCGATCTTCGTGAAGTATCGTCTTCACATTTTCTCTTCTCAGCTTCTTTGTTCCTCAGCGATCTTTGTTTGACTGCATCTAGAGTGAGGGACAAAGAAATGTCAGCTACAGATCTAAAGGTCGCTGGCCGAGAGGCCTTTACGCTTGCCTTTATTTCGGGGGCTAAACCACCGATAAAACGAGCTATTCTCTTTGGTTCCGGGGTTACCAGATATGGAACCAACCGGGACATCGTGTTGAAGCTCGTGAGGTAAGCTTGACAGTCAAGGTTTGTCATAACCAACGATAGAAAATCAGACTCTATCTTTTCAACCTCATGTTGAGGGCAGTAATTTTCCTTGATCAGAGAAATGAATTCCTCCCATGTCATGCTGTACAAAACAGCCTTCCCCGAGGCCTGAACCAACAACCTTCACCAAGCCAGGGCTTCGCCCTTGAATGATTGCGAAACAAACTTTACCACGTCTCTTTCTGCATAACCACTGATGTCCACCACGGTGTCCATCTCGTCTAACCAAGTCATACAATCTACCGCGCCCTTCTCCCTAGTGAAGTCTCGGGGTTTGCAAGATACAAAATACTTGTAGGTGCAACCCCTGGCGCGAGATGCATCAATAAACACTTTTTCCTTAGGACGAACACTGTTTTCATTGGATGAGTGCTTATCATCGTCCTTTTAGGCTTAGACGGTGGTTTGCTGTGAGATTTTGAGTGGGTTTTCGGCTTTGAGTGTGGTTTAGATATGGTTCTGCTCCGGGACTCGGTGTACTCTTCGTATTATCGATCTAAGGCCGCCTTAACAACACCGTCGACAAGAGCTTTCAATTCAGCGCCCGTCAATTGAACCTGGGCGTTATCATATTCATCTTCTTTCGAATGACTATTCTCCTCATTTGGATCAGCCATTGTAACTTGAATCTGCTACAGAAGATAACGAAAAAAAAAAAATTTATTTAGGAGTTTATTATGGAATTGTCTTTTATGGCAATTCATTAACCATGGTAAACAGAGACCATATCTGGTTAATTTGTTACGCACTTTTATTTAGGATTTGAACATAACTTATCCTAATTACAAACAATATTGTTAGTGGCATAAAAGCCTAGTCACGAGGACGTTTTTATAATATTAGCCGGGATTAGAGAGAATCAAGGCATGTAGGTTTGAACCGTAGTCCTTTTACCTTTTCTGACAGGGAGTCATAGACTACAACTGCCTTTTGTCTTAGATGACAATAAATATGGCCCGTAGGCACTACATCACTAATGGATGTTTATAAGTATGGCCCGTAGGCACTACATCACTAATGGATGTTTAATAAGTTTGGCCCGTAGGCACTACATCGCTAAGGGATGTTTAATAAGTTTGGCCCGTAGGCACTACATCGCTAATGGATGTTTAATAAATTTGGCCCGTAGGCACTACATCGCTAATGGATGTTTAATAAATGATCATCTTCATTGATGATTTAACCCATGATTTACAAATCATTAATTTGGGCTTTAGAACCCTTAGAAGGATTCTTATATAAGAATGACGCGTGCGATTTTAACGAATCAGGTCTGCCAAGAACATTAACATGTTTACAGAGGTTAACAGGGAATCTGAATCTTTTAATCAGGTCTTACCATCTTGGCCGGGTCTTATAATGACACCTGGCTAGGTTTCACTCTTAAGATTCTTTGTTTAGGCAGATTTAATTTAAAAGTGAATGAATTTTGATTTAATTCATATATGATAACAAAAATGAAATTCATAACATAACATTCGATTACTTATAATAAGGATTACACGCTGCCCTAAACGGGACTTTTTAAATAGATAATTACCTACGCAGAGGTTTACAGAAAACAAGTCCACGCAGGGACCAAATACATAGATAGACGTCCGCACAGGGACTAAAAAGATAAGTCCACACAGGGACTGAAATGCAATTGTCCACGCAGGGACTAAAATACTCAAAACAAATGTCCTCACAGGGACTTGATTGTAATAGTAAATACAATAATAAATAAGGAGACTAATGATCTCGTTTCTTCCTCCCTTTCAGTAGGTTTGCTAGGCCTTTGAGAAATCCACGATTACTCTTACGTTCTTGTTCGAAGTCTCGTTCCACTCGGTTTAGACGGTGGAGTATTTCTTCTTGCTCCGGTGGAGAAAAACGTGGCTGCTGCGACGGTTGCTAAACCGGAGGTCTAGGAGGTATTGGATACGCATGAGCTGAGTAATCTGGTCTCCAAGAAGTTCCATGGAGAGCATTGTAATTAGCCACTACCACATATGGATCGACATGGTAGTTATAGTTGTAGTGCGTGTGAGTCGGCTGCACAAACGGATTGTACGCGGTGGAACCGCCGTACGCTGGTATTGGATTGTCATATCCGAATGGTGGCGGAGGTGGTGCAACTGGTGCAGAATTCACCTCTGCAGGGTGACCCGAAGGTTCACCTAATTGTGGTTCTTCAGGCACTGACGGAAAGTGACTCGCACTCGAGTGGCGAGGGGTGCTGAAATGGAATTCCCCTCCTCGGGTGGACATCCGCGCGCCTGATCTTCTACGCCTTGGCGGATCTGGAATTACTGGTTGAACCAGTGGCGGTGGCGGTGGCGGTGGCGTAACTGGCACGAACCGCGAATCCTCAGAAGGATCCTGTTGCTGCTGTTGGTCATGAGGCAAGAAGTGATGAGATGGTGTGAAGTACCAATTACATTGGTCAAACCTCGCCTGGTAACTATCGGGACCTTGATAGGGCGTTCCATGGAAGGATGACCCATCAGAGATCTCGATTGGATGATTGGGAGTATCCCTTGCAGGCTCGACGGGATCTGTATCCTCGTCCATATCCACGGCATTATCTTCAGAAAAGTGATCCTCTAGTCCTAAAGGGTTATACCCTATTAGCTCTTGGACATAATCCGCCGGGTTAAACTGTCCGACGAAGAAAGGAGAAGGATCGCCCTAAGAACGGTGCGAAGCAGATCGCTGGAGAGGTATAAATGATGGTTGAGGGTTATTGGGTTCATTTTCTGAGTTTGGTCCAAAAGAATGACGGTATGAAGGTGTTGAACTATGCGAGGTAGAATGTCTTGCAGGTTCAAAGAGGTTCCTTCTTCTCCTCTGTGGTTCCTTACTTCTTGTACTGGAAGGAGCTCGCACGTTCGAAGGACCAGCCTCGTGATCATTGTGAGTGATCGGCCCTTTGCCTCTTCCTCCTCTTCCTCTTCTAATTGCTGGTGGCATATTTCCTGCGTTCAAAACTTTAAATTACAATAAACAATAAAAGACAAACTGGAATAAAATTTCGAATTTGTCCTATGTTCTTGTCTAGACTCAAGTATGTGCAATAGTGTCATTGAGATTAAACACTTAAGGATAGTGTTTAATTCACTCAATGTTGGCTCTGATACCAACCTGTCACACCCCGATTTCCACGTGTCTCACCGGTGGGCCCGGTGGGGGATTACCGTGACGTAGTTGGCAACAATATAGTCAAACCGCACAATATATGAATGCACAGCGGAAGCATAAAGATAATTATATTTCAACCATTGTTTGTAATATCAAATGTATTACGAATAGTCGAAAAGTATCCACAGGGGATCAAATAAGATAAAAATAATTGTTTAACAGACGTAGGCATCTTAAGCTTACGAGACTCTTTATTGATGCTAAGGAGAAATATCCAACCAATTACGCTTAGTACCTGCATTTAGTCTTTTTGGGAAAATACGTCAGTTTACACTGGTAAATACATTCAACCGACACTTTTGTAAAATGTTCATTTAAAATTTATTTGAATGCACAAGGCACAAACTCTTTTATAACTTGGGAGAATTATTTAAATTTATAATCTTGTGAACGAATTACATGTTCCTTATACGTTCAGTAGCCCGGATCTTGTCCGGGTTAAAGATCAATAGACACACCACATCAACTATTTATGCACTTAACGGAAATGTGTAAAAGACTCGGACAAACAACGAACCGGTCACAGAGGGTTATACCATCATGTAACCTGGTCCTAAGAGAGTCCTAAGGCATATCTAAATCATACTTTAACGGGTCAGAACTGAAGTCAAAGAAAAAGTCAAAGTTTTGCGACTTTTGGCTCCGAACCGGGTCAAAACAGTAAATGGTCGGATCAAACACGCTTAGACTAGTTAATATACTTATTATCATGTTTTATGAGTGTTTAAACAGGTTACACACCATCTACATTACTGATTATGCATGAAATCACAAAATAGCATTTCTGTTGACTTTTTCTAAGCACGTTTGACTCGACATTCGGACTAGTTAGTATGGGAATCAGAGGTTGCCCTATTAGGGGTTTAAAGCCCACATGATTACCAACATATAACTACCTTTGATTCGACAAACCACTGGACCATTTGTGATTTATCGCAAAGTCAATCGTTAATTACGACTGATTGACCTTTAAGCTAAACTATGCATAAACTAAGCCACAAAAGGGTAGGCATACTTACAGAAGCTTGGTGCACGACTAAGGATGTTAGGAGAATGCTTGAGAGCTCCAAAAATGATCAAGAAGGCAGGTTTGAGGTGTGTTGAACAATGGAACACTACCTTGCCTTTTATAGTGAAAAATTGAGCTCAAGATCATTACAACTCAACCTATGATTGCTCATGGATGATCAGCAGGTGTCCCTGAGTGCTAGGGGACATGTAGATGGCGCCCATGCTTCAATTAATGCATCAATGATCATTTACAAGCTCAAACATTGAATCTGTCCAAACTTTCTGCATCTAGGACTCCCACGCGGCCCGCTTTAGGATTCAAGCAACTCAGACGCGGGCCACCTGAATCCTTAAGTCAGTAAACGAATCTTCAAATGGCGCGCGGCCCGCATTAGCTCACCCGTTTCCTTAACGCGGCCCGCCTGAGGGTTGATTTCCAAGATTTTCAAATCTTTTGTAATCTTTAACCTGACCTTTCGGTTTCGAAGGGGTAACTTTGCGATTTGGCCCTCGATTATTTACAATTAAGGGCCTCGTGACTTTTACCCGCATTGTTAAGTCCCCGGTTAGTTTAATTACTATCCGAAAAGCCTTAACTTTTATTGTTGATGCTTTTAACCCCTCGCATACGAATTTGATCATAACTTTCTCGTTTTAAAACGGAACTTCGCGAAATTTATATCGTATATTCTAGTGAGCGTATTTTACTGTTACAAAGTCTCGGGTTCATCAAAGGGTCACTCAGAGGTATAAATTAAACATGTTGACACAATTAACCCCTGTAGCTTGTAATCTCTCACTTTCTCCCGCATTTCGCTCCGTACGATCCATGATTCATTCGTTTGAAGGTACGAGCATCATTTAGGGTTACTATACAGTATATTTACCCCTCGTTGACATTTTTAACCCTCGAATTTACATACTTTCAAGGTTTGTCAACTTTAGTCCTTTATTTAGTATTTCATACCACGTGTAAACTTATGACACGTGTCAACACATTATTGGACACACAAAATTTCGAGGTGTTACATTTGCCTTGTAATTGTACACGTTGGATTATATGATTGAGATGTTTGTTGGTTGTGTAATCTATTTAATATGATTTAAGTTGGCAATCTGTTTGTTAGTCTGTTTAGAAGTTAGAAACTTTAAACTGTTGCACCCCAAACAACCCCGACGAAATCACATTTCGCCACTAACCACCTCGACTAAACAAAGATGTGTTTCGTCATCACCTCATCGACGAAACAAGATGTTTCGTCGGCCCAGTTCGCGGCGAAGCCCAGTAACGGCCCAACTCTAATACGCGGATATATTAGACTTAGGGTTACGTAAAAAGCTCAATTGTTATCAGTTGTAAACCCTAGAGCCCTTCTCTGAGTGGCGGCAACCAGTACTATCATCCTTAGAGACTTTCAAGTTCATTGTTCTACTCCTTATATCTTCGGTTAGTTATTTAATAATATCTGTGTACTTATGAAATCATTATGTTTATCGCGGTGATCTTTGAATGCATGACTAGTATGATTTCTCGTTAACAGCTTGGTATAGAATAGGGTTTAATGATGATGGATAGTAATGGATGTTGTGATCATGACGATTGACTAATGTTTGATTATGGTTCTTGTTGTTGTTGAGCCGAATAGAATGTTGATCGATGAAATAGATTAACTGATATTGTTAAATCTGATACCGTGATTTCTGTGTGAGTGGGTTCGTTGTTCTTGTCAGTCGGAGGTTAGGTATTAGAACCATGCTTATTGATTAAATGCTTGATTCAGAATGTATGTTTGATTCAGATTGTATGTTGCTGTGTGATGTTGGTGATCATTGTGTAACGACTGTAGATGATTAGGGTTTTCGGTGTAACTGATAACACGGCGAAACTAAGATCACGACGTAACTGACATTGTTGACGAAATGCAACTCACGGCGAAACAGGGGGTGTTTCGCCGAGAATGTAAACGACGAAACAAGGGATGTTTCGCCAAGGGTAATTGCGACGAAACTAGGGGTGTTTCGCTGAAAGAATCACGACGAAACGGGAGGGTGATTCGTCAAGGAGTTGCATGGAGAAACAAGTGTGTTTCGTCAGATCGGGTAAAATGCACAGTAACTTGGTTAGGTCTGTTAAGAGTTAACTGGGTTAGTTAACTGTTATTGTTGATGACTTGGATGAACTGGTATAACCAATGAATACTATGTGTTAGTTGTTACTTGCATATTTGTGATGATCTTGCCTGTTAGTTGATCATGTGAATGCAAACTGATTGTGTATACGTGCATACCCTAGGCTTTGACTGACTAATTGGAAACAAATAGTTAGCCATACCGAGCAAACCAAGGTGAGTTCACACTCTTTCCAAGGCATGGGCTTCCCAAGGGTTGGGAATGGGTAAATGAACTAAACGGCAATTACGACCATCCTCCGTGGGTAGGATGCCAAGAATACACACTGGACCAATCCTCTATCATGAAGTCCCGCATTTATATCGACTTAATCGCCGAGGCCTATGGCGAGCGGGTCATTAGTTAATAGCGCTATTAGGTTTAACAAACCTCACACTACGTCGTTCGAACGAGCGTGTACTAATGGACTATGGGCAATGGGTCAATGCTGATAGACATTGACTTAGGGCACCTCTTACATTTTCGTAGCAGTCGATACACACGGTCTAGTAACACATGGGAAGCCCCCACTGATCTTCGCACACATGTCTGGGAGACCGCGATACGAATTAACACGATACATGGTTTACAAAACGAACGTATGATTTACGAAACGAATACTATAACTAAATAACCAACTGTGAACTCACTCAACTTTGTTGTTGACTCGTTGTTACATGCCTTGCAGGTCATTAGGTATTCATGGAGCTTGCACAGGGAGACGCGGTCGTTGTGGGACATGGCAGTGTGTGCCATGCTAAGAACATTACTTTATTACGTACTTAATACTCACATTGGGTTTTACAATTATGCTTCCGCTAAACACTTAACATTTTTTTTTATTTAAAACACCTTTCATATTGTGTGGTTGAATTTTACTTATTACTTGTTATGTTCAATATGATTGGTGGCTTGATCCTGGTCAGTCACGCCTCCAAACGGTGGTATTCCGTGTGTGTATTTTGGGGGTGTGACAGATTGGTATTAGAGCCATTGGTTATAGTGAACTTGGTTTTAATAAGGGGAAAAGGGTTTTATTCTGGACAGTGCTCAACGATCCACAATGACGCTTCGCTCCACGTGCAAGACTCAACACTATAGGTGATACTATTCATGTTTACATTACCTACTTGTTAGATACATACTACATTGCTCATGGTATGCTTAGATAACGTAGCAACTACTATTTGAAAACCTTGTTTGCTCACACTCTTCTGTCATTCCACACTTGCGTATTGATACAGCACACTTCTCACTTGTGTTCTCTTACTTGTGAAGATCATGAGTGGACGCGTTAACATGACACAAGCCCAGTTGACGGCTCTGATTAACCAACAAGTTGCTGCGGCACTTGCAGCCGCACAAGCAGGAGGTATACCCTGCAGTCGTGACTCACTTTAGGATCTTTCGATCCTACACTCCTAAACCAACTCTTGTGTTTAACCTTGTCATGTTCTTATACACAACAGGTCAACACGCTCAGCCACCTGTATGCACCTTCAAGACTTTCATGGACTGTCGTCCTAGCACATTCAGTGGCACTGAAGAAGCCGTTGGACTCCTCCGTTGGTTTGAGAAGCTCGAGTCTGTCTTTGAGATGTGTGAATGCCATGAGGATCGCAGGGTGAAGTATGCCACTGGTACTCTCGAAGGCATTGCGCTGACTTAGTGGAATGCGCAAGTTCAGATGCTGGGGTTGGCGGCTGCTAATGCCACCCCATGGAACGACTTCAAGGAATTGATCAAGCGGGAATACTGCACTCGCAATGACATTCACAAGTTGGAAGTGGAGTTCTTTAACCTGAAGATGACAGGGTCAGAGATAGAGGCTTATACGAAAAGGTCAAACGAGCTGGTCAGCTTGTGTCCAACTATGGTGGACCCTCCTATTAAGCGCATTGAGTTGTACCTTAAAGGCTTAGTACCAGAGATTCAAAGCCATGTGACCTCCGCTAACCTTGCTACCATCCAGGATGTTACACTTCTTGCTCATCGTCTCACAGACCAGGCAGTGGAACAGAACAGACTGCCTAAGCGTATCGGTGCTACTACTACTACTACTCCTGCTACTCCCAGTGATAACAAGCGAAAATGGGATGGAGCCTCCAGCAAGGGTTCGACTTCGGTTAAGTCCCAGGCACAGCAGCGAAAGATTGATGACTATCAGAGCCCTGGTCAGCAGTCTTCTGGTGGTCAAAGGCAGGGGGGATATCGACGAAACCTCCCGAAGTGCAACACATGCAACAGGCACCACAATGGTCAGTGCAACAAGGGTCGTTGTCAGAGGTGTCTCAAGATGGGTCATGAAGCTAAAGATTGTAGGAGCTCACGACCTGCGAATTAGAGCCATCAACAACAACCACCAGTTCCACAGAACCAGCAACAGCAACAGCAGCGAGGCAACAGGGGATGCTTCCAGTGTGGTGCTGAAGGCCACTTCAAGCGGGACTGCCCCCAGTTAAATCAAAATCAGAACACCAACAACAATAATCAGGGTAATGGGAACAACAACGGGGGAAACAATGATGGAAATAATGGTGCCAGGGGTCGAGTGTTCGTGCTTGGTCAGGGGGATGCAAGGAATGATCCTAACGTGGTGATGGGTAAGTTCCTTCTCGACGACTTTTATGTTACAGTATTATTTGATTCGGGTGCGGATACCAGTTATGTGTCTCTAAAAGTTAGTCAAATGTTAAATCGCACACCAACACTTTTGAACACCAAGCATGTCGTAGAGTTAGAAAATGGTAAAAGTTTAGAGGCCACACACATAGTTCTGGGTTGTAATCTTATCCTCGCTGGTCAGACTTTCTCTATCGATCTCATTCCTATAGTTCTGGGTAGTTTCGACGTCGTCATTGGGATGGATTGGTTATCCCAACAGCAAGCAGAGATCCTATGCAAATAGAAGATTGTTCATATTCCCCGTTCTGGTAAAGAACCTCTCGAAGTTTAAGGCGACAAGAGTGGTGCTGTGGTAGGCATCATCTCCTTTCTTAAGGCCCAGAAGTGTTTACGAAAGGGCCACACCGCTATTTTAGCGCTTATCACTGACGCATCAACGAAAGAGATTAGGTTAGAGGATATTCCAGTAGTACGTGACTTTCCTCAAGTGTTTCCTGAAGATTTACCCGGGTTACCGCCTCATCACCAGGTCGAATTTCAAATCAAACTAGCTCCTGGAGCAGCACCAATAGCTCGTGCACCGTATCGCTTAGCTCGATCAGAATTGGAAGAGCTATCCACGCAACTGCAGGAACTTTTGGATAAGGGTTTCATTCTTCCTAGCTCTTCGCCTTGGGGAGCTCCAGTGTTATTTGTAAGGAAGAAAGACGGTACCTTCCGTATGTGCATAGATTACCATGAACTCAACAAGGTGACCGTGAAGAATCGCTATCCTCTTCCACGTATTGATGACTTGTTCGATCAGTTGCAAGGGTCGAGCTACTATTCGAAGATTGATCTGAGGTTAGGCTACCATCAACTGAGGGTCCGGGACGAGGAAGTCTCCAAAACAACATTCAGAACTCGCTACAGCCACTACGAGTTTCTAGTTTTGCCATTCGGATTAACAAACGCGCCAGCAGTTTTCATGGATCTTATGAACAGAGTGTGCAAGCCTTACTTGGATAAGTTTGTTATTGTATTCATCGACGACATCCTAATCTATTCTAAGAGTCAGGAAGAACACGAGCAGCATTTACGACTCATTTTGGAACTCCTTCGAACAGAACAGCTGTATGCCAAGTTTTCAAAATGCGACTTCTGGCTTCGTGAAGTTCATTTTTTAGGCCACGTGGTAAACAAGGATGGGATTCATGTTGATCCATCCAAGGTAGACTCGATTAAGAACTGGCCTGCACTGCGTACACCAACGGAAATACGCCAATTCTTGGGTTTGGCGGGTTACTACAGAAGGTTCATCAAAGACTTCTCGAAGATTGCGCAGCCGCTTACACTACTGAGACAGAAGGGTGTCACCTATCGCTGGGGTAATACACAGGAAACAGCTTTTCAGCACTTAAAGGATAGACTCTGCAGCGCACCTATTCTTTCATTGCCAGAAGGCACAGACGATTTTGTGGTCTATTGCGACGCATCCATCCAGGGTCTTGAATGTGTGTTGATGCAACGTGACAAGGTTATTTCCTATGCGTCACGTCAACTTAAAGTTCACGAACGAAATTACACCACACACAACTTGGAGCTGGGAGCTGTTATTTTCGCACTTAAGATATGGAGACATTACCTGTACGGTACCAAATGCACTATCTACACCGATCACAGGAGTCTCGAGCATATCTTCAAGTAGAAGGAATTAAACATGCGTCAACGTCGATGGGTCGAGTTATTGAACGATTACGAATGTGCCATCAAGTACCATCCGGGCAAAGCAAATGTTGTGGCTGACACCCTCAGTCGAAAGGATACTACACCTAGGCGTGTACGAGCGTTACAACTTACCATCCAGTCTAGCCTACCTGCACAGATACGAGATGCTCAGGTAGAAGCATTGAAACCAGAAAACGTCAGGGCTGAAGCCTTACGCGGCTCAAGGCAACGGTTGGAACAAAAGGAAGACCGCACTTATTACGTAACAGGACGCATCTGGGTCCCACTCTATGGCAATTTACGAGAACTTGTGATGGATGAAGCGCATAAGTATCGCTACTTAGTACATCCTGGTTCAGATAAGATGTACCACGATATCAGAACTACGTATTGGTGGCCTAGCATGAAAGCTCACATAGCAACTTACGTTAGCAAATGTTTAACTTGTGCGAGAGTCAAGACCGAATATCAGAAACCAGCGGGCCTACTCCAGCAACCAAAGATACCACAATGGAAATGGGAGGAAATTTCCATGGATTTTGTTACTGGCCTGCCTAGATCACAACGTGGGATTGATACTATTTGGGTGATCGTGGTTCGACTCACAAAGTCTGCACACTTTCTGGCTATTAAGGAAACATACAAGTTCTCTACTTTAGCAGACATTTACTTAAAAGAAGTGGTTTCGAGGCACGGGGTGCCAACCTCTATTATTTCCGATCATGATGCACGTTTTACTTCTGAACTGTGGCAAGCGATGCACAAATCTTTTGGCTCACGATTAGACATGAGCACAGCTTATCACCCTCAGACGGATGGGTAGTCTGAGCGCACTATCCAGACTCTAGAAGACATGCTTCGGGCATTTGTTATCGACTTCGGCAACGGCTGGGAAAAACATCTCCCGTTAGTGGAGTTTTCGTATAACAACAGTTACCACGCCAGCATTCAAGCCGCTCCATTTGAGGCATTGTACGGGCGTAAATGCCGATCACCTCTTTGATGGGCAGAGGTGGGTGATAGTCAGATCACGGGTCCAGAACTTGTAGTAGACACAACGGAAAGAATTGCTCAGATACGACAACAAACGGCGGCAGCTCGTGACCGTCAGAAAAGCTACGCTGATAAGCGCAGGAAACCATTCGAGTTCCAGGTTGGGGATCGAGTGCTGCTCAAAGTCTCACCTTGGAAAGGTGTAGTTCGTTTTGGCAAACGAGGCAAGCTCAATCCGCGGTATGTCGGACCGTTCGAAATTATTAAGAAAATAGGCAAAGTGGCCTACAAGCTGAACCTACCAGCAGAACTTGGCGGAATTCACAACGTCTTTCACGTGTCAAATCTGAAGAAGTGTCTGTCAGATGAGACCCTCATAGTTCCTTTGAAGGAGCTCACTATCGACGAGCAGTTGCGATTCGTCGAGGAACCAGTTGAAATCACGGACCGGGATGTTAAGGTCCTCAAGCACACCAGAATACCTCTTGTTCGAGTTCGTTGGAACTCCCGTCGTGGCCTAGAGTTCACCTGGGAATGAGAAGATCAAATGAAACACAAGTATCCCCAATTGTTCAAGAACAATGCAACCACTACTGAGACTGAAGCTACTACAGAATTTCGGGGCGAAATTCCAAATCAACGGGGGGATGATGTGACACCCCGGGAAAATCAGTAAACTACACAACACAACTAGCTTCCTCAGTAACCGCATGCTAAATTTCGGGACGAAATTTCTTTCAACTTGGGGATAATGTGACAACTCGAGTTTCCAAGATTCCATATTCGCATTAACTGTGCGTTAACTGTTTAGTTGTTTGATTGTTTGCCTTGTAATTGTACACGTTGGATTATATGATTGAGATGTTTGTTGGTTGTGTAATCTGTTTACTATGATTTAAGTTGGCAATCTGTTTGTTAGTCTGTTTAGAAGTTAGAAACTTTAAACTGTTGCACCCCAAACAACCCCGATGAAACGACGTTTCGCCACTAACCACCTTGACGAAACAAAGAAGTGTTTCGTCATCACCTCATCGACGAAACAAGATGTTTCGTCGGCCCAGTTTGCGGCGAAGCCCAGTAACGGCCCAACTCTTATACGCGGATATATTAGACTTAGGGTTACGTAAAAAGCTCAATTGTTATCAGTTGTAAACCCTAGAGCCCTTCTCTGAGTGACGGCAACCAGTATTATCATCCTTAGAGACTTTCAAGTTCATTGTTCTACTCCTTATATCTTCGGTTAGTTATTTAATAATATCTGTGTACTTATGAAATCATTATGTTTATCGCAGTGAACTTTGAATGCATGACTAGTATGATTTCTCGTTAACAGCTTGGTATAGAATAGGGTTTAATGATGATGGATAGTAATGGATGTTGTGATCATGACGATTGACTAATGTTTGATTAGGGTTCTTGTTGTTGTTGAGCCGAATAGAATGTTGATCGATGAAATAGATTAACTGATATTGTTAATTCTGATACCGTGATTTATGTGTGAGTGGGTTCGTTGTTCTTGTCAGTCGGAGGTTAGGTATTGGAACCATGCTTATTGATTAAATGCTTGATTCAGAATGTATGTTTGATTCAGATTGTATGTTGCTGTGTGATGTTGGTGATAATTGTGTAACGACTATAAATGATTAGGGTTTTCAGTGTAACTGATAACACGGCGAAACTAAGATCACGACGTAACTGACATTGTTGACGAAACGTAACTCACGGCGAAACAAGGGGTGTTTCGTCGAGAATGTAAACGACGAAACGAGGGATGTTTCGCCAAGGGTAATTGCGACGAAACTAGGGGTGTTTCGCCAAAAGGATCACGACGAAACGGGAGGGTGATTCGTCGAGGAGTTGCGTGGCGAAACAAGTGTGTTTCGTCAGATAGGGTAAAATGCACAGTAACTTGGTTAGGTCTGTTAAGAGTTAACTGGGTTAGTTAACTGTTATTGTTGATGACTTGCATGAACTGGTATAACCAATGAATACTATGTGTTAGTTGTTATTTGCATATATGTGATGATCTTGCCTGTTAGTTGATCATGTGAATGCAAATTGATTGTGTATACGTGCATACCCTAGGCTTTGACTGACTAATTGGAAACACATAGTTAGCCATACCGAGCAAACCAAGGTGAGTTCGCACTCTTTCCAAGGCATGGGATTCCCAAGGGTTGGGAATGGGTAAATGAACTAAACGGCAATTACGACCATCCTCCGTGGGTAGGATGCCAAGAATACACACTGGACCAAACCTCTATCATGAAGTCCCTCATTTATATCGACTTAATCGCCGAGGCCTATGGCGAGTGGGTCATTAGTTAATAGCGCTTATTAGGTTTAACAAACCTCACACCGTGTCGTTCGAACGGGCGTGTACTAATGGACTATGGGCAAAGGGTCAATGTTGATAGACATTGACTTAGGGCACCTCTTACATTTTCGTAGCAGTCGATACACACGGTCTAGTAACATATGGGAAGCCCCCACTAATCTTCGCACACATGTCTGGGAGACCGCGATACGAATTAACACGATACATGGTTTACAAAACGAACATATGATTTATGAAACGAATACTATAACTAAACAACCAACTGTGAACTCGCTCAACTTTGTTGTTGACTCGTTGTTACACGCCTTGCAGGTCGTTAGGTATTCATGGAGCTTGCACAGGGAGACGCGGTCGTTGTGGGACATGGCAGTGTGTGCCATGCTAAGAACATTACTTTATTACGTACTTAATACTCACATTGGGTTTTACAATTATGCTTCAGCTAAACACTTAACATTGTTTTTGATTTAAAACACCTTTCATATTGTGTGGTTGAATTTTACTTATTACTTGTTATGTTCAATATGATTGGTGGCTTGATCCTGGTCAGTCACGCCTCCAGGCGGTGGTATTCCGCGTGTGGATTTTGGGGGTGTGACACTCTTCATCCTCAATGATTCCTTGATAAAGCTTTAGCCGTTGGCCATTGACTTTGAATGGAATCCCATTCCGAGATTTAATTTCAACTGCACCATGTGGGAAAATATGGGTGATGGAAAAAGGACCCGACCACCTAGACTTTAATTTACCAGGAAATAATCGAAGTCGTGAATTAAACAATAGAACTTGATCTCCTACCCGAAACTCATTATGTTTAATATGTTTATCATACAAATTTTTCATTCTTTTCTTATAAATTTCGGAGTTAGAATATGCACAATTCCTTAATTCGTCTAATTCATTTAATTGGCAAAAATCGATTTTTACCGGAAATTTCTAAGTCTAAGTTTACGTTTTTAATTGCCCAGTAGGCTTTGTGTGCCATTTCTACCGGCAAGTGGCAACTTTTTCCATAGACGAGCTTATATGGGGTTGTACGTATCGTTGTTTTATACGCTGTTCGAAAAGCCCATAAAGCATCATCTAATTTGTCGGCCCATTCTTTTTTATTTAACCCTATTGTTTTTTCGAGTATTCTTTTTAAACCCTTATTAGTCACTTCGGCTTGTCCCTTTGTTTGAGGGTGATATGCCGTTGAGACCCGGTGATAGACCCCATACCTTGGTAAAAAAATTTCAAGTTGATGGTTACAAAAATGGGTACCTCTATCACTTATTAATGCATTTGGTGTCCTAAAACGAGAGAATAATCATTTCAGAAATCTTACCACGACTCTTCCATCGTTTGTTGGAAGTGCCTCGGCCTCGGCCCATTTAGACAAATAATCTATACCACAAGTATATATTTGTTTCCTTTTGATGGTGGGAAAGGTCCCATAAAGTCGAGTCCCCACACATCAAAAATTTCACAAACAAGAATGCCATTTTGTGGCATTTCGTTTTTGGAAGAAATATTACCTCATCTTTGGCAAGCATCACATGTCTTTATAAGACTTTGTGTGTCTTTGTAAATGGTTGGCCAATAAAAATCAAATACCTTTCATGCGGTACTAGCGGCACCATGATGTCCTCCGTATGGACTCTCATGACAATGGCGGAGAATTCTTCTTGCTTCACTACCATGTACGCATCGACGGATGAGTTGATCAGCACACATTTTGAAAAGATAAGGATCTTCCTAAAAATAATGCTTCACATCGGCAAAGAATTTCTTTCTATGATGATGTGGCCATCCTTTGGCGACTATATCGCTAGCTAGGTAGTTAGCATAGTTGGCGTACCATGGTTCTTCTCTGTATTCCACCATTTCCAGGGACTCTGTTGGGAATTTTTCATTGATTTGCTCATCCCTGGTTGCCTCCAAAGCTGGGTCTTCCAAGCGGGAAAGATGATCTGCTGCGGTGTTTTCTGCTCCTATTTTGTCTTTTATTTTAATGTCGAATTCTTGGAGGAGTAGAATCCACCGAATCAAACGTGGTTTAGCATCTTGTTTCTTGAAGAGATATCGAATGGCTGCATGGTCTGTATAAACTATCGTTTTAGAAAGAACAAGATAAGAACGAAATTTATCAAAAGCAAATACCACGGCAAGTAATTCCTTTTCTGTTGTTGTATAATTCTCTTGTGCATCATTAAGTGTTTTACTATCGTAATAAATTGGGTGAAAATGCTATTATTTTCTTTGTCCCAAGACGGCTCCAACTGCAAAGTCACTTGCATCACACATGATTTCGAAAGGTAATTTCCAATCGGGTGCTATCATGATAGGTGCATTGACTAGCATTTCCTTTAGTGTTAAAAATGCTTGATTGCAATCCTTGTCAAAGATGAAAGGGGCATCTTTTTCAAGTAATTTTGTTAGAGGCCTTGAGATTTTTGAAAAGTCTTTGATAAATCGCCTATAAAATCCGTCATGCCCTAGGAAACTTCTGATAGCTCTAACGGAGGATGGGGGCGGTAATCGAGAAATAGTGTCTATTTTTGCTCGATCAACCTCCATTCCTTCGCTTGAGATTTTGTGACCAAGTACTATTCCCTCCGTTACCATGAAATTGCATTTTTCCCAGTTAAGGGCGAGGTTAGTTTCCTCACATCGGAATAGCATTCATTCAAGGTTATCGAGGCATTGGTCGTATGAATCTCCAAAGATAGAAAAGTCGTCCATGAAGACTTCCATAGTCTTTTCTATCATGTCATGGAAGATGGCCACCATGCAACGTTGGAAGGTTGCGGGGGTATTGCATAGATCAAATGGCATGTGTCGATAAGCAAAAGTTCCATAGGGACATGTGAATGTTGTCTTTTCTTGGTCTTCGGGTGCTATCGGTATTTGAAAGTAACCTGGAAAACCATCCAAGAAACAATAAAATTTATGACCGGATAATCTTTCTAACATTTGATCAATGAAGGGTAAAGGAAAGTTATCTTTCCTTGTCGCTTCATTTAATCGACGATAATCTATACACACTCTCTACCCTGTGACGTTTCTTGTTGGTATTAAGTCATTTTTCTCGTTAGTTATTACCATCATACCTCCTTTCTTTGGAACTACTTGGACGGGACTTACCCAAGGACTATCAGAGATTGGGTAAATGAGTCCGGCGTCAAGTAATTTGATGACCTCGTTTTTAACCACTTCTTGGACATTTGGATTTACTCTACGTTGTAGTTGTATTACCGATTTTTAGTCATCATTCATTAAAATTTTGTGCGTGCACATGGAATGACTTATTCCTTTAATATCTAAAAGCTTCTAAGCGATCGCATTTTTGTGTTTTTTCAAAAGTTTAATTAATTTTTCTTTTTCTAAACTAGATAATTTAGATGAAATAATTACAGGTGATTTACCATCTTTATCTAGAAAAGCATATTCCAAACCTTTGGTCTTCATAGGGTGTATATGAAGTGGACGGCTCATACCTGGGCTCCTCATAGTGGTTGTATGAAATGGATGGTTCGAAAAGGTCACAATATTGTACCGAGTTAGGGTTACCACAAATAGTGCAATAGTCTTCCCTATAATCATCCTCCTCATAGGTGTAGTTGTAATCTCCTGAGTATTGATCCATAAGAATCACTCAGCAGACCACAACAGAGTCTCGGGACCAGAAAACAAAAATAAAATGTAAACAGAGGCTGGACACGACCCCGTGTTCAATGAGCACGACCCGTGTACAGATTCTGTATCTGGGCGTTTTAATAAAAGTGACTGGTTTTGTGCAGCACGGGGGCGTGTTCAAGGAGCACGACCCCGTGTTCAGTCTCTATATCTGGGAGTTTTAAAAAAAATATGCAGCACGGCCTCGTGTTCAGTGAACACGGCCCGTGTTCAACTTACTATATATGCAAAAACTATCTAAAATGCAGAAAAATGTGCGCGCGTTTTAAAAAGGTTTTGAAACACTGATTAGGCCGTCGATTTTAAGCTTTCTTAAAATCCTTGTGTCCCCGGCAACGGCGCCAAAAACTTGATGCGTGTGTAGCGTTATATATTTTTAACTATATTTTTAGCCCTTTTTAACACTTTATTCAAGTTTTAAATTTATAAAACACGATATTCTACTAACACTAAACACACATATGGGCAAGTGCACCCATCGTGAGCGTAGTATAGTGTTGGTAAGATACCGAGGTCGTCCAAGGACACAAGAGCTTTTAATACCGCTTTTAATACCAGGTCCTTGCAGGATCTATACACTGAACAAGGCAAGAACCTTACCAAACCATTCCCTTAACCCCCGACCAGTTAGCCAACATATCTTTATATAGACCGTAGAGATATGAATGGTGTAAATCTTTTATTTTATATAGAGAGTAAAATAATGGCAAGACACCACGGACAAATGATAAGGAAGTTTCACCTTCAACATAAGAAACTAGTTATTAAAGTCATTAATACAAAACCAAATAAAAAGTGCGAAAAGATTAAAAAACAAAAGTATTACACTAAATGTTTTTCTTCACCGAGTGATGTAAAAGACTTAGGCAAACATCGCCTTTGATTGTCAAGAACTCTTACTATCGATCTTGGATCCCGAGACTACTACACACGCTCTATGATGGATGATGGATGATGGTGGTGGATGAAGGTGTTGTGATGGTGGTGGAGTGTGGGTGAAGTGGGAGAGAGGTGGTTTGCCAATGGATGCCTTTGAAGTGAACCAAGCACCCCTATTTATAGCCTGCACAGAAGTCCGGACACGGCCCCGTGTCCATCCACTTTCTCTTTCTTCATTAATTATAGTTTTTCTGCATTAGTTGACCACGCCCCCGTGTCCGCTGGGCATGGCCCCGTGTGCAGAAGCGTATCTGTACTATCAAGATTTTCTTGGATTCTGCGAATCTTAGCGTTGACCACGGCCGTGTGGAGCTGTGTACACACGGCTTTTCAGGCCGTACCGTACAATTGTAATACGTGTTGTGAATAGGTAACAGGGCTATATTTGACTAGTTATGATGTTTATATGTGAAATTTAATGTATTGGTAAAGTTAAACTTTGATTAAAATTATGTTGGCAACGGTAAGATAAACGCTTATCGCCTACGGTTAAAATGCGAAACGAACGTCGGTGACCACCCGATCAGTGTTAAAACCCTAAAAAAAGTCTGTTATGATTAAAATAATAATTTTCCTCCTATTCGTGAGGAAAAATAAATTAAAACGCTAAGAAACTCTATTTTTTTTTTAATTTAAGCGCATACCGCAAGACGCAGCGCGTATACTAACAAGATACTGCCAACACAGCCCGTCAAGGCAACTGAAAAACATTTTAACAATAATTTGATAAGATCATTCTTAAAGAATGAAAAAAATAAATAAAAACGCTTAAATTCCTATTTTTACGATTTTAAGCGCGTACTGCGCAGCACAGCGCACATACAGCTAGTCAAGGCAAACAAAATATTGTTCCTTAATATTTTTGGCAAGTTTATTTTTATAGAATGATAAAAATAATTTAAAACGCACTAAAAAGAGATTAAAACGCAAGATAAAATACCCGGTAATCAGTAAAATACCTGTTTTTGATCCTAAAGTTATTATATAAGTGTATATATACAAAATTAATATGAGAGGGGGGCATGTGTGGCGGCACCATGGCTGCCCAAATAGCCTTGATTCTTGAACCTTGGAAACTTGTCCATTCTTGAAAAATGTTGATGATGATTAACCCATGGATGCATGCACCATATACATCAACATTTCAAGACAAGATTTAAAATCTTTTCACTCTCTCTCTCTCTTTGAAAACCTTCGGCCGAAACCCCCCTAAACACATCAACATTTCAATTCCAAAATCAAAACATGAAGATTCAAGGGCTACTCAAGGTGATTCCAAGCTTGTAAGAAGGTTTGGAAGTGATTTCAAGCAAGAACAAGTCTCAAATCATCATCTTTTCTAAAAAACCCACTTTGAAAACGTGAAGGTATAAAATATTTCTTTAAACATTGTTCTGGATTCATATTGATAATGAATTTAGTAAGAAGTTTCTCTTGATTCTTGAAATCCAAACATAAACTTGAAAATTTCAAACAAACGAGTTTTGAATAAAATAAAAATGAGTGTGTGCATGTATGTATACATGGCCGAGAATGATGTGTGTGTGTGTGTGTGTGTATTGTATTTTGAATTTTTGATGAAAGATTTCTTGATTATTTGATTTCTTGAAAAATATGGTGATTAAAGTAAGTGTTAGTTGTAAAATAAGAGGGTTCTAAGGTGATTAGAGATTTGAAAGTGGTATATTAAAAAGTGAAATTCTAGAAGTATATGTGTGTATATGTAATCCGTATATATGTATGTATATGTGTATTCATGTGTGTTAAAGTTGATGAGTAATCATAAAAGTGAAAGATTTGAGTATGAATGAACATGAATGATTGAAGGATCTAAGGTGTTGTGTATGATTTTTGAAAGAATAAGATGTTAGTGAGATTTTGATGCATTAAGATCATATTAGATGATAAAATTTATGATATGAGCATACTAGATGTATATACTTAGACATGTATGATCTTAAAAAGATGATTTGAGTGTGATTAAGTAAAAATCGGTTATGAGCATATTATAAACCTTAAAATAAAGTTATTTTGAAGTGTTTAATGATATATAACTTTGTCATAATGTATGGTATCTTTGTATGTGGTACTTGGTGCATTAAAAGTTGTAAAATATGTGAAGTCGCATGATTTATGTGACTTATATAAAAACTGCACTAATCTGATTATAGCCATTATTTTAATCAGTAAATAACATGTATTGTGTTAAAATATCAAATCATTTCGAGTTGGGATGGTTACGGTTACATATAACGCAAAACTATGCTTTAAAACGGTCAAAAATTGGATTTTCGGGTGATTTTTGTAAAACTGATTTAGATCAGTAAATAAACTGATATTTTTAGTTTAAAAATAAGTATTTTAACTACTTTTAAGTTTACTTGGTGTTTGGTTGGTCATACATGACTTCCGATGCCCGAAAACCTTACCGAATTGCTAAAATACGCAATTTTCAATGACACTAGTATGGGTGAATTTTGAGTGAATCTTATATTACAAAATGTGTAAAGTGATTTAAACATGTAAATGTGATAATATGTTAAGTGGTAAATTGATAATGGGAAAATTAGACTAAGCATGTATGCATGTACGTTTTGTGCGGTAGAAACGGTAAAATTACGTTAAACATGTAACTTGTTTGTCGAGCATGAAATTTGGTACATATGAGATGATTTATGTATAATTACTTTAAAAATGACAAAATAAATAAGTTAGTAATATTTTGTGTGTTCGGTGGTAAATTCTATGAATGTTATGTATATATATTACGACGCGCAAATCGTAGATATATCGCGTATAAACGGGAGTGTTAATGGATTTACACAATAATGGTCACCAATAAAATCGTTCAAATCGCAAAATCATAAAAATAAATATATATATATATATATATATATATATATATATATATATATATATATATATGGATTCATATATATTAACATGCCAACCTAATAAAAAATGACAACTTTCCAAGAAAATCTCAAAGTTATGTGATAAAAAATGACAACTTTCGTGTCGTGACTTTTAAAATGTAATGTTTAATATCTATGTTTTAAAATATGTCAAAATGTCCAACAAAAGAGTGCATCATCCAACAAGGTATAAATCGGCACCAACTTCCGTCTCCACTATGTTTAATATTCCGCTGCGACGTTTTTGGGGTGTGACAGAAGTTGGTATCAGAGCCATTGGTTGTTAGCGAACTAGATGTTTTTGCGGGAAAACAATAGACTTCAACCAGAGAATTTTTGAAATATAAAGTCCAAAATTCTCGAAGCCGAGATTTTCAAATAAGCATAGAAAATATTTTATCATGTGTGAAAACCATTATGTGTATACGTGATATTCTGTTTACTTGACCTTAATTGTTACTGTTTATGTTGATCACACTCTTACTTGTACGGTTATATATGTGTCACAGATGCCGCACGAACACGAGGTCATCGAGATCCACGAATCAGGTTACGAGCCAGATTTCGAGACTTCACCCAGACCTACGCTGCCAGAGACACCTATCACGGCTCCACAGATGATTGGTACTACCGAGTTTACCTCCTCTTTCCACGTCAATCCTGCTGCTTTTGCCAGCCAGGGAGACCCCCGATGCGCTTTCACTAGCAACGGGTGGATGTATGATGATGATGTGCCTCACTCAATCCATGAGACGGGACAATCATCTGGCACTGTACCAATTATCGATGACGTGATCAACAGTGACTCTACTGTCGGAGGATCTATTAGTATCGCACCAGTGGTGGACGCTACTATCGTCATGGCTCGACCTTTAGAGCCATCAGTCATCCCACCTGCTGTTGTGATCGAGCCTGCTACTGAGATCCCTCTGCTTATTTTGTGTGAGTCTTCTTTGCCTGTTTTAGAGTCACGCACTTCTTCGATGCTGCTGTTAGTTTATTATCGTCGTAGGAAGAGAATTAGGCCCGCTGGAGATAGGATAGATCGATATTGTCATTGTAATCGACAGCTCGCCGCATTGCACAAAGACCTAGACCTAGCCAAAGGAAAGGCGAAGTGCCTTGAGGGACAGATGGACGATCATGAGGAGTTGAAAGTTATGGACAACATCGCAAGAGATGAGATGCATTGGAGGGTTGTAGATTTGGAGATGCTTGTCCAGGAGATGTTAGAGTCTCTAGGTTTGAGGCGTTGATGTTGGTCGTTTACTTGTTTGTTCGTTTGATTGTCTGATGGGTTGTACTGTTAGACATTTCCTTTTAATGTTCTTTGTGTTTGTGGCCTGCGTGCCAGTTTCATTTTTGAATATTATTTGGGAATTTCATATGAACTTGTTTATGGATGTCGATGTAGGCATACCAAGAATAGTCCTTTGAACTGAAAACGAGTTTAAACAATTTCTATAATAAACATCAATGATGTACTTTTGGTTTAAAATTTTTCTCATTAATATGTGGATATTTTACATGCGTAATGTTTGGTCCACTAATTATTGAATTAATTTTTGGTTATCGTCTTTTGTGGATATTATTGTTTTGATAATAGAAACGATGAAATGCCGCCAAAAGCAAGACAAGGTACCAGATTACCTACCACACTGGAAGAGTTGGCTCAACTCATAGCCCCACACGTAAATACAACCATGGAACAGCTCAACGCTAATGATGGTCAGGGACGTGGACATGGTGCTTGTGGACAAGGTTTTGGTGGGGCACATAATGGAAATCCTCCAGGTAAAACGTGATCGGAAAGTTTTAGCAGTTCATGTATTATGTTATCATTAGAATGAATTTCTTATTTCTATTAACATTATTGAGCAGTGCACGGATGTGCATATAAAACATTCCAGGGCTGTAACCCACGATCATTTATCGGTGCTGAAGGACCCTTAGATATCACCCAATGGATTGAGAAGATGGAATCTTTCATGGCAATCAACGGTTGTGCTGGTGATCAACGAATGAGATATGCTTCTTGCTTATTTCTTGATGAAACACTGTCCTGGTGGAATCCGCAAGTTCAAATTTTGGGTAAAGACGCTGCCTACGGTCTGACCTGGAATGAACTTAAGGAGATGCTCCTGAAAGAATACTGCCCGCGCAGGGAAATTCAGAGAATCGAGACAGACTTCTGGAATCTAACCATGGAAGGCCTGGATGTCAGAGCTTACACTTCTCATTTTAACGATTTGGCGAGGTTAGTTCCACGAATGGTTACTCCTGAATATGAAAAGGTAGAAAGGTATATCTGGGGATTGTCGCCACAAATTCGCAGTATGGTTGCATCTGCGAAACCCACCACCTTTCTAGAGGCTACTATAGTGGCAAACTCTTTAGCCGATGACGTTGCACGCAAAGGTAGTCTCGATCAAAAGGAGGAAACCGGGAAGTCATCGGGCAAGGCCAAAACAGACTAGAAATTTGAACGGTCAGGGCGTTCTAAGACTAAGACAGAAGTTACGAAGAAGCGCAAACCCGAGAGCTCCAAGAAGACTCCCGAAGTTGGAAGTAGGAAGAAACGCAACTTGGAGAAAGCAAGTGTAACAAACCCTAAAGGGTCGGGAAAGGGTAAGGACGGCGATGGACAAGAGAGGTGCGCCAGATGTAGCCGAACCGGACATGTGACTTCCCAGAGTTACGCTAGGAGGGCATTGGATGGAGCTGCGCTTGAAGGATGCTTTACATGCGGTGAACAAGGACACTACAAAAGGGAATGCCCGAAATCGAAAGGACAGGACGTCAAGAGTAATTCCGATGGAGCAAGTACCAGAATGGCAATTGAGAGTCCTGCTACTGTTACCAGTATGTTTCCAATCAAAGACCAATCTATGTACATATCTATAATACTAAAGCTGACTTGAGTTTCGTTCGAGAAACTATGAACCATTGTTGTGTTCACCTATAAGTAGGCTAAGTATAAAGTGTCTGATAGAACTAGTAGATGGTAAATTGATAGAAACTAGCGAGGTTGTTCGTAGTTATAGTATTTAGTTAGGCTATTGTGGTTCTAGAAACTGGTTTACTATCAATGAATCCGAGAAGCTTTGACGAAGATGCAAGAATGAATTCACTTCCTGAGGATGAAGTAGGGACTATCGCTCGAAGAAACTAATCGGAATAATTCATCCTGATGATAATGGAAAGGCGGAAGCTGTTTGCGGGAATCGTTTGAGTCAAGTGTTGAGGTGAGAGTTTAGGAATCGAGAACGTATGTAATATAGATCTACCAAGATTCTTCATGTCACACCCCAACCGATGGCGGAATCATCGGGGCATGGCACTGAACGAAACAGATTGTCCAGAAGTTTCCACAACAACTATCATTACTATTTAGTTTAAATAATACGTCCCATACCGTATCCCAAATAATAAAACAAGTTATTACGGATAAGCATCTGGTCAAATATACTGTTCAGACAACTCAGATTTAAATAAAATATAAATATTGTTCAAATGCCTCTAGAGACTCGATCTGCAAGATCTACAAACAACTATGCTCTAGACGCTTATTCCTAGCTCGCCTTCCTAGCAGGTAAGCATCCTAATTGCCTGTCACATACGTTAAAATAAAGTCAATACATGAAATGTAAAGGTGAGCATACAAGTTTGATAATAGCATATAGAGTTCGAAATAGTTTACGCATAACCAGCACGTACACAGAGGAAAACGAAGCATGTTAATTATCGACATGGATCTATCGATACCAAAGACTGCGGGTTGACTGTCCGAGACAGTTCGCAATACATGATTACCACCGTAATCCATGCAAGTAATTGTCCTTAACAACCCTCGTGTGAACGGGTGCTGAGTCCAAACTATAGTACTAGGTCGTTAAGGCAGGTAGACAGCATTCCACGTGAAAACATAACAACAAGCATTCATTTAGTCACGTAATACATGAAGAACGGTTAGCGCTTCAATAATTGAGTAGTGTGATCGATTGTGATTTTAGATAAGTAACGTATGTAACACCCAAAAGTGCTAAAGCAAAAAGGGTTCGAGTATACTCACAGCGATTGATTGATGGATTGAAGGGAGCGCTTGAGAGTAGGGTTAGCCTGAATAGTTCGATAGCATAATGATGAGTAACGCGTGAAATGGAAACAAGTGATGATGGGTCGAACAGCCTGGTCGATCGAACGGTAGGTTTGATCGAACGGGTTGTTCGTTCGGTTGGACAGTTCGTTCGGACAGCCTGTTCGATCGGCCGGTAGGCTCGATTGGTTGGACTGTTCGAGTGGATTGTTTCTTCCTTTGTGTAGGATGTGTTTGTGTATGATGGCTTGTCCTTTTGAAGTTTTCGTTGTAGTATTTGAGAACATTGAAGTGTTCTTACCTTTCAGGTTGATCGATCGAACGGGCCGTTCGATCGGCCGGCTTAACCGATCGGTTAGATACTTCAGTAGTAGTTCTCAACAGGATGTTCCTGATCGAACAGCATGCTCGATCGGGTGGCACTCCAATACGTCGAACGAGTTGCAAAATCGATTAAGGGTTGAAGCATAGTATCTCATGATCCGATGAGTAATGTTATCGAACAGCTCGTTCGATCGAAGATCACTTCGTTCAATACTATACATCGTGAAATTGTCAAAGTATGGGGCCATGTGCTAGCCGATCGGCTAACATGTCCGATCGGTTGGGCTGTTCGTTCGAACAGCCTGTTCGATCAGTCAGCATTCTGACCTGTCGGCCTGTTCGTCTAACACTTGGCTGTTCTGATTGTTTGACGTTCTATTGAGACATTTTGACAACGAGCTGAACCATGGCACCTTCGTTCTTACTTGTTTCCCCTGCTCAGACAGGAATCACCCAAGTCCGGCCGGTGAACGGTTCGGAACGGAGTTTGTAGTTTAACCCGAAATCGGTGAATCTCGTAGATAGAATCCGAATCTTGAACCGCACAACCATTAGAATTATTAGTGAGTTGTCTCAAGCTCCGTTTCTACCGGTTTGAAGGCATTGAGAGTAAAAGAGTTGAAAGAAAGTTGGAAATCTTTCTTTCAATCCTTCACACCATGTAAATGTTCAGATCTGTGATAGATCTTAGTTTGTTTATGTGGAAATCGGCTAGATCCAAGTGATTCTTGGTGGATTGGGGCCAAAACATGAAGTTCTTGAAGAACACCATGATGACATCATCCTAGAATACTTAGATCTTGATGATTTCACGGTTAGAAATCAAGATTGGAAAGATAGAAAGATGTAGGAGCATGTATTGATCAAGAAAGTACAAGATTTAGGATGAAATCTTACCGGGATTGAGAGAAATCTGAGAAAAGAAGGGGAGCACGAGCTGGTCGGTCAGAGGGTTTCCAAAAGTGGAAAGAATGACAATGACAGGCCTATTTATAGCCTTCCAAAAGGGGAAAGGGCTAGCCGATCGGCCAGGCATCCCGATCGGACAGCCTGCTCGATCAGACAGTCCGTCCGATCGGCTGGGCTGTTCGATCGGCTAGGAGCCTGATAGATCCACAGCCTGTTTTGAGCGTTCGGTGCGACGATTTCTGATATTTCGATTTCGATTGAAGACGATACGAGTATGATAGAGTTTCCTATTCAAATTACTTTTAGTCCCAACCACTATATCTACATACAAGCATCTATATTCCACACTATCTTTTCACTACCATTCATCGTAATTCGATTTTGATTGAGTTCGATTGAGTTTCGAGTTTCGATTCAATTGATCACCACACATAACATAAAGTAAGCACGCACAGGTAACACGTAAGGCACACACACACGTATAATAACACCAAATTCGCATAATTCGAGTTTCGAGTTCGATTGATGATTCGATTAGCTTGATTATTGATTGATTAACTTTATCGCATTGTTACTTCCTACTATTCACAGTCGTAAATTGTTTCGCGTCGATTAAACATTCGATTATTTCGATTCTTTGATTGACAACACTTACTCCACATAATACAAATAAAACACAAAATAGACTAATTACAGTCAATGAAGTCAAACTTGACTTGGACTTTGACTTTAACTTTGGCATTCGAAAACAGGGGGTGTTATAGCCTCCCCTTGTTTAGGGAATTTCGTCCCGAAATTAGGCTGAAAGCTGCACAACACTGTGAATGATTTTACCAATTTCGCGCTTCAGATCTTCATTTAAACAACTGTGGGTACTTAGTCTTCATGTCGCTTTCGAGTTCCCAAGTGAACTCTGCGCCTCGTTTGCCTTCCCATCGGATTTTCACGATAGGGATGCGTGAGCGTCTGAGTTGCTTGGTTTGGCGATCCATGATTTCGATAGGCTTTTCCATGAAGTGTAGCGTTTCGTTGACTTCAAGGTCGTCGAGAGGTACAATTAGATCATGATCAGCTAGGCATTATCGGAGGTTCGACACATGGAAAGTCGGGTGGACGTTACTAAGTTCCTCCGGTAGTTCGAGTCTGTAGGCGACTTTTCCGATCCTTTCCAGAATCTTAAAAGGTCCAACATATCGAGGCGCTAGTTTCCCTTTCTTGCCGAATCTGACCACACCCTTCCAAGGTGATACCTTTAGGAGTACGTAGTCACCAACGTAAAATTCAAGGGGCTTGCGTCTTCGATCGGCGTAACTTTTCTGTCTATCCCTGGCTTTTGACAAGTTGTCTCGAATCTGGAGGACTTTGTCAGTCGTTTCTTGCAGTAACTCGGGACCGGTTAATTGCGAGTGACCGATCTCGTGCCACACAATAGGCGATCGACATCTTCTTCCATATAAGGCCTCGAATGGTGCCATTTGTATGCTGGCATGATAGCTGTTGTTGTACGAGAATTCGACTAATGGCAGGTATTTGTTCCAACTACCTCCGAAGTCTAAGACACACGCACGAAGCATGTCTTCAAGAGTACGAATAGTTCTTTCAGTCTGTCCGTCGGTTTGAGGATGGAATGCGGTACTTAAGTTAAGCGTCGTACCAAGAGCTGCTTGAAACGTTTCCCACCATCGCGAAGTAAACCGAGCGTCACGGTCTGAAATGATGTCACGAGGCGTACCATGATTACAAATGATCTTGTCAGTGTAGATTCGGGCTAGTCGTTCTACCTTGTAGTCTTCCCGTATTGGCAAAAAGTGGGTTGATTTGGTCAGACGATCAACTATAACCCAAACGCTGTCGTGACCTGATGGCGTGGGCGGAAGTTTGGTTATGAAGTCCATAGCTATACTCTCCCACTTCCATATGGGGATTGGAGGTTGTTCGAGTAAGCCGGAAAGTCGTTGATATTCAGCCTTAACTCTCGCACAAGTCAGGCAACTTCCTACATAAAGAGCGATATCCCGTTTCATGCCCGGCCACCAGTACTTGTAGCGAAGATCCTGGTACATTTTATCGGCACCGGGACAAATAGAATATCGGGATTTGTGGGCTTCGTTCATTATAATCTTTCACAAATCGGTACGCTTAGGGATCCAAATTCGGTCCAGATAATAGAAGATCCCATTTGCCTTGCTTACAAGCTGAGCTCCATCGTGATAAATCCTCTCTTTCTTCAAGGTGTGTTCATTAAAACAAGCATGCTGGGCTTCGCGGATGAGGGTTTCGAGATCATGCTGGGCTTGGGTATTGCGAATACTGAGCAAATAACTCCGTCTGCTGAGCGCGTCGGCAACAACATTTGCCTTGCCTGGGTGATAACGAATCTCACAGTCGTAATCGTTAAGAAGTTCTACCCATCGGCGTTGACGCATGTTAAGTTCTTTCTGACTAAAGATGTGTTGTAAACTCCTGTGATCGGTGAAGATCGTACACTTGGTACCATACAGGTAGTGTCGCCAAATCTTCAATGCAAAAACAACTGCGCCTAGCTCGAGACCATGGGTTGTATAGTTCTTCTCGTGGATTTTGAGCTGACGAGATGCATAAGCTATAACCTTGTCCCGTTGTATGAGAACACAGCCAAGACCAAGGTTGGAAGCATCACAATAGACAATGAAATTGTTGTTTCCGTCGGGCAATGTGAGAACAGGAGCATTGCAAAGCATATGCTTGAGGGTTTGAAAAGCAGACTCTTGTTCGGTTCCCCAAACAAAAGACTTGTCTTTATGGGTAAGGGCGGTAAGCAGCACAGCGATCTTAGAGAATCCTTCGATAAATCGTCGATAATAGCCCGCTAGTCCGAGAAAAGAACGAACTTCGGACGGGTTCTTAGGCGTAATCCAACTCTTAACTGCTTCAATCTTCGCGGGATCGACATGAATACCTTGACTATTAACGATGTGACCCAGAAATTGAACCTCCTCTGGCCAGAATTCGCACTTGGAGAACTTGGCATAGAGTTGGTTCCCCTGGAGTAGTTCGAGAACCAAACGTAGATGTTGCGCGTGTTCGGCTTTCGACTTGGAATAGATCAAGACATCGTCGATGAACACGATGACGAAACGGTCTAGAAATGGCTTACACACGCGATTCATCAGATCCATGAAAACCGCGGGTGCGTTAGTTAAACCAAAAGGCATAAAAACGAATTCGTAGTGGCCGTATCGAGTTCGAAAAGCGGTTTTGGGGATGTCTTCCTCTTGAATGCGCAAGTGATGATAGCCTGAATGTAGATCGATCTTCGAGAAACACTTGGCACCTTGCAGCTGGTCAAATAAGTCATCGATTCGAGGTAGAGGGTAACGGTTCTTGATGGTTAGCTTATTCAATTCCCGATAATCTATGCACATCCTGAACGACCCATCCTTCTTTTTAACGAAAAGGACTGGCGCGCCCAAGGAGAAGTGCTCGGGCGAATAAAGCCTTTTTCAAGTAACTCCTGGATTTGGTTCGAGAGTTCCCTCATTTCGGATGGCGCGAGTTGATACGGGGCTTTGGTAACAGGGTTAGCTCCAGGAATAAGGTCGATACGAAAGTCGATATCATGACTTGGCGGTAGTCCGGGAAGATCATCAGGGAACACCTGAGGAAATTCACGAACCACTGGAACGTCTTTGACTTCGGCCTTCTTTTTCTTTTCCTTCTCCGCTACTACAATGTTGGCCAAGAAAGCTCTGTATTCCTTGCGGAGATACTTGCTAGCTTGGATGCATGACATGAGCTTGAGACCTTTTGAAGCTGTTTCACCGTACACACATAATAGATCACCATTCGCGAGCAAGAATCGAATCATCTTATCAAACACACAACTTCAGCATGATTTTCGTGAAGAAAGTCCATGCCTACTATGATTTCGAAACTTCCGGGTTGCATGGGAATAAGGTCGATTGGAAAGATGTGATTGTTGAGCTCGAGAGTACAATCACGGAGAATAGAGTTAACGTCAACAGTTCTTCCAGTAGCGACTTCAACTTCGAATGACGAGGGGAGATAAGAGCACTTACGACTAAGGAGCTTCTCGAATTCAAACGACACAAAGCAGTTATCGGCTCCAGTATCAAACAAACACGATGCATAAATACCATTCACAAGGAACGTACCATTAACCACGTTGTTGTCAGCCTGGGCTTGACGGGCGTTGATGTTGAAGGTTCTGGCACGGGCTGCTTGTTGCTGCTGCTGAGGCTGCTGCTGCTGCTGCTGTTAGGGCTCTTGTTTCACAACCCTATTTGGGTACATGTTTGCAAAATGGTTAGGATCACCACATGCAAAGCAGACTCGAGCATTGACCGCGGGTGCTTGAGCTGCAGGTTGCCCTTGAGGGGCTGGGAGTAGAGCTTGATGAGCGGCGGCAGGAGCTGTGGTGTTTCGGGGACCATAGCGACAGTTCGCAGTGAAATGACCGTAGAGATTGCAGTGAGCGCAGAAACGACAGGCGATTCCCACTGGATGATGATATGAGCATGTTGGGCAGAGCGGGTGGGGACCTGTGTAAGCACGCTTTGCTTGCGGTGCATTGGTCACTGGAGCTGGTTGGTGATGAGACTGCTGCTGAGCCTGTACGGCTTGCAGAGGGGCAGCAGTTGTTGTGACAGCACAGTTCTTGTTGCTGGAGCTGCTGTTGTTGTGCTTCTTCTTTCGGTGTGATGACTTGGAGGGTTGGGCAGTGGAGTCGGTGGTTGGTGCAGTAGTAGCTTGATGCAGAGACTTGGAGGGCTTATCCCAGAAACCAGACTTTACTCGCTTGTCATTGATCTCGGCGGCAAGCAAGTAGGTCTCCTCAATTGATGACCTCTTAGCGGCGTGAACAAAATCGGCAACACAATCAGGTAGAGCTCGAATATACTTCTTGATGGCCATGTCTGGCGTCTTGACTTGATCGAGACAGATAATACTAAGCTGCTTGAAGCGAGCAATTAAAGCAGCGTTGTCTCCGTCCTTCTGCTTGATGTTCCAAAACTCGTCCTCCAGCTTTTGGCGTTCATGGGGAGGGTAGAATTCGTCCATCATGATGGCCTTTAGCTCTTCCTAAGTCAACTCATAAGATGCATCATTCCCGCGTTTGTTTCGTTCGGCCGTCCACCAGTCTAGAGCTCGGGACTGGAAAACACCGGTTGCATTTAGGGTACGGAGATTTTCAGGACAGCCGCTTTGGCGCAGAGTGACTTCCACCGAATCCAACCACTGAAACATGGCGGTAGGGCCATCTTCTCCGGTAAACTCTTTTGGTCCGCATGCCTTAAACTGTTTGAAGCTGAAAACGGTCTTGTTAGCATATTTAGGAGCATCGGTTCGCGACTCCTCGGACGATTTGCTGACGTTTTCATACACCTCGCTTACAACTTTTGCCACTTGCTTGGCGATGATAGCAGCGAGACGCTTGTCTCTCTTTTCTTGGCGGGTAAGAGGGGTTCGGTGTCCAGATGAGGACATGGTCTGCAACGGACATTGTCGTAGGTCTCAGACACAACAAATCGAATCTCACCTCACACGTCTACTACTTACTAAAGCTCAGGAACACGATACGGCATGATTCACATAAACACATAGGCACAAAACCACAGATTCACGTAAGCACAGAAGCTCATAGAGCACAGAATCACAGAAGCACATAAGCACCTATTCTTCCAAGTTCGCGTGTCGTTCGAATATAGTATATTGAGTAGTATAGTATAGTCGTATAGCGTGTCGAATAGTATAGTATATTCATAATGTTGTCTAGTTATTGCGGTGACTTGTTAGCGTGTTGAGATAGAAGAGCAATGCGAGTCGTGTGTGTTGAACGAAGTGATGGCAAAAATCGAGTGAACATCAAAATTAAACACATAAACAGGTAAACACACTTAAAACACATAAAATCGACGAATTATCAGAGTCGCTACTGCCGACTCAAAACACATTAAAATCGAGAATTAGATCGTCTGCGGCTACTAGACATCGATTACCCAAAGCAATTCGACTATTCACAATAGACTTGTCGTCACGTTTCGACCTTCAGGTTCGTGTTTTCTACCTCGATTCTTGGGCATTCAACACATATCCCCTAGGTCATACTTGTGAGTTCAGGTCGTTGGAGTCCGTTGAGGCTTTGGTGGGATAAATAAAATCAGAACAAGTTGTCAAGGTTAGGGTTTCACCCCTAGCTTAGCAACTTCTTCCTTGTTTTAGCCAAATTGAGGAGATTATTCATCAAAATATGGATTTCACTCCTGAATTGGTATAATTCTCCTCGTTGGTTCTGAATATTTAACGAAGAAATCATTGATGAATTGCTAAAATCATCATTGACCAAGCAATTTAGTCGAGTTTCCGGCTTTCACACCTGATCTCGACTAAATCGCTTGACTTTATTCAAAAATTCGAGTGCAGTGATAGCGAAGAGTAACGGGATATAGCACATAAGCTTGGTCTGTTGGTTCCTAACTATAGTCTAGGTCTCTAAGATAGCGACCCGGACTAGGCCGTGTCTTGCCTAATTCCCTATAGTTATGACTCTGATACCAATCTGTCACACCCCAACCGATGGCGAAATCATCGGGGCATGGCACTGAGCGAAACAGATTGTCCAGAAGTTTCCACAACAACTATCATTACTATTTAGTTTAAATAATACGTCCCATACAGTATCCCAAATAATAAAACAAGTTATTACAGATAAGCATCTGGTCAAATATAATGTTCCGACAACTCAGATTTCAATAAAATATAAATATTGTTCAAATGCCTCTAGAGACTCGATCTGCAAGATCTACAGACATCTCATGATCCGATGAGTAATGTTATCGAACAGCTCGTTCGATCGAAGATCACTTCGTTCAATACTATACATCGTGAAATTGTCAAAGTATGGGGCCATGTGCTAGCCGATCGGCTGACATGTCCGATCGGTTGGGCTGTTTGTTTGAACAGCCTGTTCGATCGGTCAGCATCCTGACCTGTCGGCCTGTTCGTCTAACACTTGGCTGTTCTGATTGTTTGACGTTCTATTGAGACATTTTGACAACGAGCTGAACCATGGCACCTTCGTTCTTACTTGTTTCCCCTGCTCAGACAGGAATCACCCAAGTCCGGCCGGTGAACGGTTCGGAACGGAGTTTGTAGTTTAACCCGAAATCGGTGAATCTCGTAGATAGAATCCGAATCTTGAACCGCACAACCATTAGTTTGTTTCAATCCTTCTTTCAATCCTTCACACCATGTAAATGTTCAGATCGGTGATAGATCTTAGTTTGTTTATGTGGAAATCGGCTAGATCCAAGTGATTCTTGGTCGATTGAGGCCAAAACATGAAGTTCTTGAAGAACACCATGATGACATCATCCTAGAATACTTAGATCTTGATGATTTCACGGTTAGAAATCAAGATTGGAAAGATAGAAAGATGTAGGAGCATGTATTGATCAAGAAAGTACAAGATTTAGGATGAAATCTTACCGGGATTGAGAGAAATCGGAGAAAAGAAGGGGAGCACGAGCTGGTCGGTCAGAGGGTTTCCAAAAGTGGAAAGAATGACAATGACAGGCCTATTTATAGGCTTCCAAAAGGGGAAAGGGCTAGCCGATCGGCCAGGCATCCCGATCGGACAGCCTGCTCGATCGGACAGTCCGTCCGATCGGCTGGGCTGTTCGATCGGCTAGGAGCCTGATCGATCCACAGCCTGTTTTGAACGTTCGGTGCGACGATTACTGATATTTCGATTTCGATTGAAGACGATACGAGTACAATAGAGTTTCCTACTCAAATTACTTTTAGTCCCAACCACTATATCTACGAACAAGCATCTATATTCCACACTATCTTTTCGCTACCATTCATCGTAATTCGATTTTGATTGAGTTCGATTGAGTTTCGAGTTTCGATTCGATTGATCACCACACATAACATAAAGTAAGCACGCACAGGTAACACGTAAGGCACACACACATGTATAATAACACCAAATTCGCATAATTCGAGTTTTGAGTTCGATTGATGATTCGATTAGCTTGATTATTGATTGATTAACTTTATCGTATTGTTACTTCCTACTATTCCCAGTCGTAAATTGTTTCGCGTCGATTAAACATTCGATTACTTCGATTCTTTGATTGACAACACTTACTCCACATAATACAAACAATAAAACACAAAATAGACTAATTACAGTCAAAGAAGTCAAACTTGGCTTGGACTTTGACTTTGACTTTGGTATTCGAAAACACGGGGTGTTACACTTCATAAGAATCCAAGTTTCTCGCAGAAACTATGAGACTATATTCAATAGATTCGTTTGGTTTATTCCTATTAGTGCGAACACAAAACCTGTAGAGTAATAATTTCAGGGATGAAATTTCCTAAACAGGGGGAGACTGTGACACCCGGCTTTTCAGGCCGTACCATACAATTGTAATACGTGTTGTGAATAGGTAACAGGGCTATATTTGACTAGTTATGATGTTTATATATGAAATTTAATGTATTGGTAAAGTTAAACTTTGATTAAAATTATGTTGGCAACGGTAAGATAAACGCTTATCGCGTAACGGTTAAAATGCGAAACGAACGTCGGTGACCACCCGATCAGTGTTAAAACCCTAAAAACAGTCTGTTATGATTATTATAATAATTTTAATCCTATTCGTGAGGAAAAATAAATTAAAACGCTAAGTAACTCTATTTTTTTTAATTTAAGCCCATACCGCGCGACGCAGCGCGTATACTGACAAGATACTGCCAACACAGCCCATCAAGGCAACTGAAAATCATTTTAACAATAATTTGATAAGATTATTCTTAAAGAATGACAAAAATAAATAAAAACGCTTAAATTCCTATTTTTTCGATTTTAAGCGCGTACTGCGCAGCACAGCGCACATACTGCCAAATACCGACAACATAGCCAGTCAAGGCAAACAAATATTGTTCCATAATATTTTGGCAAGATTATTTTTATAGAACGATAAAAATAATTTAAAACGCACTAAAACGGGATTAAAACGCTAGATAAAATTCCCGGTAATCAGTAAAATACCTGTTTCTGATCCTAAAATTATATATATAAGTGTATATATACAAAATTAATGTGAGAGGGGGGCATGTGTGGTAGAACCATGGCTGCCCAAATAGCCTTGATTCTTGAACCTTGGACACTTGTCCATTCTTGAAAAATGTTGATGATGATTAACCCATGGATGCATGCACCATATACATCCACATTTCAAGACAAGATTCAAAATCTTTTCACTCTCTCTCTCTCTCTTTGAAAACCTTCGGCCGAAACCCCCCTAAACACATCAACATTTCAATTCCAAAATCAAAACATGAAGATTCAGGGGCTACTCAAGGTGATTCCAAGCTTGTAAGAAGGTTTGGAAGTGATTTCAACCAAGACCAAGTCTCATATCACCATCTTTTCTCAAAAACCCACTTTGAAAACGTGAAGGTATAAAATATTTCTTTAAACATTGTTCTTGATTCATATTGATAATGAAGTTAGTAAGAAGTTTCTCTTGATTCTTGACATCCAAACATAAACTTGAAAATTTCAAACAAACGAGTTTTGAATAAAATAAAAATGAGTGTGTGCATGTATGTATACATGGCCGAGAATGATGTGTGTGTTTGTGTATATTGTATTTTGAATTTTTGATGAAAGATTTCTTGATTATTTGATTTCTTGAAAAATATGATGATTAAAGTAAGTGTTAGTTGTAAAATAAGAGGGTTCTATGGTGATTAGAGATTTGAAAGTGGTATATTAAAAAGTTAAATTCTGGAAGTATATGTGTGTATATGTAATCCGTATATATGTATGTATATGTGTATGCATGTGTATTAAAGTTGATGAGTAATCATAAAAGTGAAAGATTTGAGTATGAATGAACATGAATGATTGAAGGATCTAAGGTGTTGTGTATGATATTTGAAAGAATAAGATGTTAGTGAGATTTTGATGCATTAAGATCATATTAGATGATAAAATTTATGATATGAGCATACTAGATGCATATACTTAGACATACGTGATGATATATGACCTTAAAAAGATGATTTGAGTGTGATTAAGTAAAAATCGGTTATGAGCAGATTATAAACCTTAAAATAAAGTTATTTTGAAGCGTTTAATGATATATAACTTTGTCATAATGTTTGCTAGCTTTGTATGTGGTATTTGGTGCATTAAAAGTTGTAAAATACGTGAAATCGCGTGATTTATGTGACTTATATAAAAACTGCACTAATCTGATTATAACCATTATTTTAATCACTAAATAACATTTATTGTGTTAAAATATCAAATCAATTCGAGTTGGGATGGTTACGGTAACGTATAACGCAAAACTATGCGTTAAAACGGTCAAAAATCGGCTTTTCGGGTGATTTTTGTAAAACTGATTTAGATCAGTAAATAAACTGATATTTTTAGTTTAAAAATAAGTAATTTAACTAATTTTAAGTTTACTTGGTGTTTGGTTGGTCATACGTGAATTCCGACGCCCGAAAACGTTACCGAATCGCTAAAATACGCAATTTTCAATGAACACTAGTATGGGTGAATTTTGAGTGAATCTTATATGACAAAATGTGTAAAGTGATTTAAACATGTAAATGTGATAATATGTTAAGTGGTAAATTGATAATGGGAAAATTAGACTAAGCATGTATGCATGTACGTTTTGTGCGGTAGAAACGGTAAAATTGCGTTAAACATGTAACTTGTTTGTCGAGCATGAAATTTGGTACATATGAGACGATTTATGTATAATTACTTTAAAAATGACAAAATAAATAAGTTAGTAATATTTTGTGTGTTCGGTGGTAAATTCTATGAATGTTATGTATATATATTACGACGCGCAAATCGTAGATATAACGCGTATAAACGGGAGTGTTAACGGATATACACAATAATGGTCACCAATAAAATCGTTCAAATCGCAAAATCATAAAAATAAATATATATATATATATATATATATATATATATATATATATATATATATATATATATATATATATATATCGGGTAATGCTAGACAAAAAACCCTAAAATTCTTAGAAAACTCTGGAAATCAAAATGGGAACCCATTTTTACCCAACCTCCTGACATTTTTTTTTTTGAAAAAAATTACACATGTAATATACATGTTTTAGAGTGTTTTGGGCCAAAAAAAACAAAAAAGCGCCGAAGGGATTTTTTTAAAAAAAATAAAAAAATTTCAGTGCCTAACATGTGTTAGGCAAAAAAGACATAAATTTGCTGAAATTTGCTGAAACTTTTTTTTTTTTTTTTTAAATTATCCCTTCGGCGCTTTTTTGATTTTTTTGGCCCAAAAGTCTTAAAAATATGTATATTACATGTGTTATTTTTTTCAAAAAAAAATGTCGGGAGCTTGGGTTTTCTAGGGTTTTTTATATATATAGGGTTTTCTATATAGCCCAACCCTATATATATATATATATATATATATATATGTATATATATATGTATATATATATGTATATATATATATATATATATATATGGATTCATATATATTAACATGCCAACCTAATCAGAAATGACAACTTTCCAAGAAAATCTAAAAGTTATGTGATAATTCTAAGAAACGGAGAAACTTAGGATTTTTGTGTTAACTATGTATATTGATTTAGAATTGTTCCTATACTAGGACGTATATAAAAATCAATATCTGGGATTGCGATATTAAAATACGCACCCAAAGGTGAGTGTCACTAAACCTCTCTTTTTTACTGTTTTATATATATTTTGGGGGTGGAACACGTCGTTAAAAGGGTTTAAGAATGTTTTTGAAATAAAAGATTCCTTTTAATATAAAATATATATTTTCGCTGAAAATATATGAATTTGATAAGTTATACGTTTCGAAGTAAAAAGATTTTGAAGAATGAATATTATAAGTGCGGTAGTTCTTTAGTGAAACGAGACCGTACGAAATGGGAATGAATTCTGGACCGAGTCTCAACATTTGAGTGACAGGGGAATTCGTAAGTCGTAGTATATTAAATTGTCATATTAGTAGGATATATATATATATTGTACGTGAGGCAAACATCATATTGTTCTTCGAGAAAGAACCCTGCGCCCATGATGTCGTTTAATCAGTTAAGTATGGTACGCGAGGAATTGTTGGTAGATCTATCGGGTTGACAACCCCGTCGTGACCGGTCGCCCCGTGTCAATGTCAAACGACAAATTATTATTCTGTTTATTGTCTAGCATTGATTATCCCTGCATGGTTAATATATCGTTCGTATCGTCTAGCTAACATACGAGTCTGAAAATTGACACTATAATATAATATACAAAACCTGGGCAGTACTACTATTGTCGGAGTAATGAACCGACGGAAGGCCCATGGATTTTATTAAGGAAGTAAAATGGACTTTCTAAAATTACATAGATGTTTTCAAATAAACACCAAATCAGAAAGTTTTCCTTGGAATAAAATTTGTTACTAAACGAATAAGTGAACTCACCTTCCTTTGTGTTGACATTTGATTTTAACGTGTTCTATAGGTACTTGAGTTTGACTTCGGGATAATCATGGCGTATCTTGTGTTTGATGATGCATGTTGTTATGTTTAATTATGTTGGACAACTTTTAAACTACCTGAGGCGTTTGTAATAAGATCCATGAGGATCATAACAACTTAACTTATGTGGTCATGTCGTGACTTTTAAAATGTAATGTTTAATATCTATGTTTTAAAATATGTCAAAATGTCCAACAAAATAGTGCATCGTCCGACAAGGTATAAATGGCACCAACTTCCATCTCCACTACGTTTAATATTCTGTTGCGACGTTTTTGGGGTGTGACAAGCTGGGCACGCCCCCCGTGTCGGAGAATAGAAGCTTCTACTCTTTTGTCCTTTCTGCAGCCACTTGGGCACGCCCCCGTGTCCGCTAGGCATGGAGCGTGTTCAGCCTTCTGAAGTCTTGTTTTTGCTTGGGAAGGTGCTGTCGAGGGGTCGGGCATGCCACGTTTATTCCTTTTCTTCTATTTATGTTTGATTTTGCTATGTTTTTGCTTCTTTTATTCATTTAAGCTCTTTTAACCCTGAAAATACAAAAGGAAGACAAAAGCACACTTTTTCCAACATTAGTACTAAAAAAGGGTTAGTTTAATGCCTCATTTGATGTAAAGTTATATGTTGCATTTTACATACATCAGCAACAAGGAGCACCTCCTGCCCATCCTTCTTGTTACGAGTCACGGTGTGTTTCCTTGTGCAGAAGACAGGTTAGTGGACGGTCCAGCCATCGACCTCGGAAAGAAGGGATTAAGCCTACTTGACGAGACTAGTGAATTAACCTCCCCGGTTAACCACTATTTCATCATATACTAATCCTTTTCTTAAATGATCTTTATTTTAACTTAAATTTATGTATCTTATTTGTAGTATGTCTTCTAATAAAGAATCAAATAAAATGGAGACTTCTCAGGTTGATTTATGTGATGAAGAGAGTTTTGAGTTCAATGATGAATTCACATATAAGGACGATGGGGCGCCGTAGGTGAAAAGCGAAAGCGAAAGAATTCTTCTAATGTGCGCCCACATTTTGGGAGGTTGATGGTCGTATATAGGAAAAATGCTGAAACAGAACAAAAAGAGCAAAAATGAGTTGTTCGGTTGTAAACCAAGCGAGTTTGAGCAATATTTTCTGCTCATTTCCTTATATTCGAACAAAGTCGAGCCGCTCAGTTTCAGTTGGTGCACAGTACGAGTAGACACTCGCTCTGTCCCTCGGTTCGTCTCGGCTCATAAGCAGCCCTCTCCGCACCTACCAATTTTTCCAAATCTACCTTAGACCCTTCCATGTTATATCCCAAAGCTTTACCCATTTCAATATAGCGTAAAAATTCGTTAATAACTGGTCCACCTTTACTCGTTTTTGAACCTCAGAATTCACCAAGTAAGAATTGCTACTCTCAACATTTGGTTCATTACAAGTTGATCCTTTAGTTACAAGAAATTTAGAAAACCGAGCGTTTAGAAAGAGAGGGTGAGACAATTTCTTCTTTTTCATCATATAATTTTTTTACCTCAAATGCTTCCTCCTTACTTTTGAGTTTTGATTAACATTTTTACTATACATGGTGACATGGGTATTAAATATCATGTGATTAACATTTTTCTTTGTAAATTAAACTAAATAAATAAAAATGAGTATAGTGTACTCAGGAAGTTCAAAAGGTTTTTTTATAGGCGTATATTATAAGGGTGTGGAGTCGGCAAAGGGTGCGGTAAAGGTGGTTGCCGCGCGGCAAACACCGCCGCCAACCTTTTGCCGACACGGTGAGTTGTGTGGATCGGGGAGACAATGCCGACGCAGGGAAGGGAGGTATGAGAGAGAGAGAGGGTAGTGTGGGGTGGGGTTCATTCCAATCTCAACCAATCACACCTTTTTTTTTTTAAAAATAGTTTACCACTTCACCAAGTGTCTAAACCATTGCCAACACTTTTGAGCATAGTTTACCACTTTGACATGACAAACTCTCATTGATTGATTTTTTAGTTTGTCACTCTTAAGTATTTAACCATTCCTTACACCCTAAGGCTTTTAATATTTTAGTTGCCAACACATATATATTTGTTTAAAACTCGTAAAAAAGCAAGTCAATTGAGTGCAAATTGATTTGTAATAATTCAAATAATGATTACTAACCAACAATTTATCTTTGTCACTATGCGAGCCCTATTATTTGTGGGCAAAGTAAATACAATTTCACAATGTGTTAATAACTTTTACCTATGCATAACAATTTAGAAATCATAACAAATATACATAACAAATATACATATTAGAATAGAATAGAATATGTATATTCGTACAGTTGCATTTACTATTGTTTCATACATATTAGACCATGTGTAGTGGGGCGTTTTCTTTAAAAAAAATTCAAAAAAACGCCCTATAACGCCCATAGCACCATTACACTAGGCGTTATTTTTTAAAAAAATTTCAAAAAATTGGTTCTGGCGTTATGAGGAAAACGCTGTGGGCACTTTGACTATCCAATGTTTGCAGGTTCCAAGTTTGACTATTGGCAGGTTGCTTTTTCCTTTTTTTTTTTTTTAATAATTCAAAGGGGCATTATGGGGCATTATACCCACTACACCACTTTTGCTATAATGCCCCCTTGCTGACTAGGACGCCACATGGCGCAAAACGCCCCATGGTGGGGGCATTATAACCCACTACCACTACACATGGTCTTAGAATATTGATTATAAAATAGTTTTACGTATATTATTAATATATTTCATTTTGGAGAAGCATATCAAATGATGTAAGAAAAAAACTCCGTTTTCATTTTTAAGGCCCGGATAGATTTAAACGATTAAAGAAATACATTATTATCTCATTATTTATTTTAAAATACATAATTAGAAACTACAATATAACCACGACAAATGGCATACATGTATTAATTTAAGTGTTTTGATCGTTTTCTATTATTAAAATAGAGCATAAAGTTTTTGGAGTAGTAACTTTCATAAACGGTCCATTTAACTTAAATAAACTATAAGTTCAATCTTTCAGAATATAAAAATATACCAATGCTCATACTTCTAAAACTATTAGTTATTCACATAAGCCCCCGCTTTAGGAAAGGGGGGGGGGGGTCATGCGAACGGCGACTAAAACAAAAAAAAAGTAAAATAAAAACACGAATTCTAGCACCAAGTGGCTCACGTGACGTAAAATGTAGACGAATTCAAATTAATACCAACATGTATTAGAAAGTCGAGAGGATAAAAAACATGAGGGACCGAATGTTACTATCAAACACCATGCTAAGTAGCAACTGAACGTCGAACAAATTCAAGAAAAACGTGAATAAAATACTAAACTCATTTAATTTTTGTGTCTAAATTATAGAAAACCAAAATTTTATTAAAAACGGAAAAATCTTAAAGTTTAGTATAATAAAAACCATAAAAGACAAAAATTCACTATTGCTTTCGTATGTTATGAATATGAATTAATAATTAATTAATTAATATACATACATGCATATAGATAATAATTACTCAAGTTTTATATATAAAAGAAAGTTTTGTGAACAAATGTATTAAGAAGAGAGGTGAAGCCCACTTTGAAAAAGAAGAAAACGTGACTAGGTTAATGGATAAGCTTCGGGGTAATTTAGTAAAATAAGAAAAGGTGAAGGTTCTTTATGTTTCTGGAAAGTGGAAGATTGAAATTTTAGGAGGCAAAAAGCGAAAAAGCTAGACATCATTTCTTTGTTTGATTTCATGTTCTTAGTTGGACCACTCCCGGTTTGTTTTCCTTTTTCTAAAGTTGCTATTCAAACATAGTTTTATTATAATAACAAAATAAAATTCAGTTTGTGTTGGTATCTACGTATTAAAAAACATATTTGTGATCTTCTTAATAAAAGTGGTTGTTCTCAATTCAAATCAAAACATTATACATATATAAAGTTAGGTTTTTAAGTATAGAAAGAAGAAGTCAAATCAATGGTCAAGAGAGTGATCACAATAAAATATTACTGTAGAAAGGAGAGGTGAAAGAGGAAGTAAACGCGTTTTTTTTAAAGTTTCTAGTATAATATTTCCATTCGAATAATTGAGATCACTACGGATATGCTTAAAATGTTCATATTCTTGAACGTACACTTTACCTATTTGTTGTGGCTAGTTGGATTGTGCTTCTCGTGATATTTTTGAGGCATATGAACCGTCTAGTATGTTTTGTTGTCTGTTTTACCTGTATTACAATGAGGGTGTCAATTATATATTTTGTTGTTTTTCCCATTTTGTGGTTTGACAATTTTGCTATGAAGAGTGTCAATTGCATATTTTAAGACATATGGCTTGATTCGAGAAATAATATACATTGTCTTAATGGTGTCTGGTGTGGAGATCGGCAACAGTCAGTAAACCAGTTTACCGACGCGGTAAACCACCGTCAACAAGAAGTTTACCGATTTGAAGGGGTTTGTTCAGTGATGGCATGCCGATGCGGGGAGGGAGAGGGGGTAGTGTGGGGTGGGGTCCATTCCAATCTCAACCAATCACACCTTTTTCCTTTAAAAAAAATAGTTTACAACTTCATCAAGTGTCTAACCATTGCCAGGGGCGATGCTTTGAAGGGGCCGGGAGGGCGCCTGACCCCCCGAACTTTTCGGCCAGTAGTGTTATATATGTAGTTTTCGTATAGAAATTTTTGGGTATGTACGTTTTCGACCCCCTGGTTCTATAGAAATTTTTGGGTATATACGTTTTCGACCCTCCCGTAAAAAAATTCAAGCTTCGCCACTGACCATTGCCAACACCTTTGAGCATAGTTTACCACTTTGACATGACACACTCTCATTGGTTGATTTTTTAGTTTACCACTCTCAAGTGTTTAACCACTTCTTACACCCTAATGTGTCTATATATTTGTCCTAGAGGCGTATTGATCAATCATGGAAACAAAAATATAGTCTTAGTAGCCATCATTATATAAACACTTTTACTACCTGAATTTTCATGCTTTTTATTACACTTTTTCATTATTTATATGATATTCAAGTTTTACATGTTTATATGTTGTGTAAGTTTACATGTTTATTTGTTACTTAGATTTACAAATTTAAAAGTATGAAGCAACATTATTACAATTTTATATATGTACACATTTACTTGATGTGAAATGAATATGTTAGTTGTATACATTCCATTTAAAAGTTATATTTCTATGTTATCATATTCGCTCACCAGCCAATATGCTCTTAACTCATTTCTTTTCTTGCATGTAAGGTTATCAAGAATATCAAGGAGGAACTAAGTGTTAAAAAATTTATTAAGATCTTTCATATGGGGTATGGTGGGGCGAGGGTTGGAGCTTGGGTTGGGGCTTGGGTTGACATGTGGAACGGGGTGGCAGACATGGGAAACCCACAAGAACACACGGTATGGTGGGCGGGGGTTTGGGGGGCGTGGGTTTGGTGGGCTTGTGGGCTGACCCGCTGGGCAGACCCGCTGGGCAGACCCATAACACAAATTTAATTTTTTTAATAATTTTAAATAAAGAAAATTACAAAAAAAGAAGATTACCAAAAAAAAAAAAAAATTCCTAACTTTTATATTTGTTTTTTATCTCTTCTCTCAACGCCAAGACTATTTTTAACTCGTCACCCTGTAGGTGATCAATCGGCTGGGATAGAATTTTCAAATCATCCCGTCTTTGTTTCAGGGCATCTCTAGCGGCATCTCTAGCTTCTTTGCTCCTTCGTATTTCGGCCCTTTGTTGTTGGAATACGTTGAATGTATCCATCTTGCATGAAATGTCATCCAACTGGTCGCTGTATATTCCCCTACGCGAGCCAGAACTCCCAGCTGAAGGCGACGCCGTGTGTTTTTGAGCACGCCTTCTTGAGGCATTTCTTCCATGCTCAGGCCGGTTTGGGCTTGGCGAATCATTCAAAAGGTCCTCAAACTCTTGATCTCGTGCATCAGATTGGGCTTGGGACGAGGCCCTTGACCTTTTGGAAGACGAGTTAGTTTCGCTACCAATGGGGATAGTCGACCACTTTGGATGGAATTTACAAATCTCCCAACAATGCATGAAACGGAAGTCGGTCTTCATATTTAATTTGTATGCGACCAGTGCATTTGTCAAAATGTCGGTTTCGGTTTCACCACTTTTAGGGTTTTGCTTTGCTTTATTTAAACACCCACTAAATTTTGTAAGTTGGGTGCTTATTTCGGTCCACTTTGAGGATAAGCTATCGTTTTCACGATAAGTCTCCCTACCCATTTCTTCATGGAATACCTAAAGTTGAATGTTGAGATTGTTCACACCAAGCCCTCGCCAATGCAACTTCTTCAGCATAGACCCATTTTTTTTGTTTTCGTTTGGCGGTTTCAACTACTTTATCCTCCTCGGTTTTTTTCTTATGACTTCTTTTTTTGATGGGTTTCGATGCGGAAGGACCCTCTTTGGGTGGTTGAGTTTCGGGAACGGATTCGTTTAGTGAAAGGTCGATGAAGGTTGGTGAAAGGTCGATGGGCGATTGTGAAAACGGGGTAGGTATTGAATCTTCGGTGTGTGGGAAGTTAGTATATACACGATTCCCGATATACGATGCATAACCCGCCATGTCGGGCATAGGAGAGTGTATGAAAAATGGACGAGCTATTGGACGAGTGGGTGGTGGGCTAGGATTATTTTCTTAGAATCCATACGGGTTGCTCGGGTCAAAAGGACGATTGTAAGGATACATTTTTTCGCTTTGTAGAAGGAGAATTGAAGATATATAGAAGATGTGGTTGAATGTGGTAAAAAATGGAAGTAAAATCAAATGTGAGTTTTTTATAGTGAAAAAATGGAAGACATTTTTTTTTAAATATAGCCGTTGGCCAACGGCTCTTTTCTTTGGGCCATTCACAAACCGCCATGTCACCTTGCTCCCCCGCCCCACGCCTGGCTTGAAACCCAAGCCCCAAGGGGCCACGCCCCAACCCAAGCCCACCCGGGGTGGTGACTTAGGCGTTTTACCCCAACCCAGGCCAAAACTCCCGCCCCATACCCCACGGCCTTACCTATTTGTTGTGGTAGTTGGATTGTGCTTCTTGTGATATTTTTGAGGCATATGAACCGTCTAGTATGTTTTGTTGTCTGTTTTACCTGTATTACAATGAGGGTGTCAATTATATATTTTGTTGTTTTTCCCATTTTGTGGTTTGACAATTTTGCTATGAAGAGTGTCAATTACATATTTTAAGACATATGGCTTGATTCGAGAAATAATATACATTGTCTTAAGGGTGTCTGGTGTGGAGATCGGCAACAGTCAGTAAACCAGTTTACCGATGCGGTAAACCACCGTCAGCAAAAAGTTTACCGATTTGAAGGGGTTTGTTCAGTGATGGCATGCCGATGTGGGGAGAGAGTGTATGAGAGAGAGAGGGTAGTGTGGGGTGGGGTCCATTTCAATCTCAACCAATCACACCTTTTTCCTTTTTAAAAAAAATAGTTTACCACTTTACCAAGTGTCTAACCATTGCCAACACTTTTGAGCATAGTTTACCACTTTGACATGGCACATTCTCATTGATTGATTTTTTAGTTTACCACTCTCAAGTGTTTAACCACTTTTTACACCCTAATGTGTCTATATATTTGTCCTAGAGGCGTATTGATCAATCATGGAAACAAAAATATAGTCTTAGTAGCCATCATTATATAAACACTTTTACTACCTGAATTTTCATGCTTTTTATTACACTTTTTCATTATTTATATGATATTCAAGTTTTTCATGTTTATTTGTTATGTAAGTTTACAAGTTTATTTGTTACTTAGATTTACAAATTTAAAAGTATGAAGCAACATTATTACAATTTTATATATGTACACATTTACTTGATGTGAAATGAATATGTTAGTTGTATACATTCCATTTAAAAGTTATATTTCTATGTTATCATATTCGCTCACCAGCCAATATGCTCTTAACTCATTTCTTTTTCTTGCATGTAAGGTTATCAAGAATATCAAGGAGGAACTAAGTGTTAAAGAATTTATTAAGATCTTTCATATGTTAATGCGATGAATAAGATAATTAAGTTTTGAATATCCCCTCAAATGTCGTATTCTCAGACATCTTAAGTACTAACAAAATTTCGTTTGGTTTGTTACATACTTACAAACGTAAAGATGCCATATCAGTCATTTAGGATGGGAATGTTACATAAAGTGAGTAAATTTGTGACTGTTTATAAATTCGTAACATCGCTATCTTATTATGATTCTTAAAGCCACTGTCATAATAGATATTCTGTCGATTTCAGTGGCCTAAACCGTCTTGGGGATTTTGATGGCCTTGTATCGTTATTGTAAAGCTAAAAGTTGAATATAAAGATATTAGATATAGTTGTTTTTAAGTGATCTTAAAACTCAATTTAGATACCCATCATTTAATGTGCCTTTTATAACGATGGATGTACATGCACATTGTTGATTTCAAAATCTAAATCTTGACTTAATTTATTTTTTCAGGCACATGGTCAAACCATGACATTGACTATGGGCTTGATTGATGGTTTGTTATTTAATCCTTGTTCTCCAAGTTGTTATCTATGGTCGTTTCAAGGGTTCGAATGTGACATGAATCATGATCATGTGTTGTATGTGGGTTCTCTAATTCATGATCTTGTCTTGCGGCATTATACTAGGTACAATCGATGCATGGCCTAGTTGTGACATTAATCGATGCTCTGTCCAATGTTTCATAGGTCGATTTGCTCTATCGATTGTATATCTGGAGATCCTTTCATCTGACTAAAGGTTGTAGGATATGATCATATGAAACATATTAATAGGTATATTTAACAAATGTATCGTATGCACATATTCTTATTGTCCAAAGAAAGTACGAATCTTACAATATGTGATCATACCAAATGATATAGCTATGATCAAGTTGTGTAACTAACTAACTATGTAGAATAACAATAATAAACATCAAAGGTTTTTATCTTTCATTTGCTACAAAAGTTACTTTTAACACCCTAAACAACTATCGAGACAACTGGTAAAACAAAAGTTGGTGTTAGCATGGATAAAAAAATTTAAAGAAGTATGGTCAACGAATTATAATTACTTGTCATGTATCAGATAAACTAGTAGAAGTTTGATCATCTTATAAGCTACGAGGTAAGGGTTACAATTTTTTCAAGATTATTAGATAAATTTATTGCCTTAAGCTTTAGAGCTTCAGAAATTGTATTGATGTGTGTGTGAAAACACACTGTATTTTGTATAGTTTTGTATATATTTTAGTAGTTTAACGAGTCATTTTAGATCTTTATGTTGTGCTTATTGTGCGCCGGGTTTTATTGACTTAACAGAGGCTAAATGAGGTAAAAGCAGCATCAAATCCGAAAAAACGGGCTCAACAGTGACCCACATCAACAGTGCTGCAAAAGTGTCTCCCCTGCACCACGTGGGGGGGGGGGGGGCACTTGGACCTCCCGCAACGCGCGGGAGGGAGACATTTACTGGGGCCTATTTTGTGGTACTCCAGCCACGCGGAGAAGACAGAGAAGTCCCCTGCGACGCGCGGGGGAGTGCAGATTCGCAAGTTATGTTTAAAAACCTAAAACGGGTTATAAACAAGGGATTCAATTTACAGCCATCCAAAACGAATTGAGAGCTCCCCGTAGGCGATTTTCAGAGTCCTGACACCCGGTTCAACCTGTTTCTTCATGCAAACTCATATCGAATCAAGACTTGAAGATGTGATGACTACCATGCGTGGCTAAACTTCCTGTGACTTCCCCCACATGAACGATTGCTTAGTTTAATACATTAAACTTTGTTTCTAATTCTTATAACTGGTACTTTAACAACTTGTCTTGATTTCCTGGTAAATGTTTATTATATTCGAATTGTTTGTCGTTTATCAAGTGTATTGGCGATTTCCTTGCATCGTCAGCGGGTTGGTATATTTGTGGGTAATTCGTATAATCAAACGGATTGTTAGGTTGTTGTAGTTTATTTAAAATTGGCCCTAATAATTAATCAAAGTCATTATTTCCAAGGCTATGTGTATGTGGTGTGTGAATCAGTAAACAAGTTTTTGGTGTTAAACTGGTAATCGGGATTCAGTGTGGGGATTACTTCTTCTCATTCTGATAACACTTTTCATGACCAATTGTGTTTTTTTTTCTCAAACAAACAAACAAACAAACCCTCATAGTAATTTTCTAGTTAATTTGCTAAACATTGACCACAAATTCTATATGGATACGACCTTACTTACCAGTACTAGTATAGGTATTTAAGTTAAAATTCATGTTTTTTATTAGCCTACGACAACTACATCATGTATCAAAGGAATAACCCTCAAAAGTATTAAGAGTGATATTCAATATTATATCTCATCATGTATTGATGTCACTGTGTAAAGTGTTTAACAGAGATTCATAAAAATTCGTTATTTTATTATGATGTTTATTTGCATCCAGGGTTACTAGGCTATGTTAAGACAAATTCAAGACAAGACATTAATTCCAACTACCAATTTAATGAATTGAAATTTAACGAAGTTGGGATATTAATTAATTATGTGAGATCATGTGACTTTTTAGGTCAAAAAAGGTAACTTTCACATGAGGTATGAAAACGATATTAAGATGCGATATTCAAACGTTATTAATATGCGAGATATTGGATTATAATGTATCCAGGAACTTGGGTGTGACAATCAATTGCACGCCACGTACATGTTTGTACACACATCTGCTCTTCTCTGAGTCTAAGGGCGATTTAGTGTGAGGGGTCGCCGGATTTTCGGGCTCGACCGTTCATCCTAAGTTACCTGCAGCTCCTTCTTCCGCTCTGCTGTGTCTTTTTCGTTGGCTCCGTTGGACGTTCTTCACCGGTTGGCTTAGTGGGTCTGATATCGGTCGCGACTATCGAGTATAGGTTCAGCTAGACCTGATTCGAATCCCATTAACACTTCTTCGTGTGGAGTTTTGGCCAAGGAGCCCGGGTCCGTTGGGTGGCTTCAATGGGTTCTTCGGCGGATAGGTTTTCTGTGACCAAGTTCTTTGTATCAAATCTTCCTGAAGGATGTAGGCCGTGGGATCTGAGGAAGGCCTTGGAAACGTATGGTGATTTAGCTGGGACGTTTGTGGCAAAAAAACGAGACAAGAACGGATCCAGGTTTGGTTTTGCTAGTTTTAAAGACGTCAAGGATAAACGTGACCTGGAGAAGTTGCTGAGGGGAGTCAAGATGGGTGATAACAATCTGAAAATTAATATTGCTAGGTTCGCTATTGAAAACGCGGGGTTGGTAGATAAACCAGTGGTCAAGGATCAGGGTCCGTCGGCTGCCGGTATTGTCGATGGACGTAAAGGTTTCAATTCCAATTTCAGGGATTACAGGAGTTACAGCGAAGTGTTGGGAAGGGGGTCGTCTAAAGTTGGTAGTGGTGGGAACTTTGATACGGAGGGGCATGCCGAAGGGGAAGCGTCAAAATCTGTCGTTGCTCCGGACAGAACTGATGCTTTCTCTAATTTGCATGGTTTAGCGGTCATTGGCAGGACGGCGAATCTGGAAACTCTTGTGGATTTTGACAAACTCATGAGGATCGCGAAGATTGATTACACTAGAATTCAGTATCTGGGTGGCTTGACTATCCTTATTTCCTTTTTCGACAAAGCAGCGGCCATTGATTTTTTGGAAGCCAAGAATGTGTGGGAACCGTGGTTTTCTAAACTTGAAGGTTGGAATGGTCAGTCATTTCATCTGGAAAGGGTAGCCTGGCTCAAGTTGACTGGCATCCCTCTTCATCTTCTGGAACCCGATATGTTGAGTCAAATTGGTGCTCTTTTTGGGAAGGTTCTCCATGTTCCTAAAAGCTTGGAGGAGGAACATGATATTTCTTTCTGCAGGGTTGGGATTCTGGCTGGGGAAGCTGATAGAATTAATGAGGTGGTAACGATTAAATGGAAGTCCAGGTTGTACAGAATCCGGGTCGAGGAAGAGCTAGACGTTTGGAATCCGGATTGTCTTGGTGTTCCGGTTCGCTCCTTTAGTGATACGCCGTCTCCGATGATGTCCTCTCCGGTGATCGGTCACGCGTCCTCCGGGAGTAAGGAATTGAACGGGCAGCAACAGGAATGCGAAAGTACAGGGGGTGGAGGCGTTTCGGTTGCCGAGGAAGTTGATTCCCATGCAATGGAAATTCCCATGCATGGGGAAAGAGAAAATGACGGCGCACGTGATAAGGAGGTGGGTGGAAGGAAGACTTTTGAAATGGAGGGTAATCCAAAAGTCGTGGATCCTGTGGGGCCCGGGTGTGGTATTAACTTTAATCCTTGTGCCAGTTTGGGCTTTAATTGCAATGGGGTCAGTGCTAATCGGTCCAGCAGAAGGCCCACTTTGGGCTTCAAGTCCAGGAAGTCTAAGGCCCAAGGTAGTAAAGAAGCTTCACCAGTGGATCTTAGGCCGAAAAAAAGGCCCAGGGGTTCTGTCGAGGCTGCTGAAGTGGGGTTTGGCTTCGTGGGCTTCACTTCTCGGTCTCACATCTGTGACGAGGATCTGTCAAAGCCAGATGAGGGGAAGATTGGTGGTTTTGACCTCAATACCAGTGGCGACCTCGGTGAGGAGCATGAGGTCCGCTTGGGGTCTCTGGAATCCGGGTTTGTTGCTGATTCGTTGGATCAGTCTGATCAAGTAGACAAGGAAGTTGAAGAAACTATCGAGATCGGAGCCAAAATTGGAGTTGATCTCAGGAAGCATGGAGCCTATGTCAAGAAGTCGATCCTCAGTTCAGGTATTAACGAAGTCCAATTATGAATTTCTTGTCTGTCAATATTAGAGGTTTGGGGGGCGGCCTTAAGGCGAATTGGATTAGGGAGCTCAGGCGGGTTCATGGGTTAAACTTTGTGGCGATTCAGGAGACCAAGCATAGTGGTTTATCTCGGTCGGATCTGAGTAATTTTTGGGGGAAAGGTTCGTTTGGGTTGGTGACTGTGGATTCTACAGGTCTGTCGGGGGGTTTGGCTTGCCTTTGGGATGAAAGTTGTTTCAAGATGACGGGATCCTCAAAGGATAGAAATTTCATTCATGTTAGGGGAAATGTGATCGGTAGTAACGAAACTCTTAACGTTCTGAATGTGTACGCTCCGCAAGGGATTCAAGCTAAAAAAGAATTATGGGACGTCTTGACCGAATTGATTATCAATAACGACGGGCTTTGGGTGGTGGGTGGTGATTTTAACTCGGTTCGGGCTCGGGAAGAAAGGAGAGGTTGTTCCTTTAAACCGGCATGTGCTAATAATTTCAACTCGTTCATTTTTAACGCTGGCCTTTTGGAATATCACATGAGAGGTAAGGATTTCACGTGGTGCTCGGAGAATAGTAAGAAGGTTAGTAAACTTGACAGATTCCTGGTTAACTCGGAATTCTTCAACAAGTGGCCGGAGGCCCGCTGTCAGGCTCTTTCAAGAGAATGGTCGGACCATTGCCCTATTATCTTGCACACCAAATCGGTGAATTTTGGAGCCCGTCCCTTCCGTATCTTCAACTCTTGGCTCGATAAGCCCGGTTTCAAAGAGCTTGTGGAGGAAACATGCACTTCATTCTCCGAACCAGGTTTGGCTCCGGATGTGTTCTTGATTAGAAAACTCGGGATCCTTAGAAGTAAAATTAGAGAATGGCGGGACTCTATGTTAAAGGAGGAAGGGGAAAAAGTGAGTTTGGCTAAAGAGGAAGTGGAAGTTTTAGAGGAGACCTTGGATATTAGGGGTCTGACGGAAGAAGAGGAATGGGTTTTATCGGAAAATAAAAAAATTATCGCTGATGCTGAGCTCGCTAAGGTTATGGACCTCAAGCAAAGGTCAAGGAATAGATGGGCTAAAGATGGAGACGAAAACTCCAAATTCTTTCACTCTCAAATTAATTGCAGAAAAGCGCAGAATGTGATTCATGGTCTGAATGTGGGTGGTGAATGGGTCTCCAAGCCTACTCGGGTGAAAAAGGAGGTCTTCAATTTTTTTAAAGCTAAGTTCGAGGAGGAGTGTATCGAGAGACCAACTTTATTATGCCCAAATATCAAAAGGATATCGGATATTGACGCCGCTTGGTTGGAATCTCAGTTTTCCATGGAGGAAATTAGAAGTGCGGTGTTCGACTGTGGGGACGATCGGGCTCCGGGGCCGGACGGGTTCAATTTTCGGTTCTTTAAGAGGTTCTGGGAGTTGTTCAAGGATGACTTCGGGAATCTTTTGACATACTTCTTCAACTCGGGCAGAATTAATATGGGGTGCGGGTCGTCTTTTATAGCGCTTATCCCGAAAAAACGTGATCCCATGGGTTTGAACGACTATAGGCCGATAAGTTTAGTAGGAGTAATCAACAAAATTATTTCGAAGGTCCTCGCAAATAGACTCAAAGTGGTTCTTGGGTCAGTGATCTCGAGCTCTCAGTCGGCCTTCTTGGGCGGTAGACTTATTCAGGATGGGGTTTTAATCATTAACGAGGTGTGTTCTTGGCTTAAAAAATGCAAAAAAAAGGCGTTTTTATTCAAAATCGATTTCGAAAAAGCTTATGATAACATCCATTGGAGTTTCGTGGTTGATGTGTTTCGTCAAATGGGGTTTGGGTCTAAATGGTGCAGCTGGATCTTTGGCATCCTCTCGTCCGCTCGGGCTTCCGTCTTGGTCAATGGCTCCCCCACGTTCGAATTCAAATGTGGCAAAGGTATGAGGCAAGGGGATCCGATTTCTCCTTTCCTATTCGTGGTTGTTATGGAGGCTTTCTCGTGTTTGCTCGATAAGGCGGGTGAGGTTGGGGTGTTTTCCGGGATTACCCTTCCTAACGATGGTCCAAGAATATCTCATTTATTATTCGCCGATGATGCTCTTATTATCGGGGATTGGGAGGTTAGTAACGCCTTGAATATTGTCCGAATCTTGAGGTGTTTTTTCTCTTGTTCGGGCCTTAAGATTAACCTAGGGAAGTCTAGTTTGTTTGGCGTTGGTGTTGGCCCCGATGAAGTCGGGGCCATGGCCAATGTGGTTGGTTGTAGCCCTGACGAACTGCCATTCAAGTATCTAGGCTTAAAAGTTGGAGCTAATATGAATCGGGTCAATAACTGGAGGCCGGTTTTCGACATTTTCGAGTCCAGACTTGCGCTGTGGAAATCTTCCTTATTGTCGTTGGGTGGTAGAGTTACGCTCATTCGGTCGGTTCTCGAGAGTCTCCCGGCCTATTATTTCTCTCTCTACAAGGCTCCGTTGAAAGTTATTACGGAATTGGAAAAAATTATGAAAAAGTTCCTGTGGGGAGGGTCAAGCGAGGTGAATAAAATTAATTGGGTAGCGTGGGATAGAGTTACGTCGGCTAAGAATTCTGGAGGCTTAGGCATTAGTAAGTTGAGCATCGTTAATCGAGCCTTATTATGTAAATGGGGGTGGAGGTACAAGCGTGAAAAAAACAACCTGTGGGTCAAAGTTGTGGATGCAATTCACCTTAGCGGTTCGGGTTGGTCTTTTCTCCCGGTCAAAAAATCGATCAGCGGTGTTTGGCAGAATCTGGTGTCCGTTTTCGATATTATTTTGCCAGGAAACTTAAGTTTGCGGAAAATGTTCAAAGGTAAGGTGGGGACAGGCGAGTCTATCCTTTTCTGGCTCGACCCGTGGCTTCTTGACGAGCCGCTTTGTACCCGTTACCCGAACTTGTTTGCTTTGGAGGTAGTGAAGGAATGCACGGTTCAGGACCGAGTCCGCGGGGAGTGGCTCTGGAGATATGATCCCGAGTCGGCTGAAGAATTATCGGAACTGTCGGACATCCTCTTGGCTGTTTCTTCGTTCTCGTCGGAGTCTGCAAGCGACGGCTGGAAGTGGTTGGGAGATCAGACCGGGATATTTTCGGTAAAATCGGCAAAAAAGTTTTTGTTGGGCTCGGGGGATTACAATGCCGGGTTTGTCTTGAATTGGTGCAAATGGACCCCGAGTAAGTGTAATTTGTTTGCTTGGAGAGCTGAAATGGGAAGGATTCCTACATATGACGCGCTTAACAAGAGGGGTTTGGCGATCGGCGACGGTTTGTGTCCGTTATGCAGGGCTGAAGCCGAAACTGCGGAACACGTTTTCACCTCATGCTGGTTCTCTTCAGTGCTGTGGCACAAGGTTAGTTTGTGGTGTCGTATCCCGCATATCTTCGCTTTTAGCATAAGAGATCTTCTGGAGGTGTACAAAGGAAGGCAAATCAGAGCTGGGTTACGTCCTATTGTCCATGGTATTATCATAGTCTCGTGTTGGTGCTTGTGGATCGTTCGGAACAGGGCGGTTTTTTCTTCTATCGCTCCCAAGGTGGAGGATGTTTTTTCGGATATTAAGTCTTTAGGATTCTTATGGTTTAGAAATAGAGCGAGACCTAATCATATCTCATGGTTGGATTGGTGTAATATGAATGTTTTGTAAGGTTTTGTCGTGGGTCCCCGCCCGGTTTTCGGGCTCGGGGTGTGTTTTTTAATGAAAGTCTCTTTTCAAAAAAAAAAACTTGGGTGTGACAAGTTAAAGTTTTTAATTTATTTGACATTAATTGACTTTCTTGAACATTGAACAAACAACAAGTTGGTTCTTTCTCTTCGATTTCGATCAATTTTTTTTTTGAAAAGAGGCGATTTTATTGAGAAAGAAAAAGTAAAATAACCAACCGTAGCAAGGTGCTACGGCATAGTTACCAGTACATCACAGCAAACAAAAGGAAAACAGTGAAACAAAAAACATGCACATCATACGAAACATCTAAACTCGCCCCATTCTTTCCAATCTAGATCCTTTTTATCGGTCCGTGCTTTGACCCATAGAAACGAAAGCGCTTTGATGTCACCAACCGCCCTTGAAATCTGCGATGTTTTGCTTCTGAAAATCGCATCATTCCTGATTCGCCATATTGTCCAACATGTTGCCGCTATGATTAGATAAATCGCCTTTTTCCTGTCTTGTGATGAGTTGTATGCTTCAATGTGTTCAAGTAAACCCACCACACTTAATAGATATCTTGGAAGAGGTATTTTGACCCACGATGAGATCGCCGACCAAAGCAGTTGAGCATATTGACAAGAAATTAGCAAGTGGTCCACCGATTCATTCTGTAGATTACATAAAACACATAGCTGCGAAGGGATATATATGTTTCTGATTGCCAGAGCATCTCTTGTTGGAATCCGAGCCAGATTCCATATTCGTAACCGCTAAGAATTAATTCGAAATTATAGTTGAATAAATTACTTAGTTGGATCTGTAACTGATAACGGTTAATGGCCATTGAAACCGGTATTAAATCCTAAACGTTTAGAAATCAATCATCAAGTAATAAATCTTTCGGCTCACAATCTCTGTTTGCATCATTTTTTCTTGAACCGTGTCACCTACTTCATCGCCATCCTCTTCTTTTCTGTTGTTAGTTCCAAGTTACGCCACCGCTTCTGGTAGCAGCCGCTGCTACTCGAACATCGGGATCGCTAACTACCATAGTCGCTTCTTTGTCCTTCCAACCGGTGAGGTAACCGTGGATTCACTATGTTGGCTTCATATCCCTATTTGAACTTTCGAAATTATTGCATTGTCAACGATTAAGAGAAACGAATGAGAAAGAGTGTGTGTATAAATGTGTTAGATTTACAGAGTGTGTGCATTACGTGTGATGGGTGGGTGTGTATATCGTTTGTGTGTCGGGTGTGTGTTGTGTGTATGCATGTATGTTTGTGTGTGGGTTGAATTTAATTGTGTGTACAGAGGGTGTGTGTTGTTGTGTGTGTTTGTGTGATCTGTGTGTGTGGGTGTGCATGTTTTGTGTGTGCATTTGAAGATATGTTTATGCGTATGTGTTATTATGTATAATGTGTGTGGTAGTGTGTGTTGTGTGTATGTGTAATCAGGTTTTATGGTTTAAAAGGGTTTCATAAAGTGAGAAATTTTGATGCAAATAATGGAATTATATCGATAGGTATCTCGCAAGCAAGACCCAAAACCCCAAAATGAGTTGGGGTAGCTTGATATCTTATGTTGTAGCCGTGAGAAAATGACAATTTCTACATTCCAACCATTATGCACATGTGGAGTGTACAAACAAGAAGATTGGAGTGAAGAATTCTAAATTCTTTCACAGTCTGATAAATAACAGCAAATCCTCCAATGCCATTCCGGGTGTATCAATTGATGGCGAATGGACCACAAAACAATCAATAGTTACAAAGAGATCTTTTATTTTTTTAGGAACAAATTTGTGGAAAAAAACATGGTTCGACCAAATCTCCCTTGTTCTAACATTAAGAAGGTCTCGGAAGTGGATAAAGTTTTTCTCACAAGTACGTTCGCTAGAGTTGAGATCAAGGACGCGGTCTTTGGTTATGGTGATGATCGGGCACCCGACCTAGTTGGTTTTAATTTTAGATTCATAAAGCACTTTTGGAAATATTTTGAGAATGACCTCTCAAATGTCTTATATTTTTTTCAGAGAGGGTTGTATCTCAAGGGGTAGTGAGCCGTCGTTTATTTCGCTTGTGCCTAAAATCAAAGAGTCAGTGGAACTTAACGATTACAGGCCCCTTAACCTTATTCGGGTGATTATTAATTGTATTTCGATGATCCTTGCTAACCGCCTTAAGAAGGACCTTGGCTCGGTGATATCCAACTCGCAATGCGCGTTCATAAAAGGGAAATACATTCTAGACGGGCCACTCATTATTAATGAAGTTATATCTTGGTGCAAGAAAAATAAATGGTTGGCGTTCATTCTAAAAGTTGACTTCGAGAAGGCTTATGACAATGACAATTGGTCTTTCTTGATTGATGTCATGGATCAAACGGGCTTTCCTTCGCTTTGGAATAAATGGATTTTGGGGGTGTTGAGCTCGGCTAGGTCGTCAGTCTTGGTTAATGGGTCGCCTCCGTTCGAGTTCCCATAGACAAGGGGACCCCATTTTTCCATTCCATTTCCTTATCGTTATGGAAGCTATTTCGTGTATGTTAGATAAAGATAAAGTCGAGGGGTTCATCCAAGGCTTACGAACTCCGAATGAATGCCCTACTTTATCGCATCTTCTTTATGCGGATAATGCGATAATTCTTGGCGAGTGGTCAAATCCGAATATCTCAATCGTGGTTCGTATTTTGAGGTGTTTTTACTTATGCTCGGGGGCAGAAAAATCAATCAATCAATCATACCCGGTAAATCCCACAAATAACAAAGCTACTTATAGGGTCTGGGGAGGGTGGGATGTAGACAGACCTTGCCTCTATCCATAGGGATAGAGAGGCTGCTTCCAGAGAGACCCTCGGCTCGAAAACGAACAGCGTACCAACACACCAGGGCAAAGAATATAGAAAAAAGAAGTCGCCCATACCAAGAGAGTGATCAGAGTGGCACAATATAATGTAACTCATGTATAATAGCATACAACATCATTTGGGCATAAACACAAGAAGGCAATCACCGGAAAAGTCCCTTAAAGAATAAGAAAAACCTACGTCCCTGAAATACACCTAAGACCTTACCGCAATATCCTCTAGAAGTCCTTAACCCTAATCCTACGCCTCCACGAAGTCCTATCTTGGACCATGTCCTCAGAAAGATGCAACTCTAGTAAATCATGCCTAATCTGCTCATCCTATGTCAGTTTGGATCTGCCTCTTCCTCTCCTCCCCTCCACAGTAAGAGTTTCCACTACTCTAAATGGTGTCGTCGTTTCCCTCCGCTTCACATGCCCAAACCATCACAATCTCCCCTCCTTAATCTTCTCTGATATACTAGCCACTCCTAATCTTTCCCTAAAAACCTCATTTCTTATCCGATCTAACCTCGTGTGTCCACACATCCACCTCAACATCCTCATCTCTACTACCTCCATCCTCCGTGCTTGTGTCTTCTTGATAGCCCAACAGTCTATTCCATATAGCATATGCTCGGGGCTAAAAAATAACTTATGAAAATCTAACCTCTATGGTATTGGTTTGGCAGTGAGGGAAGTGGAAAACAAAGCAAAGATGGTGGGTGCAAAGCGGGTACCACGCCTTTCAAATATTTGGGGCTTATGGTGTGAGCTAATATGAATCAAATTAACAACTGGAAACCGGTTTACGATGTTTTTGAAGCCCAACTATCATCTTGGATGGCCTCAACCTTATAGATCGGAGGAAGGTTGACCCTTATAAATTCCGTGATGGGGAGCCTTCCGAGTAATTATTTCTCTTTGTATAAGGCGCTGATCAAAGTTTTAAAAGATTTAGAAATAATGATTAAAAGATTCTTATGGTGAGGCGACGGTGAGAGTAAAAAAATGCACTGAGTGGCTTGAGAAAGAGTGACGATTTCGAAAAAGGAAGGGGGCCTTGGGTTAACCAATCTTAGAAATATCAATATGGCGCACCTCTCTAAGTGGGGACTTTATTCCTTGTCGGAAATCGCTTAGTGATGTGTGGAAATACGTTGTAAAAATCATTTCGAGAACGATGGTAGACAATTTACCTCTTAGGCGGTTTTTTAAAGGAAGCTGTGGGAACGGGGAAAACATAGCATTTTGGATTGACCCGTGGGCTTCAAACGTGCCTCTCAATGATATTTTTCTAGCGATTTTCAGATTAGAGACAAACAACAAAATGTAAAATAAAGGATCATATTGGGGATGCTCCAGGAAGTTCATGGAGCTGGAAAGACCAACTTTGGTCGACTGGGGAATTGGCTGAGTTTGCTCAGCTGACTTGGTTGAGTTCACGCAACTGACTTCGGTCACCCAGAAGGTTCAGTTTTCAAACAAGGAAGATATGTGGCAGTGGATCGGAACCGAAACTCGTGAATTCAGCTTTGGCGCTGTGAAAAGTTGGTATCTAAGGGTGTGGATCACAACAATAATTATGTGATGAACTGCTGTCGTTGGTTCCCGTTGAAGTGTAACATTTTCGCGTGGCGAGCTGAAATGGGTAGAATTCCAACAACGTTAGCGCTTTGAAATAGGAACACCTGGATCTAGGAGGTAGCATGTCCGTTATGTGGTTGCGGCAAAGAATCGGTTGATCATATTTTCACTGCTTGTGTTTTTCCTACAATTTTGTGGCATAAGCTCTTGGTGTTGTATTCTGAACATTTTTGCTTTTTGATAGAGATCTACTAGAATTATATAACCATGTGGGCCTTAAGAAACCGACCAATATCATTCTACGAGGAATTATAGTCATTGGCTGTTGGAGTTTATGGAAGACTCAGAACGCGTGGAAGTTTAACAATAAGACTCCAAGAATGGAAGAATATAGCCGAATTAAAGTCGTTGGGGGGTTTCTTTGGAAGTAAAATAGATCGAAACTTAAGTCCCTTTCGTAGACGAACTGGTGTAACTTCGTAATTATGTAAGTTGTGTTCTCGGCCGCCCCGGTTTGGGGGATCTGTAATACCTCGACCACGTATAACAAACTGCGGCGGAATCGTTGGGGAGTCACATTACAAAATGTTTCAAACACATGGTACATAAAGTTTTGTTTCATTGATTAGTTAGAGTTACATTTTCTTTTGGAACTGACGTGGTCGAGTGTGGGTAAAAATTTTAGATATATTTTAAGCACTTTACTCATGGATCAAACTTTAAATTTATAAAACATGATACAATACTACCACTCTATACACATTAGGGCAAGTGCACCCATCGTAGACGTAGTATAGTGATGGTAAGATACCGAGGTCTTCCAAGAACACAAGAGCTTTTAATACCGGCTTATCGTTAATGATGTGTGTAAAATGCAACATATAAATTACATCAAATGAGGCATAAAACTAACCCTTTTTTAGTACTAATGTTGGAAAAAGTGTGCTTTTGTCTTCCTTTTGTATTTTCAGGATTAAATGAGCGTAAATGAACAAAAGAAGCAAAAATGCAGCCAAATCTAACATAAATACAAGAAAAGGAATAAACGTGGTGTAACACCCCGTGTTTTCGAATGTCAAAGTCAAAGTCAAAGTCCAAGTCAACTTTGACTTTCTTTGACTGTAGATAGTCGATTTTATATTTTAGTTGTATTATGTGGAGTAAGTGTTGTAATCAGCAAGAATCGAAGTAATCGAATGTGTTTTAAAGCGAACCGATCTACGACTGTGAATGATAGGAAGTAACAATGCGATAAAGATAACTAATCAGTAATCAAACCGATCTAACAATCAATCGAACTCGAGACTCGAATTATGCGAATTTTGGTATTGTTATACGTGTGTGTGTGCCTTATGTGTTACTTGTGCGTGTTTACTTTATGTTTGGTGTGGTATTCAAGCAATCAATCGAAAATCGAATCGAAACTCGAAAAGCAATCAAACTTAATCGAAACCGGCATCGAAACGTGACTTATAGAAGATTGTATGTTAGATATAGTGGTTGGGATTAAAAGTAATTTGACTAGGAACTCTATCGTATTTGTATCATCGCCCATCGAAATCGAAACGTTGAAAATCGTCGCAAAATACTCAAAGTGTGTGGCGGATCGAACAGGAAGCATCCTGATCGGACAGGCCAGCCGATCGGCTAGCATCTCGCCAGCCGATCGAGCAGCCCACTCGATTGGAGCTCCTGGCCGATCGGCTACCACTTTCCTCTTTTGGAAGCCTATAAATAGGGCTGTCCTTGTCTTCATTTCCACTTTTGGAAAGTTCTGTCCGGCCAGCTCCTATTCTTCATCTTTTCTCAGATTTCTCTCAACTCCGGTAAGTCTTCACTCTAAATCTTGTATGTTTTTGATCATTACTTGATTCTACACCTTTCTATCTTTCAAAACTTGAATTCTAACCGTGAAATCACCAAGATCTAAGTGTTCTTTGGTGATGTCATCATGGTGTTCTTGAAGAACATCAAACTTTGGCATCATTCAACCATGAATAGCTTAGGTCTAACCGATTTCCACATAAACAAGTTAAGAACTATCATAGATCTAAACATTCTCATGGTGTGAAGGATTGAAAGAAGGATTTCCAACTTTCTTTCAACTCTTTTACACTCAATGCCTTCAAACCGATAGAAACGGAGCTTGAACCGGCTAACTAATCATTCAAACAGTTAAGAGGTTCAAGATTCAGGTTCTACGAAGGTTCACCGATTTCGGGTTAAACTCTAAACCGACATTCCGAACCGTTCACCGGCCGGACTTGGGTGATTGTTGTCCGAGCCGGAGAGACGGGTAAGAACGAAGGTATCATAGTTCAACTCGTTATCAAACTACCTCGATATAAGGACAAGCAACCAGACGACCAAGTGTTAGACGAAAGGCCGACAAGGTCAGACTTGCTGGCCGAACGGCTAGGCTGATCGAACAGCCCAGCCGATCGGACACACCAGCCGATCGACCGGGCCAGCCGATCGGCTAGCACATGGCGTCCCACTTTTTCCAAACTTTTGCAGTATAGTATTGACGAAGTAATGTTCGATCGAATAGGTCACTCGACTGGTAAACATTACTGTTCGGATCATGAGATACTATGCTTCAACACTTAATCGTTTTCATAACTCGTTCGTAGCAGGAATGCCAGCCGATCGAACAGACTGTTCGATCGAGTGACATTCAGTTGAGGACCACTTCTGAAATTCCTAGCCGATCGAGTGAGCTAGCCGATCGAGTGAGCTAGCCGATCGAGCGAACCGCTCGATCGATCGACTTGAAAGGTAGGAACACTTCAGTGTTCTCAAATGCTGCAACGAAAACTTCAAAAGTTCAAATCCTCAAACACAAACACACCAGAGGAAGAAACAATCCACTCGAATGGTCAGCCGAGTGAGCCTACCGGCCGATCGAACGGGACTGTCCAATCGGATATACCAGCCGATCGAACAGGCCGTCCGATCGAACCTGCCGTTCGATCGACCAGCCTATCCGATCCATTCACACTTATGTACTTTCCACGTTACTCATTGTTGTGCCATCGAACTATTCAGGCTAACCCTAATCCCAGCGCTCCCTTCAATCCATAATCAATCACTGTGAGTATACTCGAACCCTTTTTGCTTTAGCACTTTTGGGTGTTACATACGTTACCTATCAAAATCACAATCGAACACACTATACAAACTATTTGAACGCTAACCGATTGCATGTATTACGTGATTAAATGTATGCTTGTTATTATGTTTACACGTGGAAAGCTGTCTACCTGCCTTAGCAACGTAGTACTATAGTTTGGACTCAGCGCCCGTTCACACGGGGGTTGTTAAGGACAATGTACTTGCATGATTTACGGTGGTGATCATGTATTGCGAACTGTCTCGGACAGTCAACCCGCAGTCACTGGTATTGATAGGTCCATGTCGATAATTTACATGCATCATTGCTATCTGTGTACGTGCTGGTTATGCGTAAACTATTCGGACTCTATATGCTATTATCAAACTTGTATGCTCACGTTTACATTATATGTATTGACTTTATTTTAACGTATGTGACAGGTGTTTAAGCTGCTAGGATGTTTAGGTGTATGGTGATGAACTCAAGGCTAGGGAGTCTAGAAATAATAAATATTTGTCTGTAATAATTAAATCTGAGTTGTCGGAACGGAATTACTTGTCTTGTTGCTTTCTATGATAACTTGTTATTTATTTGGGACACGGTATGGGACGTGTCATTTAAACTGAATTTATATTATAGTTGTTGTGGAAACTTCTGGACAATCTGTTTCGCTCAGTGCCGCGCCCCGATGATTCCGCCATCGGTTTGGGTGTGACAGATTGGTATCAGAGCCATAACTATAGCGAATTAGGCAAACACAACCTAGTCCGGGTCGTTGTCTTAGAGACCTAGACTATAGTTAGGAACCATCAGACCAAGTTTATGTGCTTATTCTGTAATCCTTCACTATCACTGCACTCTAGTTTCAAATAAAAAGGTCGGTAGATTTAGTTAGGAATAGGTGTAAAAGCCGCAAACTCCTGACCAAACTACCTGACTTCTGCTAATTTTATTCGTTATTCATGCTTATCTCCTTATTTTACCAACAAGCAAGGGAGATTATACCAAATCAGGAGTGAAATCCATATTTTGATGCATAATCTCCTCTATTTTTATTAAAAACAAGGAAGAAATTGCTAAGCCAAGGGGTGAAACCCTGACCTTGGCAGCTTGTTTTGGACTTTATTTATCTCACCAAGGCCTCGATGGACTCCAACGACCTGAACTCACAAGTATGACTTAGGGAACGCGTGTGGAATGCCCGAGAACCGAGGCAGAAACACGACCTCTAGAGTTGAAAGTGACGACAAGACTACTGTGAATAGTCGAGTTGCCTTGGGTAGTCGATGTCTAGTAGCCGCAGACAATCTATCTCTCGATTTTATTCGATTCTGCTATCATATTAATCGACACACACGACATGTACTGTTATATCCCTAAACGATCCCCAGTAGCTGCAATTTAGACGATATTACAGTATGATATCCTATACGACTAAGTTAGGCTAATACGATGCAATTCGACATGCTAATCGAACGACACGCGAACTTTGAATGATAGGTTTCTGTATTCTGACTGCCTCTGTACTAAAAAAGGAATACGTTCTGTGCTTCGGTGTCCTATGTGCTTCTGTGCTTCTGTGTTTTATGTGCTTCTGTGCTTACGTGTATCTGTGGTTATGAGCTTATGTGTTTATGTGATACGTGTTTCGACGTGATTCTAAGCTTTAGATAGTAGTAGACGTGTGAGGTGAGATTCGATTTCGTTGTGTTGAGTCTCGTGACGATGTCTGTTGCAGACCATGTCGTCGTCTGGATCCCGACCCCGAGCCCCACTTACTCGCCAGGAAAAGAGGGACAGACGTCTCGCTGCCATCGTCTCCAAAATTGTGGCGAAAGCTGTGAGTGAGGTGCATGAAAATGCTAGCAAGTCGTCTGAAGAATCACGAGCTGAAATCCCTAAGGATTCAAGCAAGGCTGCTTTCAGCTTCAAGCAGTTCAAAGCATGCGGACCAAAAGAGTTCACTGGCGAAGATGGTCCTACAGCCATGTTTCACTGGTTCGACTCGGTCGAAGTCACTCTGCGCCAGAGCGGATGTCCTAAGCATCTCCGTACTCTCAATGCTACAGGCGTCTTCCAGTCCCGTGCTCTAGACTGGTGGACGGCCGAACGAAACAAGCGCGGAAATGATGCAGCTTACGGGCTATCATGGAAGGAGTTGAAGGCAATCATGATCGAAGAATTCTGCCCTCCTCATGAGCGCCAAAAGCTGGAGGACGAGTTCTGGGAAATCAAGCAGAAGGATGGAGACAACGCTGCTCTCACTGCTCGCTTCAAGCAGCTTAGCATTATCTGTCCTGATCAAGTCAAGACCTCAGATCAAGCCATCAAGAAATACATTCGAGCCTTACCCGACTGTGTACCCGACTTTGTTCACGCCACCAAGCCAGCTACGATTGAAGAAACCTACCTACTCGCCGCTGAGATTAACGATAAGCGAGTCAAGTCTGGTTTCTGGGATAAGCAAACCAAGTCTCTGCATCAAGCCACTGCAGCACCCACCGACTCATCTGCTCAATCCTCCAAGTCTTCAAGAAGGAAGAAGAAGAACAACAACAGCTCCAGCAACAAGAGCTGTGCTGCCGCGACAAACGCCACTCCTCTGCAACCTGTACCAGCTCAACAGCAGCAGCACCCTCGGTTAGCTCAAGTGATCAATGCACCGCCAGCAAAGCGTGCATACACAGGCCCTCACCCACTCTGCCCGACATGTTCGTATCATCACCCAGTGGGTCTAGCTTGCCGTTTTTGCACTCACTGCAACCTGTACGGTCATTTCACTGCGAACTGCCGCTATGGTCCCCGTCAAGCCCCAATTCAAGCTACTGCCAACCAAGCTCTGCTCCCTGCCCCTCAAGGCCAACAAGTAGCTCAAGCACCTGCAGCTAATGCTCGAGTCTGCTTTGCATGTGGTGACCCTAACCACTTTGCCAACAGATGCCCGAACAGGGTAGTCAAGCAAGAGCCCCAACAGCAACAGCAATAACAGCAGCCTCAGCAACAGCAGCAAGCAGCCCGTGCCCGAACCTTCAACATCAATGCCCGCCAGGCTCAGGCGGATAACAACGTGGTTAATGGTACGTTCCTTGTGAATGGTATTTATGCATCATGTTTGTTTGATACTGGAGCCGATAACTGCTTTGTGTCGTTTGAATTCGAGAAGCTCCTTAGTCGTAAGCGCTCTTATCTATCCTCGTCATTCGAAGTCGAAGTTGCTACAGGAAGAACTATTGCCGTTAATTCAGTACTCCGTGATTGTACTCTCGAACTTAACAATCACATCTTCCCAATTGACCTCATTCCGATGCAACTCGGAAGTTTCGACGTCATAATAGGCATGGACTTTCTTCGTGAAAACCATCCTGAAGTTGTGTGCTTTGAAAAGATGATTCGATTCTCGCTCGCAAATGGTGATCTCCTATGTGTATATGGCGAAACAACGTCGAAAGGTCTCAAGCTCATGTCGTGTATTCAAGCCAGCAAGTATCTCCGCAAGGAATACCGAGCCTTCCTGGCCAACATCGTAATAGCGGAGAAGGGAAAGAAAAAGAAAGTAGAAGCCAAAGATGTTCCAGTGGTTCGTGAATTCCCTCAGGTGTTCCCTGATGATCTTCCCGGACTACCACCAAGTCGTGATTTTGACTTTCGTATCGACCTCATTCCTAGAGCTAACCCCGTTGCCAAAGCCCCTTATTGACTCGCTCCATCCGAAATGCAGGAACTCTCGAACCAACTCCAGGAATTACTTGAAAAAGGCTTTATTCGCCCAAGCACCTCTCCTTGGGGCGTGCCAGTCCTTTTCGTCAAAAAGAAGGACGGGTCGTTCCGGATGTGCATCGACTATCGGGAATTGAATAAGCTAACCATCAAGAACCGATACCCCTTGCCCCGAATTGACGATTTGTTTGACCAGCTACAAGGTGCAGCATGCTTCTCTAAGATCGATCTACGTTCAGGATATCATCAGCTACGGATTCAAGATGAAGACATTCCTAAAACCGCTTTTCGAACCCGTTATGGCCATTACGAATTTGTTATTATGCCATTTGGTCTAACCAACGCACCCGCGGTTTTCATGGATCTGATGAATCGCGTGTGTAAGCCATACCTTGACCGTTTCGTCATCGTGTTCATCGACGATGTCTTGATTTATTCCAAATCGAAAGCCGAACACGCGCAACATCTACGTTTGATTCTCGAGTTACTCCAGGGGAACCAACTCTATGCCAAGTTCTCCAAGTGCGAATTCTGGTTGGAGGAGGTTCAGTTTCTGGGTCACATAGTGAATAGTCGGGGTATCCATGTCGATCCTGCGAAGATTGAAGCTGTCAAAAGCTGGATTACGCCTAAGAACCCGTCAGAAGTTCGTTCTTTTCTCGGACTAGCGGGCTATTATCGACGATTCATCGAAGGATTCTCCAAGATCGCTGTGCCGCTTACCGCTCTTACTCATAAAGACAAACCTTTTGTGTGGGGAAACGCACAAGAGACTGCCTTTCAAACCCTCAAGCATATGCTGTGCAACGCTCCAATTCTTACGCTGCCCGACAGAAGCGACAACTTCATTGTCTACTGTGATGCTTCTAACCTTGGTCTCGGCTGTGTTCTCATGCAGCGAGACAAGGTTATAGCCTACGCATCTCGTCAGCTCAAGATCCACGAGAAGAACTATACAACCCATGACCTCGAGCTAGGCGCGGTTGTCTTTGCATTGAAGATTTGGCGACACTACCTGTATGGCACTAAGAGTACGATCTACACTGATCACAGGAGTTTACAACATATCTTTAATCAGAGAGAGTTTAATATGCGTCAACGCCGATGGGTAGAACTTCTCAACGATTACGACTGTGAGATTCGTTATCACCTAGGCAAGGCGAATGTGGTTGCTGACGCTCTCTGCAGAAAGAGCTACGTGCTCAGTACCCGGAATATCCAAGCCCAGCACAATCTCGAAACCCTTATCCGCGAAGCTCAACATGCTTGCTTTAACGAGCGTACATTGAAGAAAGAAAGGATCTATCACGATGGAGCTCAGTTGGTAAGCAAATCAGATGGGATATTCTATCATCTGGACCTAATTTGGATCCCTAAGCGGACCGATTTGCGAAAGATCATCATGAACGAAGCCCACAAATCCCGGTATTCTATTCATCCCGGTGCAGACAAGATGTACAAGGACCTGCGTTATAAGTACTGGTGGTCGGGTATGAAACGGGATTTCGCTCTGTACGTTGGAAGCTGTTTAACTTGTGCAAGAGCCAAGGCTGAACATCAAAGACCTTCTGGCTTACTCGAACAACCGCCGATACCTATATGGAAGTGGGAGAGCATAGCTATGGATTTCATAACAAAACTCCCGCCCACGCCATCAGGTCACGACAGTATTTGGGTCATAGTTGATCGTCTAACGAAATCAGCCCACTTTTGCCGATACGAGAAGACTACAAGGTGGAACGACTAGCCCAAATCTACGCCGACAAGATCATTCGTAATCATGGTATGCCTCGTGACATCATTTCAGATCGTGACGCTCGGTTCACTTCGCGATTGTGGGAAACATTTCAAGCGGCCCTTGGTACGTCGCTAAATCTGAGTACTGCATTCCATCCTCAAACCGACGGACAGACTGAAAGAACGATCCGTACTCTTGAAGACATGCTCCGAGCGTGCGTTATAGATTTTGGAGGTAGTTGGAACAAACACCTGCCATTGGTGGAATTCTCGTACAATAACAGCTATCTTGCCAGCATCCAAATGGCACCTTTCGAGGCTTTGTATGGTAGAAGATGTCGATCGCCTATTGTGTGGCACGAGACCGGTCACTCACAACTAACCGGTCCCGAGATTCTACAAGAAACGACTGACAAAATCCACCAGATTCGAGACAACTTGGTGAAAGCTCAGAACAGACAGAAAAGTTACGCCGATAAAAGACGCAAGCCCCTTGAATTTGAAGTTGGTGACTACGTACTCCTAAAAGTATCACCTTGGAAGGGTGTAGTCCGATTCGGCAAGAAAGGGAAACTCGCGCCTCGATATGTTGGACCTTTTAGGATTCTGGAAAGAATCGGAAAAGTCGCCTACAGACTCGAATTACCGGAGGAACTCAGTAACGTCCACCCGACTTTCCACGTCTCTAACCTCCGAAAATGCCTTGCTGATCATGATCTAATCGTACTACTCAACGATCTTCAGGTCAACGAAACGTTACACTTCGTGGAAAAGCCTGTCGAAATCATGGATCGCCAAACCAAGCAACTCAGGCGCTTTCGCATCCCGATCGTGAAGGTCCGATGGGAAGGCAAACGAGGCACGGAGTTCACTTGGGAACTCGAAAGCGACATGAAGACCAAGTACCCGCAGTTGTTTAAATAAATAGATCTGAAGCATCAAATTGGTAGATCACGGCGCTGTGTAGCCTTCGAGCCTAATTTCGGGACGAAATTCCCTAAACAAGGGGAGGCTGTAACACCCCGTGTTTTCGAATGTCAAAGTCAAAGTCCAAGTCAACTTTAACTTTCTTTGACTGTAGATAGTCGATTTTATATTTTAGTTGTATTATGTGGAGTAAGTGTTGTAATCAGCAAGAATCGAAGTAATCGAATGTGTTTTAAAGCGAACCGATCTACGACTGTGAATGATAGGAAGTAACAATGCGATAAAGATAACTAATCAGTAATCAAACCGATCTAACAATCAATCGAACTCGAGACTCGAATTATGCGAATTTTGGTATTGTTATACGTGTGTGTGTGCCTTATGTGTTACTTGTGCGTGTTTACTTTATGTTTGGTGTGGTATTCAAGCAAATCAATCGAAAATCGAATCGAAACTCGAAAAGCAATCAAACTTAATCGAAACCGACATCGAAACGTGACTTATAGAAGATTGTATGTTAGATATAGTGGTTGGGATTAAAAGTAATTTGACTAGGAACTCTATCGTATTCGTATCATCGCCCATCGAAATCGAAATGTTGAAAATCGTCGCAAAATACTCAACGTGTGTGGCGGATCGAACATGAAGCATCCTGATCGGACAGGCCAGCCGATCGGCTAGCATCTCGCCAGCCGATCGAGCAGTCCACTCGATCGGAGCTCCTGGCCGATCGGCTGCCACTTTCCTCTTTTGGAAGCCTATAAATAGGGCTGTCCTTGTCTTCATTTCAACTTTTGGAAAGTTCTGACCGGCCAGCTCCTATTCTTCATCTTTTCTCAGATTTCTCTCAACTCCGGTAAGTCTTCACTCTAAATCTTGTATGTTTTTGATCATTACTTGATTCTACACCTTTCTATCTTTCAAAACTTGAATTCTAACCGTGAAATCACCAAGATCTAAGTGTTCTTTGGTGATGTCATCATGGTGTTCTTGAAGAACATCAAACTTTGGCATCATTCAACCATGAATAGCTTAGGTCTAACCGATTTCCACATAAACAAGTTAAGAACTATCATAGATCTAAACATTCTCATGGTGTGAAGGATTGAAAGAAGGATTTCCAACTTTCTTTCAACTCTTTTACATTCAATGCCTTCAAACCGATAGAAACGGAGCTTGAACCGGCTAACTAATCATTCAAACAGTTAAGAGGTTCAAGATTCAGGTTCTACGAACAAGGTTCACCGATTTCGGGTTAAACTCTAAACCGACATTCCGAACCGTTCACCGACCGGACTTGGGTGATTCCTGTCCGAGCCGGAGAGACGGGTAAGAACGAAGGTATCATAGTTCAACTCATTATCAAACTACCTCAATATAATGACAAGCAACCAGACGACCAAGTGTTAGACGAAAGGCCGACCAGGTCAGACTTGCTGGCCGAACGGCTAGGCTGATCGAACAGCCCAGCCGATCAGACACACCAGCCGATCGACCGGGCTAGCCGATCGGCTAGCACATGGTGTCCCACTTTTTCCAAACTTTTGCAATATAGTATTGACGAAGTAATGTTCGATCGAATAGGTCATTCGACTGGTAAACATTACTGTTCGGATCATGAGATACTATGCTTCAACACTTAATCGTTTTCATAACTCGTTCGTAGCAGGAATGCCAGCCGATCGAACAGACTGTTCGATCGAGTGACATTCAGTTGAGGACCACTTCTGAAATTCCTAGCCGATCGAGTGAGCTAGCCGATCGAGCGAACCGCTCGATCGATCGACTTGAAAGGTAGGAACACTTCAGTGTTCTCAAATGCTGCAACGAAAACTTCAAAAGTTCAAATCCTCAAACACAAACACACCAGAGGAAGAAACAATCCACACGAATGGTCCAGCCGATCGATCCTACCGGCTGATCGAACGGGACTGTCCAATCGGATATACCAGCCGATCGAACAGGCCGTCTGATCGAACCTGCCGTTCGATCGACCAGCCTATCCGATCCATTCACACTTATGTACTTTCCACGTTACTCATTGTTGTGCTATCGAACTATTCAGGCTAACCCTACTCCCAGCGCTCCCTTCAATCCATAATCAATCACTGTGAGTATACTCGAACCCTTTTTGCTTTAGCACTTTTGGGTGTTACATTTGTTACCTATCAAAATCACAATCGAACACACTATACAAACTATTTGAACGCTAACCGATTGCATGTATTACGTGATTAAATGTATGCTTGTTATTATGTTTACACGTGGAAAGCTGTCTACCTGCCTTAGCAACGTAGTACTATAGTTTGGACTCAGCGCCCGTTCACACGGGGGTTGTTAAGGACAATCTACTTGCATGATTTACGGTGGTGATCATGTATTGCGAACTGTTTCGGACAGTCAACCCGCAGTCACTGGTATTGATAGGTCCATGTCGATAATTTACATGCATCATTGCTATCTGTGTACGTGCTGGTTATGCGTAAACTATTCGGACTCTATATGCTATTATCAAACTTGTATGCTCACCTTTACATTATATGTATTGACTTTATTTTAACGTATGTGACAGGTGTTTACGCTGTTAGGATGCTTAGGTGTATGGTGATGAACTCAAGGCTAGGGAGTCTAGAAATAATAAACATTTGTCTGTAATAATTAAATCTGAGTTGTCGGAACGAAATTACTTGTCTTGTTGCTTTGTGCGATAACTTGTTATTTATTTGGGACACGGTATGGGACGTGTCATTTAAACTGAATTTATATTATAGTTGTTGTGGAGACTTCTGGACAATCTGCTTCGCTCAGTGCCGCGCCCCGATGATTCCGCCATCGATTGGGGTGTGACACGTGGCATGCCCGACCCCTCGACAGCATCTTCCCAAGCAAAAACAAAAGATCAGAAGGCTGAACACGGCCCCGTGCCCAGCGGACACTGGGGCGTGCTCAGGTGTCTATAGAAAAGACAAAGTTGTAGAAGCTTCTATTTCCCGACATGGGGGCGTGCCCAGCTCAACACGGCCGTGGCCAACGCTAAGATTCGCAGAATCCAAGCAAATCTTGATAGTACAGATACACTTCTACACACGGGGCCGTTGTCACAGCCCCAAAATCCACGCGCGGAGTACCACCGCTTGGAGGCGTGACTGACCAGGATCAAGCCACCAATCATATTGAACATGTAATAATAATTAAGTGTAAATGTAATTCATCACAATACAATTGGTATTCATTTCAAAACATAGTATAAGTAGCGGAAGTATAGTATGAAAAATCCAACACAAGTGTTAAGTTTAAAGAGTCATAATGTTTTCATCGAAACACCCACAATCCATGTCCACAACGACCGCGCCTCCCGTGCAAGCTCCATGAGTACCTATGGTCCTGCAAGGCATGTAACAGAAAGTCAACAACTAGTTGAGCGAGTTCACAGTAAATAAGTTCGTAATAGTAAGTTCGTTGCATCACCATGCGTTATTAATTAAGTGAATTGTATGTTCATTTAGTGGGGGCTTCCCATGTGTGTATGTACTAGACTAGAGGTAACCATAAGTGTTCTTCTTAACCCGAGAACAGTAGTACGTACGAGGTTTACGTAGGTTTTACGTAAGTGTCCTTCTTATCCCGAGGACAGTGGTACGCGGGGGTTTACGTACGTTTTACGTAAGTGTCCTTCATAACCCTAGGACAGTAGTATGTATGAGTTTACGTAGGTTTTACGTAAGTGTCCCTCGAACCCTGAGGACAATAGTAAGCACAAGTATTACGTAGGTTTTACGTAAGGGTCCTGCGCAACTGAGGACGATGGTAGATAGTCTAGTAACAGTGTAATCCAAATAATTCATCAATCCTTTTCCTTCAATCCCATTCCCTACCCACCGGGAATCCCATGCCTTGGTAAGAGTGTGAACTCACCTTGGTTTGCTCGGTATGTTATTGTGCTTCTAGTGTTAATTAATGGTTAGGTCCGTTACACAGAACCTAAGGTACATTGCACATAAACTCGATGTAAGTGTTTACGTTCAATTAGGGTTTACAATTCCTTGATGTCCAAACAACTGTGTTCCGTGTGCTAATTGTGTACAGAATGACATGACATAGATTGTTCATACATACAGTATCATCCAGTAACATACAGTAACATACAATAATATACAGTAACATACAGTAGCATGGTGTTCCTCATACAGGGTTTTGAACTTGGCATTATAAGTAAACTCGGATCCCTAGTGTTAACATTAGGCTCTAACACTTGTGTTTGCAATAAACTCAGACACTTATTCATACATGAAATTCGGACCATATAGCATCAACAAACTCAGATCATGCTTTCCCTTCACAAAGTTCAGACCAAGCACCCCCCCCACAAAACTCGGACCAAACACCCCCTCTTAAAACTCGGACCAAACACCCATTACAAAAATTCGGACCTCATAACTTTCTACAAAACTCGGACCTTGTGTGCTTTACAAAATTCGGACCAAACTTCCTTAACCAAAATTCGGACCATACATCCTAACGAAAATTCGGACCAAGCAAACAACACAAAACTCGGATCATGTGATTAATACAAAATTCGGACCATGCATAATAACCAAAACTCAGACTTGTGACTTCACAATGCCCGAACTGTTAACCCCAAACAACAACACTACGAATCAACAAGCCAAATTATGGTTTCTGATGCAACAGTTACAATAATTCAGTACGATCAAAACCCTATTCTTTCATACGAATCAACCAAAAGTTTAACTATTCTAGCATGTGGATTGATCCTAATCACAGGCAAATCATCAGACAATTACAAATCATCTTACAAACAATCTAAAAGATCAACTAATCACAGAATCATTGTTTGGAGAACTAGGGTTTGCATGAGATCAATTGAATAAGAATAACAACGTATGATGAAAACATTACCTTAGATTTGACGTGGGGTTTGCTCTGGAAAGATTGTAAGATCAAAGATCAATAGTTTAGAGATTGGTGAAACCCTAAATGATTAGAGAACTTTCACTGCCGTATGATTGGAATTGGTGAGAATGATTAGGGTTGGGAGGTTTTGTTTTATCTTCATTATTAACATTAAACACCCCTAAGTATCATCCTTTACATAAAACACACACACCACATATAATTTACAGTTAAGGCACAAAGTTCTTATGTAAGTCAAATAATGCATAAAGTAGTACATAGTTCCATGAAATGCTAAAGATTGTGTGACCAACTTAATTGTGTTAAGTTAAAGCATTAACCTGAAATTACGGATTGTCACATTATCCCCAACTTGAAAGAAATTTCGTCCCGAAATTTAGCATGCGGTTACTGAGGAAGCTAGTTGAGTTGTATCGTTTACTGGTTTCCCTGTGGTGTCACATCATCCCCCCGTTGATTTGGAATTTCGTCCCAAATTCTGTAGTAGCTTCAGCCTCAGTAGTGGTTGCATGGTTTCCGAATAACTGGGAATACTTGAGTTTCATTTGGTCTTCTCGTTCCCAGGTGAACTCTGGGCCACGACGGGAGTTCCAACGAACTCGTATAAGAGGTATTCTAGTGTGCTTGAGGACCTTAACATCCCGGTCCGTGATTTTTACTGGTTCCTCGACGAATCGCAGCTGCTCGTCGATAGTGAGCTCCTTCAAAGGAACTATGAGGGTCTCATCTGACAGACACTTCTTCAGATTCGACACGTGGAAAACGTTGTGAACTGCACCGAGTTCAGCTGGTAGGTTTAGTCTGTAGGCCACTTTGCCTATTCTTTCAGTGATTTCGAACGGTCCGACATACCGCGGATTGAGTTTGCCTCGTTTGCCAAAACGAACCACACCCTTCCAGGGTGAGACTTTGAGTAGCACTCGATCCCAACTTGGAACTCGAGTGGTTTCCTACGCTTATCAGCGTAACTTTTCTGACGGTCGCGAGCTGCCGCCATGCGTTGTCGTATCTGTGCAATTTGTTCAGTAGCATCAACTACAAGTTTTGGACCTGTGATTTGACTATCCCCCACCTCTGCCAAACAGAGAGGTGACCGGCATTTACGTCCGTACAATGCCTCGAATGGAGCGGCCTGAATGCTGGTGTGGTAACTGTTATTGTACGAAAACTCCACTAAAGGGAGATGCTTTTCCCAGCTGTTGCCAAAATCGATAACACATGCCCGAAGCATGTCTTCTAGGGTTTGAATCGTGCGCTCAGACTGCCCATCCGTCTGAGGGTGATAAGCTGTGCTCATGTCTAGCCGTGAGCCGAAAGCTTTGTGCATTGCTTGCCACAGTTCTGAAGTAAATCGTGCATCACGATCAGAGATAATAGAAGTTGGCGCTCCATGCCTCGAAACAACTTCTTTCAAGTAAATGTCTGCTAATGTAGAGAACTTGTCAGTTACCTTGATAGCCAAGAAGTGAGCAGACTTTGTGAGTCGATCCACGATTACCCAACTAGTATCGTTCCCATGCTGGGATCTAGGCAGGCCGGTAACAAAATCCATGAAAATTTCCTCCCATTTCCTTTGTGGTATCTTGGGTTGCTGAAGTAGGCCTGATGGTTTCTTATATTCCGCCTTGACTCTCGCACAAGTCAAACATTTGCCGACGTAAGTTGCAATGTGGGCCTTCATACTAGGCCACCAATACGTAGTTCTGATGTCGTGGTACATTTTATCCGAACCTGGATGTACCGAGTAGCGAGACTTGTGTGCTTCATCCATCACAAGTTCTCGTAAACCGCCATATAGTGGGACCTAAATACGCCCCGTTACGTAGTAGGCGCCGTCTTCCTTCTGTTCTAATCGTTGCCTTGAGCCACGTAAGGCTTCAGCCCTTACGTTTTCTGGTTTCAATGCTTCTACCTGAGCATCTCGTATCTGTGCAGGAAGACCAGACTGAATAGTAAGCTGTAGTGCTCGCACGCGTCTAGGTAGAGTGTCTTTTCGACTGAGAGCATCAGCCACAACGTTGGCTTTGCCTGGATGGTACTTGATGGCGCATTCGTAATCGTTAAGTAGCTCAACCCATCGACGTTGACGCATGTTCAATTCCTTCTGCTTGAAGATATGCTCGAGACTCCTGTGATCGGTGTAGATGGTGCACTTGGTACCGTACAGGTAGTGTCGCCATATCTTAAGTGCAAAAACAACAGCTCCCAGCTCTAAATCGTGTGTCGTGTAGTTCCGTTCGTGGATCTTAAGTTGGCGTGAAGCGTAAGCAATGACTTTATCCCGTTGCATCAATACACAACCAAGACCCTGTATCGATGCGTCGCAGTAGACCACAAAATCGTCCGTGCCCTCTGGCAATGAAAGAATAGGTGCGCTGCATAGTCTATCCTTTAAGTGCTGAAAAGCGATTTCCTGGGGATTACCCCAACGATAGGTAACACCTTTATGTGTCAGTAGTGTAAGCGGCTGCGCGATCTTTGAGAAATCCTTGATGAACCGTCTGTAATAACCCGCCAAACCCAAGAATTGGCGTATTTCCGTTGGTGTACGCGGTGCAGGCCAGTTCCTGATCGAATCTACCTTGGATGGATCAACATGAATCCCATCCTTGTTTACCACATGGCCTAGAAAATGGACTTCACGAAGCCAGAAGTCGCATTTTGAAAACTTGGCGTACAGTTGTTCCTTTCGAAGAAGTTCCAAGATAAGTCGTAGATGCTGCTCGTGTTCCTCCTGACTCTTGGAGTAGATCAGGATGTCGTCGATGAAAACAACCATAAATCTGTCTAAATACGGCTTGCACACTCTGTTCATAAGATCCATGAAGACTGCAGGTGCGTTCGTTAGCCCGAATGGCATGACTAGAAACTCGTAGTGGCCGTAGCGAGTTCTGAATGCTGTTTTGGAGACGTCCTCATCCCGGACTCTCAGCTGATGGTAACCTGACCTCAGATCTATCTTTGAGTAGTAGCTCGGCCCTTGCAACTGATTGAACAAGTCATCAATACGTGGAAGAGGATAGCGGTTCTTCACTATCACCTTGTTGAGTTCACGGTAATCAATGCACATCCTTTAAGTACCGTCCTTCTTCTTCACAAATAGTACTGGAGCTCCCCAAGGCGAAGAGCTTGGACGAATAAAGCCCTTATCCAAGAGCTCTTGTAGTTGCTTAGACAGTTCTTCCAGTTCAGTTGGAGCTAGTCGATACGGTGCGCGAGCTATGGGTGCTGCTCCAGGAGCTAGTTCAATCTGGAATTCGACCTGGCGATGAGGCGGTAGCCCAGGTAAATCTTCAGGAAACACTTGAGGAAAATCGCATACAACTGGGATATCCTCTATTCTTTTCTCTTTCGTTGATGCGTCCGTAACTAGTGCCAAAATGGCAGTGTGACCCTTTCGTAAACATTTCTGAGCCTTCAGGAAGGAGATGATGCCAACCATAGCACCACTCTTGTCGCCTTGAACTTCGAGAGGTTCTTTGCCAGAACGGGGAATACGAACTATCTTTTCCTTGCATAAGATCTCTGCTTGCTGTTGGGATAACCAATCCATACCAATAACGATGTCGAAACTACCCAGAACTATAGGGATAAGATCGATAGAGAAAGTTTGACCAGCGAGGATAAGATTACAACCTTGAACTATGTGCGTGGCCTCTAAACTTTTACCGTTAGCTAACTCTACGACATGTTTGGTGTTTAAGGGAGTTGGTGCACGTTTTAACATTTGGCTAACTTTTAGAGACATATAACTTGTATCCGCACCCGAATCAAACAATACAGTAACATAAAGTCGCCAAGAAGAAACTTACCCATAACTACGTTGGGATCATTCCTGGCATCAGCCTGCCCCAGCACACATATGCACGTCCCCTAGCTTCATTGCCGTTGTTGTTCCCACCGTTGTTGTTTCCGTTGCCTTGGTTATTGTTGTTGTTCTGGTTTCGGTTTAACTGAGGGCAGTGTCTTTTGAAGTGACCTTCAGCGCCACAATGAAAACATCCCTTGTTGCCATGTTGCTGATTATGCGGTGTTTGCTGCTGCTGCTGCTGATTCTGAGTTACAGGCCATGGGCTCCAACAATCCTTGGCCTCATGACCCATCTTGAGACACCTCTGACAACGACCCTTGTTGCACTGGCCACTGTGGCGTCTGTTACAGTTGTTGCACCTGGGGTGATTTCCGCGATAAACTCTCTGCCTGCAACTACCAGAAGACTGCTGACTGGGACTCTGGTAGTGGTCAGTGTTTTGCTGTTGAACCTGAGACTGAACTGTAGCTGAACCCTTGCTGGAATCCCCCTCCCATTTTCTCTTGTTGTCACTGGGAGTAGCAGGAGTAGCAGAAGTGGTAACGGTAGCAGTGGCGCTGATGCGCTTAGGCAGCCTGTTTTGTTCCACTGCCTGGTCCGTGAGGCGATGAGCAAGACGCTGGATATCCTGGATATTATTAAGGTTAGCCGATGTCACATGGCTCCGAATTTCAGGTGCTAACCCCTTGAGGTACAACTCAATGCACTTGACTGGAGGGTCCACCATAGTTGGACACAAGATGGCCAGCTCGTTTGACCGTTTCGTATAAGCTTCAATTTCCAACCCTGTCATTTTCAGATGGTAGAGCTCCACTTCCAACTTGTGGATGTCATCACGTGTGCAGTATTCTCGTTTGATGAGTTCCTTAAAATCATTCCAAGGGGTGGCGTTAGCAGCTGCCAACCCTAAAATCTGAACTTGCGCGTTCCACCAAGTCAGCGCAATTCCTTCTAAAGTACCAGTGGCGTATTTCACCCTGCGAGCCTCAGGGCATTCACACATCTCAAATACCGACTCGAGCTTTTCGAACCAATGGAGGAGTCCAACCGCTCCTTCAGTGCCACTAAATGTGCTAGGACGACAATCCATGACGTTCTTGAAAGTGCAAACAGGTTGCTGAGCGTGTTGACCTAGTGTGTAAGAATAGGACAAGGTTAAACACAAGAGTTGGTTTAGGAATGTAGGATCTAAAGATCCTAGTGTGAGTCACAACTGCATGGTATACTACCTGCTTGTGCAGCTGCAAGTGCCGCAGCAACTTGTTCGTTGATGAGAGCCGTCAACTGAGCTTGAGTCAAGTTAATACGCCCGGCCATGATCTTCATAGCAAATGTAACATAAGTGAGAGAGGTTCGCGAATAGTGCGATGACAGAAGAGAGTAAGCACACAAGTGTTCTCAAGCAATAACGAATAGTAGGCAATGTAATCTAGGCATACCACGAGCAAAGTTCTATGTAATTCTAGCATGTAGGCAATAAACATAAACCATATTACCTAGGATGTTGAGTCTTGCACGTGGAGCGAGGCGTCGTTGTGGATCGTTGAGTACTGTACTGGTTATAGTCTAGTTTTAATAAAAACGTTTTTCCCTATTAAAACCGAGTTCTCTATAACCAATGGCTCTGATACCAATCTGCCACACCCCCAAAATCCAAGCGCGGAGTACCACCGCTTGGAGGCGTGACTGACCAGGATCAAGCCACCAATCATATTGAACATGTAATAATAATTAAGTGTAAATGTAATTCATCACAATACAATTGGTATTCATTTCAAAACATAGTATAAGTAGTGGAAGCATAGTATGAAAAATCCAACACAAGTGTTAAGTTTAAAGAGTCATAATGTTTTCATCGAAACACCCACAATCCATGTCCACAACGACCGCGCCTCCCGTGCAAGCTCCATGAGTACCTATGGTCCTGC